>NC_041382.1:535041427-535093513 GCF_002162155.2 Triticum dicoccoides | reverse complement strand
ACAAGTGGCGCGGGCTTTGACGCCCACGTCACTTGTGGGACGTGGATGTAGTGTCCGACACCGACGGCCACATGTATCTCACACCCACGATACTTGCTATTTAGGGTTTCCTCTACCGCTCGGTGACCCTCGACGACCCTCGTTCCCGATAAAAAAAAGAGGAAGAAGAAGAAAAAAAGAGGAGAAGAAAGAATAGAGGAGTCTTCCTCTTTTTTTATCCTTGAAGTGTTGTCGAGGCCACCCCTAACCCTAGAGAAGCAGCGTCGAGGCCACCCCAAACCCTAGAGAAGCAGCGTCGAGGCCACTATTTAATATTAGTTCTACGTTTGCCACTAATATATCCATTTGTCATGTTTGAATAATAATTGCCATGTTGTCAATATTTATAGAAACTATGGACACCGCCCGAGACGAATTACAAGAAGAGTTGTTGGGGGACATAATCGCACGAGGAAGTGATGCCGTCTGCTCGTTGTTTCTCAACGACACCGATGGTCTGGAAGCAGCTGGCTATGATTATCATGGCTCCGGTGACCTAATGCCGGTGCAAGAAGGAGACCGTGAGGACGGCTCCGGTGACCCAATGCCGGTGCAAGAAGGAGACCGTGATGACGTCTCCGGTGACCGAACTGAGTCCGGCCAGGTATATATATTAGTTAAGCTTCTGCTGACTAGCTAATTGATGCATTCATTGTTTTGGTATGTACACATATTAATTAAGTCTTTGTTCTTTTTTCTAGCCCTCCCGATCGAGCACAACTTCGGTAAAGAGAAGAGGCCCGAAGAAAAAGTTGAGCTCGGATGAAAAGTTTGAGATCATAGCAATCGCGCCCGACGGCCAACCGATTGAACCCCTCCGGACAAAGAGCGCATTTGTTGCTCAGTGCGGGGTTTTGGTTAGGGACAAGATCCCGATCAGCATCCAGTAATGGTTAAAGCCGGCTACAGAAGACCCTGAGGTGTCTTATGTCAATGATATGCAGAAAAATGATCTTTGGACTGAGCTGAAGTCAAATTTCACCCTACCGCCAGAGGATAATCCAGAGAAGCCAGTTAAAGAGCAATTAATCAAGTCTTTTGCTCTTAAGAGGATGGCAGAACTATTCAGGAGGTGGAAGAAAGAGCTGAATAAGTTCGTCGAAAATAATGAGACACCAGAATTCAAGGGCAGATATGAGAAGATCAGAGATCACTGGCCCACATTCGTGGCCCACAAGACATCGAAAAAGAGTAAGAAGATGTCGGCAAAAAACAAGCAAAATGCCGCGAAGAAGAAGCATCACCATCGCACGGGGTCAGGTGGCTACCTCGTAGCCCGGCCTAAGTGGGCCAAGACTGAGAATGATCTGGTTGATAAAGGGATCGAACCAAAGACAATTAACTGGCCAGACCGTTGCCGGACTTGGTTCTTCGGGGCTGGCGGAACCTTGGACCCTGTAACAGGTAAGTGCATTTGGACGAACGATCAAATGGGCATACCAGTCAAGAAGCTTCAGCAGTGTATCGAAGCAGCGCAGCAAGGGACGTTCTTTCCAGACAGAGAGAACGACGAGCTCACAATGGCCCTTAGGAATCCTGAGCACCCTAGACGGACACGAGGCACGCCAGGCTCCATTCCATGGAAGGTTGGGTTTCCGGACGCAGGCGGTTACAAATCCCATGAGAGGAAAAAAGTGCAGCAGACCCAAATGCAGGCGCTGCAAGCAAGGGTACAAGCGATAGAGGAATGAGAAGCAAATTGCAGCAAACATACTGCCGAAGCTTCCCCCAAAGCTACCTCGCCATCTCAGCGGAGAAGCGGTGTGGCTTCCACCGAGCTGCTTCAGCCGGAGCATGCCTTGACGGCTCCTTCCAGCTATCACGTGGATGCTATCACGGAGTCTCAAAATTGCCACCTTATGATGCAATGGATGAATTTGAAGGTCAAGGCGGCTGTTGGCTCTGTTTATCCTACTGAACCCGGCGCAACTTTTCACTGTCGGCCGATTCCAGAAGGATATGCTAGGGTGATGGTGGATGAAATAACGGAGGGATTTGAGGACCTCCAGCTTGACCACCCTACCGGTGAAGGGGAGACTAGGCTGGGGTCTGCTCTGAAGACTCCATGCCTATGGCGGAAGGAGCTCATCAACCTTCCGAACTGGACACCTCCGCCTCCTCCTCCTCCTCCGGCAAGTCAGGGCACTTCGCCTCCTCCACCGCCTCCTCCTCCGGCGAGTCAGGGCACTCCGCATCCTCCACCGCCTCCTCCTCTGGCGAGTGATGATCAGGGCACTCGGCCGGCTCCTTCTCCAGCGCGTGGCGGCACTCCGCCTCCTTCTTCGCCTGCGCCGACGCGCCCGAGCAGCCAGCCTCCTCCTTCTCCGCCTCGTCAGCAAGGGCGGAAGAGACCTGCCGCCGCTCCGGCTGCTCTGGCGTGTCGTAGTCCTTCTCCTCCGCCTCATGAGCAAGTAAAGAAGACAACCGCTCCGTCTGCTCTGCCGGCGTCTAGCAGTACAGCCAGAGGCGGGAGGAAATACAGATTTGGTCCTTCTCTGAAGTCTCCAGAGAAGTTACCATATGAGAGGACCCCGGAGGAGAACGCCGAGATCGCACGAGAAGAAGTGAGGAACTACTTTGAAGGGGTGAAAGCAAAGAAACATCCACCTCCGGAGGAGAAGGTAGATCCGGTGAAAGCGAAGCGCACTCTAGCTGCCCTGACAAAACCACCCAAGTCTCCGCCGAAAGGAAACTATGAGCGCATTATTGGAAAGGAATTTGCCGAAGCGGAGCGGTCGGGAAGTACTGTTAGTGACCAAAGGCTGAAAGAACGACGAGCTGGGAAACAAATTGCCCAGCTCAGTGAACAAGCGAAGCAATCGTGCCCCCCGCTCAAGGTGCCTAGCGACAACGTCACTAATGATCCGACGATGGTGCCCGGTTATAGCAATCTTGGCGATTACCTGCCCGATGGTGTACATTATGATTTCACGGAGGTGCAGATACAAAGATACAAGTACGGGAAGCCTCTCGTCAAAGATGAAAGATCTCTATCAACGATGATGCAAAGATTGCATGATTGGTACTTGAAAATCTGCAGAGACTCTAGGGGGGAGGAGTACTTTGTATGTGAAAGTTAAAAAGGATCATGACCTCATTGGAATTGAACTGTTGCATGTTCCATTCGAGGAGTTCTTTCAGTTTTTCAATCAATTGGCCCTCGATAAAACAACGGTCGCCTGCTACTGTCTGTAAGTAGTACTACTTCTGTCATTAAGTCTCTCTATATAGCTCAGCTCTTTCATTGCATGTATTTATAATCATCCTCAATATATTATGCAGATTGAAGATCGCCGAATTGAAGAAAAGATAAGTCGGTGATATTGGGTTCATTAACACATATCTCATAGATGCAACTCAGGTTAAATTTCATGCCATAGATACCGAGGCCAACTTGCTACGATCGTTGGTAATAAATGAAAACAAAGATATAATACTCTTTCCTTACAACTTCAAGTGAGTGTTACTGTCTTGTGCGTATTCGGTTTCCCTTATATATTAGTCAAGGTTATAGTAATGTAATTGATGAGTTATGCATGCGTGTGCAGTTACCACTATATTCTCCTAGAGATTAAGCTTGAGCAGGGACTAGTAACCGTCTTAGACTCAAGATGAAAAGATCCCAAGGACTATGCAGACATGACGCAAATGCTCGAGAAGTAAGTTAAATCGATCATTATCCACCATATCATCAACTTTGTTCATTTCCTGATATATCAAGTAATTGTTTTCTTTGTCTGGCAGGGTTTGGAAAAAATTCTCCAAAAAAGCTCCAGGACTCCCGAAGAAGCTGCAATTTAGACACCCGAAAGTAAGTACTATAGTAGCATGTTTCGTGCATCTCCTATTGATTCAAGCGCTAGTTTCATCAATACCATTTGGCATTCTTGCTTAGCAGTTTGATTGACCACTATTTCTTGTAAAGTGGTTGTGGCAGGAACAAGGGAATGATTTCTGTGGATACTATGTTTGCGAGTCCATCCGCCACACGACCTGTGAGCGGGGCTACACTGACGAACAATATGAAGTACATAAATAACAACATTCACAATTTTATTTTATTACCATCATTTGTGTTGAGTTTCATTCATTCATATATATATGTATTGACCCCCTTCTTCAAATTAGATGTTTCGGAAGCGGGATGAACTCCTAGCACCAGCTCGCATGCGAGCAATTCAAGAGGAATTGGTGGCATTCTTTCTTGACCACGTGATCGCTGAAGACGGAGAATACTATGTGGACCATGAGTCCGTATGATTATATTTGTAAGAGATAATTATTGTATATATGTAGCCGGTAGTGTCAGATAGATATACGAGAACTTGTTGTTCGACCAATCTCTCGGAGAAGGAGAGGTGGTCGATATCACTTCTCTCTGTATGCATATATGTTCATGCCGATCTTCTGTTTCCTTCGTTTGCTTACTAGCTAGCTAGCGTGTCTAGTCCTCTCTATACGTATGTATAGTACATAGCGTCGACCAAGCACGGACATAAGAGAGGACACTTCTCTCTATTAATTATAGCTAGCTAACACAATATATGAAACACCTAAATTAACCCCCCAAAACCCCCAACCCCCCCTCCCCTTTCAAAAAAAAACAAAAACCCCAGCCACAGAAATGCTGATGCGTGGATGCCTATTGGTCCTGGTTGGTGCCACCAACCGGGACCAAAGGGTCTCCTGCCTGGGCTCCGCGCACAGGCCACATGGAGGCCCATCAGTCCCGGTTCTGGATTGAACCGGGACTAAAGGGACAGGGCATTAGTACTGACTCTTTAGTCCCGGTTCAGGAACCGGGACAAAAGGCCCTTACGAACTGGGACAACAAGCCCTTTTTCTACCAGTGAGACTTGCAAGATAGGATCAAGAACTCTCGTATATTGATGAAAACATAATAGGTTCAGATCTGAAATCATGGCACTCAGGCCCTAGTGACAAGCATTAAGCATAGCAAAGTCATAGCAACATCAATCTCAGAACATAGTGGATACTGGGGATCAAACCCTAACAAAACTAACTCGATTACATGATAAATCTCATCCAACCCATCACCGTCCAGCAAGCCTACGATGGAATTACTCACGCACGATGGTGAGCATCATGAAATTGGTGATGGAGGATGGTTGATGATGACGATGGCGATGGATTCCCCTCTCCGGAACCCCGAAGGGACTCCAGATCAGCCCTCCCGAGAGGTTTTAGGGCTTGGTGGCAGCTCCGTATCGTAAAACGCGATGAATCCTTCTCCTTTATTTTTTCTCCCCAAAACCAAATATATAGAGTTGGAGTTGAGGTCGGAGGAGCTCCAGGGGGCCCACGAGGTAGGGGGCGCACCCCCCACCCTCGTGGATAGGTGGTGGGCCCCCTGGTCTTCATCTTTTGCAAGGATTTTTTATTATTTCCAAATAGACGTTCTGTGAAGTTTCAGGTCATTCCGAGAACTTTTGTTTCTGCACATAAATAACACCATGACAATTCTGCTGAAAATAGCGTCAGTCCGGGTTAGTTCCATTCAAATCATGCAAGTTAGAGTCAAAAACAAGGGCAAAAGTGTTTGGAAAAGTAGATACGACGGAGACGTATCAATCACTCGGTGCCCCTATGTGCCAACTTCATCGCTACTCAGACTCGGTCACCATACCGGTCTTAGCGCACCACAACACCGACCTTGTCGCTCTGTTGACTTCAAACAAATCCGGCCAACCCCTCTGTGGAATCATCTTCATTGTATCAATGATATAGACCTCGTCAGGCATGAGACAGATAAGTCCCTTTTATAATTAAACTTCACTCTTCACTCCTTTGCGAGTTTGCCTCTTTCGAGCATCACTCGGAAGCTTCTCCTCATCTTTACCCTAGTTCGACTTGATGAAATTGCAAATCATCCATTCAAAACTATATTTCTCATATTCTGACATGTCCGTTGTCGAAGCCTGTAGTACGCTCGGGGGCTGCATCTCATTTGGAATGACACTCTCCTGAGTGGTCGAGTACTTCATCATCAGTCAGATCCTTCACTTCAACAAGTGCATTCGATCCACCACTTTGACAAGTTTTATAATCACCCAGACACCCTGTGCGCCATCTTCATTCCTACCCATACTCAGTTGGCACGCCGGTCTTGTTGTGTCGCAACCACACTACACCAACCTCGTCGCTACATTAGCTTCGAAAGCATCTGGCTAACTCCTTCGAAGACCATTTCAGCCACTTGCACTACAAAAAATACACTTCCGTGATGATACATGTTTGTCACAGTAGGTCATGTTTTCTGTCATGCATGTACATCCATGACAATTTCATGACAGAATCAAGATAGTCATACATGTGTTGTCATAGAAGTGATCCATGTGATCCATGACATTACCAAAATTATCATCACAGAAGTGTCCACTTCCATGACGATAAATCGCGCGTCACAGAAGTGCTTTCGTCAAGGGTGAACGGCACGTGGCATCCACCGTAACGGAATGTTGTTAAGCTATCAGGTCCGGTTTTGGATCTGATAACCCGTTAACAGCCCTGACCAATGGGGATTTTCCACGTGTAAAATCATCATTGGCTGGAGGAAACACGTGTCGGCTCGCCGTTGGGACAGATGTCATCCACTCATTGGACCCAAAGTGCCTATGATACGTCAACACGTGGCACGGCCCAACAGAGGCCCATTCCTGTGAAAAGGCCGGCCCGTTTGACTTGATCAAAAGGTGGCGGGCCGGCCCGCGGCAAGCCTGTTAACGGCATGTTCGCATATAGCTCATTTACAACCCTCTAACCCAGGGCCCGTTTACGGCCTATCCGAATTAGGCCCAGTAGCGTCATTTGGGCCGTCCAATATAATTCCAGCCCATTTCAACTTCTGGCCCATGTATGGCCCATGATGTCTTTTGGCCCATATGAGGCCCTTAGTAACCCTCGGCCCATTAACGGCCCGTGGTAAAACTGGCCCGTAATGAACAGTGTATCACTTTATACCCATTAATGGCCCATTATTCCGTTGGGCCGTTTCCAGCCGATGTTATCTTTCGACCTTCTCATGGCCCATTTATCCTTGGGCTCATTTCCAGCATTCGGTTCCTTACGGCCCGTTACTGTCATTTTCTGCTTGTGGGCCAAATTCCGCCCGTGCTTACAGTCGACCCGTTTGTGGCCCGTTAATACGTTGGGCCGTTTTCATAGCGTCATCAAATACGGCCGATTAATGACGGCCCATTATGGTCGGCCCATGAACGGATGATTCCAACTCTATCCCGTTTATGGCCATAAAGCGGTATGTTATTGGCCCATGTTTGGGCAATCGATCATACGACCCGTATAAGGCCCATTGATGATACGGCCCGTAGAAGGCCCATTGATGATACGGCCCATAGAAGGCCCATTGTTTCTACGCCTCGTAGAAGGCCCGTTGTTTCTACGACCCGTAGAAGGCCCAGTGTCACTATAGTAAATATGTAGCCCACGGTTATTGTGGCCTAGTTTTAAAAAATAGGTTATTGCGGCCACTAGAAAACCGCGGAAAAAGAACAGCATTGACTACAAGCTAACAAATAAACAAGACAACAAGGAAATAAATAAGCAAGCAACTTATGCTAGGCTATCACGGCTATTACACATATTACATCCACTGGGCATCAAAGTTCGCCACTAGTGCAAATATAGGGAACAAAGCAGCATATCATATACACTGGTTATCAAAGTTGGCGACCAGTGCAAATAAACGCCGCAGCAAAACAAGTCCAGAACTGAAACCACTTCAGAAGATCTCAAGAAACAATATCCTGGGTACCCATAATGCTGGCAAGATGCTTAGCAAGCTTATTAACTTTCCTTTGTTTGGCACTTGAATCCTCCAGCGCTTGCTGTTGCACCAGAAAGTATGCATCTGAATTCTGCATGGACTTCCTCAGTCCTTCAGCTTCCCGTCGCAACACATCCGATCGATGTCTTTCAACTTGAAGCTGAGACTCAAGAAGACGAACTGATTCAGGCAGCAAGTTCGAAGAGGTTGTGCCAGTAGTAGTGGCCAGTAACTCGAACACTACATCAAGACAGGACTTCTGGGTTCTCTCACTGTCGTCAAGGTAGTTTTTATCAGCTTTCTTGGAGACCAACAGGGATGTCTCACTATCTTGAACCTTATCTGCATTACTTCCTTCACCATTGCATAACGGGGTATTGTTCTCCAATATTTTGTCCGCATTCTAAAAGATAAACAAGCAGACATGTCACAGGTTTTACCATGTTGTATATGAAACTCATTTTGGTAAATCATTTCAGTAGTAAAGTGCACAGGATAACAGCATGAAACAAACATATATCTATGTACCATTGTCACTTTATGGTCTATATCATTCTAGTTTTTGTTGCCAAATCAAGATAGAGACACAGTTCAAATAAAAGTTGTTCAAGACAAAGCAGAATAGACAGAATATAAGTGTGGGAAACTATAGAGACACTTGTAATGTGCATGACATGAGAACATAATTTTTTATTTAATTGAAACTGAAATCAATATAGAGCAAGTTACAACAGCAAACCAGTTAAAGAAACAAGTTTAAAACATACCTGTTGCACCATTGGAGTTTCAATTCCATCCTTCAAATTTGAAAATAGTTGGTCTGAGTAAATATAGTGATGCAAGAGCAAAGGAGTATGAAAGGAGTATGAAAATAGTTGGTCTGAGTAAATATAGTTGGTCTGAGTAAATACCTATTGCACCATACATATAGAACCTGACCTGAGAACAATTCTTCTTCTCCTTTAAGCGTTGAGTTGGGATTCGGAGTGGTGGTCCTCGTGCTTTGGGCACTGAGTTGCTTGATTTTAGTGAACTGCACAAATGGAGACAAGACTTCCAATCCGTATGTGCACCGCAATATCCCATTGAGGTAAGATAAGGATATTTCACAACTATTGGCCTGTATTTTGCCACTTTCATCAGAAAATTAATGTCATTGTTTAGTGCTATACTTGTGCAACCTAATGACATGCCAAATCTTACATTGAAGGCGAAGCTTGTCTATTATTGAACCAAGTGATGAAGGGGAAGAACAAGCGGCAGAAAAACAAAAATCAACTCCTGGTGCTGTAATGAAGCATTGGAACTGTGATGACATAAGTAATGATATAGTTTTGCATCTTAATTTATTGCTATGGCTGGAACGATCAATTGTTTTGCCACTGATTTAATGCCACTCTTAATGTAATACGTAATTATCTCTACTTGTGCAAACATGGATCTTCTTTGAAGATACCACATATTTTAGTGGAAGTGCACAAGAAGATGTTGGAAACATTAATCTAATCGAGGAGTATATAGTAAGCATGGCCACCACAGTAGATAGCAACAGATGGTTCCGGAGAAGTGCTTCATCTGTATGCTCTACACAATAAGCCTCCTGACAAAGGTTGGTACTCGCCCACTGATTTCATCCATATGATTGAGCTTTGTCGTCTCTATTGGTGTTGTGCTACTATTCAGATACTGTCATCAAAAAGTGGTATTGTCCTTGAGAAGTGCTTCATCTGTGCTGTTTTAAATTTTTCTTTCCTTTTTTTCGAGCAAACAGGGATGCTAGCATTTAGTTATCCTCTTGTCTTTGCACAACAAGATCATCCTCATCTGAAGAAGAATATGGAGTACATGAAGTGACTAGTTTCGATTATGCCAAGATGAAGAAGCCCTGTCTATCTTCTCATCAGAAGGAGCAGTTGAAGGATGGTTACATTACCCCCCACAAGACCAAACTAACTTCAGCTCAGAAGGATTGACAAATCTCCATTTTCTTGCTGTGATGCGTGAGTACAATGTTGTTCTAGGATTATTTTCGGTGAGTTCCATTTTTCTAAAAGTGTGCTCTACATGGATCATGTCGGTGCCTGTTTAAACTATCAATTCATAGTACAGTTTGCTTTATACTAATCACTTTTTTGTATTTGTGCAAACAGGGTGCTCAGCTTGATTTTAATGGGAACTGCAAAAAATGTTCATGAATACATCGAATCATTCATTTCCACCACAAGAAAGGAGGTGCCGATAAGTTCAAGGCGTTGATACATATAAGGGCGAAATCATACAAGTTACGCGCGAATTTGATTGATTTTGGTGGAACTGCACAAAAAGAACAACTGGTTTATTTAGCACGAGGTGCCATGTCAAAGTCCGAACTGATGGCAAACCCTGCCCATTCCACAATCGTAGGCATTTGATATTTTGGAATGGGAAAACCTTGTCAAATTTTGCTCATTGATTTTAGCAAGAAGACATGCGTTTGATATTTTCGAATGGGACGCCCTTTGCTGTCAGCAGCGTCGATCCACTTTTTCTTTATTCTTTAGTTGTGAAGTAAATATTGGCTCTGACATGTGAATCGCTGAGATGCATAATCGTCGATTGTTTTGAATGTTCTCTATGAATTGCCAGGCCTGTGTGTTTGATTGCAATGTAAAGGAACGCTAAAAAGCTGCTCAAACTCTTTGTACTCCTTATGTTCCTTTTTACTTCGAAAACACATTGTGAAAGTGCATACTTTTTTCTATAAGATTGGTCAAAGTAGAGATACTTTGACTGCAGACAAAACTTGTATGCGGACTAGAAAGGACCAGAGGGAGTACATGTGAAACTGCTGCAAACGAGGTGATCACCCTGGGAATAATGCTAGTACGTATTGTTTTGCATGTTCATCCAATGCCAGTGATACAAGAATTCGAACTAATCGAAATAAATTAATTCATACACGGTCGGATTTCATATAAACATGATGTATTTCATTACATTTCATACATTCTTCAACTAAAAAGGGGTGCGCTGGAGGTATAATTAATTAACCGAAGCTACCCACCTGTGTCCTGCTGAGCCGAACAGAAACTTCAGTGACTTAACTACAAGTGCAGTTGCGTAACTGACATGTGATCCAGATACATGTTGGGCCCATGTGTCAGTCAGCCAACTGCACCAGCAGTTAAGTAGAAGAAGCGTCCTTCTCCAACATAGCTCTCCGACTCCATGTCGCCGCCAAGAAGCTAACCATCGGCCAGTGGTCAACTCGCCTAGGTTGACTTCAACCGAGGGTAGCAGCGGTGGCCTTACTTGGACCCGAGCAGCGGCGACCTACCGTGTTCTACTCTTCCTTGTTTTTTGTGTGGCACGGCCTCGCTGGCAACGGGGCGGGGCCTCGGCAGAGCCGGCGATGTCCTCTAGCTCGTTGCCGACGGGCGGCGCCTCGGCGGAGCAGGGGAAATCCTCCCCCTTGTTGCCGGCAGGGTGGGGCCTTGGCAGATCCTGCGGTGTCCTCTGCCTCGTTGTTGGCACCGCGGGGCCTCGGCGGAGCAGGGCCTCGTCGATGACAGTGATGACCCACAAGTATAGGGGATCTATCGTAGTCCTTTCGATAAGTAAGAGTGTCGAACCCAACGAGGAGCACAAGGAAATGATAAGCGGTTTCCAGCAAGGTATTCTCTGCAAGTACTAAAATAAGTGGTAACAGATAGTTTTGTGATAGGATAATTTGTAACGAGAAACAAGTAACAAAAGTAAATAAAGTGCAGCAAGGTGGCCCAATCCTTTTTGTAGCAAAGAACAAGCCTGGACAAACTCTTATCTTGAGAAAAGCGCTCCCGAGGACACATGGGGATATCGTCAAGCTAGTTTTCATCACGTTCATATGATTCGTGTTCGGTACTTTGATAATTTGGTATGTGGGTGGACCGGTGCTTGGGTACTGTCCTTACTTGGACAAGCATCCCACTTATGATTAACCTCTATTACAAGCATCCACAACTACAACAAAAGTATTAAGGTAAACATAACCATAGCATGAAACATATGGATCCAAATCAGCCCCTTACGAAGCAACACATAAACTAGGGTTTAAGCTTCTGTCACTCTAGCAACCCATCATCTACTTATTACTTCCCAATGCCTTCCTCTAGGCCCAAATAATGGTGAAGTGTTATGTAGTCAATGTTCACATAACACCACTAGAGGAGAGACAACATACATCTCATCAAAATATCGAACGAATACCAAATTCACATGACTACTAATAGCAAGACTTCTCCCATGTCCTCAGGAACAAACGTAACTACTCACAAAGTATAATCATGTTAATAATTAGAGGGGTATTAATATGCATATAGGATCTGAACATATGATCTTCCACCAAATAAAGCAACTAGCGTCAACTACAAGGAGTAATTAACACTACTAGCAACCTACTAGTACCAATCCCGGACTTGGAGAAAAGAATTGGATACAAGAGATGAACTAGGGTTTTGAGAGGAGATGGTTCTGGTGAAGATGTTGATGGAGATTGCCCTCTCCTGATGAGAGGAGCGTTGGTGATGACAATGGTGATGATTTCCCCCTTCTGGAGGGAAGTTTCCCCAGCAGAACAGCTCTGCCGGAGCCCTAGATTGGATCCGCCAAGGTTCCGTCTCGTGGCGACGAAGTTTCATCCGAGGAGATGGCTTATGATTTTTTTCTCATCGAAAGACTCCATATAGCAGAAGCTGGCCATCAGGGGGCCACCAAGGGGCCCACGAGGTAGGGGGCGCGCCCAGGGGGTAGGGCGCGCACCCCACCCTCGTGGGCAGGGTGTGGCCCCCTTGGTGAACTTCTTGCGCTCAGTATTTTTTGTATATTCTGAAAACGTCTTCCCTGAAGTTTCAAGACTTTTGGAGCTGTGCGGAATAGGTCTCTAATATTTGCTCCTTTTCCAGCCCAGAATCCTCGCTGCCGGCATTCTACCTCTTTATGTAAACCTTGTAAAATAAGAGAGAATAGGCATAAGTATTGTGACATAATGTGTAATAACATCCCATAATGCAATAAATATCGATATAAAAGCATGATGCAAAATGGACGTATCAACTCCCCCAAGCTTAGACCTCGCTTGTCCTCAAGCGAAAGCCGAAATCGAAAAATATGTCCACATGTTTAGAGATAGAGGTGTCGTTAAAAGTAAAATATGGACATGAGGGCATCATGATCATTCTTAGAACAACAACTTACATAATTCTTGTCATATGATTTCTTATGCTAGAGTAATAATTCAATCACAATTTCAAGTATGAATCGTAAACTTCATTGAAAACTAACAAACTATAATCTCAGTCATTGGAGCAATTGCAATTTATCATAACATAGGAAAGAGTCAATATATAAGAGTTTTTCAGCAAGTCCACATACTCAACTATCATATGGTCTTTCACAATTGCTGACACTCACGCAATACTTATGGGTATGGAGTTTTAATCGGATACAGAGAAAGATAGGGGCTTATAGTTTTGCCTCCCAATGTTTTACCTCAAGGGTAATGTCAACAATAATAGTTCATGAAAACTCACCATATATACCAGGATCTTTCCAACATATTGTGCTTGCCAAAGGATAAAATGTAAAAAGGAAGGGTGAAGATCACCATGACTCTTATGAAAGGTAGGAGATAAAAGTAAAAGATAGGCCCTTCGCAGAGGGAAGCAACGGTTGTCATGCGCTTTTATGGTTGGATGCACAAAATCTTAATGCGAAAGAACGTCGCTTTATATTGCCACTTGTGATATGGACCTTTATTATGCAGTCTGTCGCTTTTATTTCTTCCATATCACACGATCGTATAAAGCTTGTTTTCTCCCACACTAATAAGTCATACATATTTCGAGAGCAATTTTTATTGCTTGCACCGATGACAACTTACCTGGAGGATCTTACTCAATCCATAGGTAGGTATGGTGGACTCTCATGGCAAAACTGGTTTAAGGGTATTTGGAAGCACAAGTAGTATCTCTACTTGGTGCGATGAATTTGGCTAGCAAGAGGGGGAATGGCAAGCTCAACCATGTTGGATGATCCATGACAATATAATTTATCTCAGATGTAAGAAAACATAACCCATTACGTTGTCTTCCTTGTCCAACGTCAACTCTTTAGCATGTCATATTCTAATGAGTGCTCACAATCATAAAAGATGTCCAAGATAGTATATTTATATGTGAAGACCTCTCTTTCTTTATTACTTCCTATTAATTGCAATGATGACCAAAACTATGTTTGTCAACTCTCAATAACTTTTATTCATCATACTTTTCTATGTGAGCTCATTACTCTCCATAAGATCCATATGATCTCTTTGTTTCCTTTTTTATTTCTCTTTTCTTTTATTCACTTAGGATCATGGCAAAATAATCAAGCCCTTGACTCAACACTAATCTTTATTATATAGCTCACGGACTCAATTACATAGAAGGATCATAAAGCAAAACTCAAAACTAGATGATGCCATAAACTTTATTCTACTAGATCAAGATATTACCAAAAGGATCGAACTAAGAAAAATAGTAAAGACAAAAGTGATGGTGATACGATACCGGGGCACTCCCCCAAGCTTGGCAGTTGCCAAGGGGAGTGCCCATACCAGATACTCAATTCTTCTTTGTTGGTGTAGAAGGTGATGGTTTTGTTGATGGCATAGGTTTCTTCCTTAATTTACGCTTGAGGACAGAGGTTTGGTCCCTTAGGTCATCGATCTCCTTCCCCAGGCTCAGTATCTTTTTGCATAGTTCCTGCTTGTTTTCCTGCAAGAGGCGAAAAGGGATAAACTCGATCTTAGGTTTCTTTACTCTATCTGGGAGGCTTGACTTTTTGAACTCCACATGCATGTCCCCAGGTTGAGGTAATGGGACTTCGTCTTCTTCTGAGCTCATCTCCTCCCTTCCCTTGGGTTCATAGTCCTCTTCTTCTTCTGTAGTCCAACCACAATGCTCCACATCCCCATAGACCTTAGGATCTGCAAGGTAATCAGCCACATAGCTTTCTCCTTCCGAATCCTGGGATGACATGTTGCTCTAATCTCCAGCAGGACAGGTTGAAACAAAAACAGAGAATATTTGCGTGATTCAGGAGTCAAAACCTTCGGGAGATTATATAATGAATTTTTACCGACCAAAATACGTGTCGTGTAAGAAAACGGAGTCCGGAGAGTGCATGAGGTGACCACGAGGTAGGGGGCGCGCCCTCCACCCTCATGGAGGCCTCGTGTACTTCCCGGACTGCTTCTTATTTTTCTATTTTTCTAAATATTCCAAAACGGAGAAATATTGCCTTAAAAACTGTTTTGGAGTCGGTTTACTTACCGTACCACATACCTATTCCTTTTCGGAGTCTGAAACATTCCGGAAAGTGTCCCTTATGTATTCCTCAGGGGTTACGGTTTCAATAACATTGGTTTCAACATTTATGGGATTACCTGAGATATAATGTTTGATTCTTTGACCGTGCACCACCTTTGGATTTGTGCCTTCGAAGTTGTTGATTTTTATGGCACCGGAACGATAGACCTCCTCGATAACGTAAGGACCTTCCCATTTAGAGAGAAGTTTTCCTGCAAAAAATCTTATACTAGAGTTGTATAGCAATACATAATCACCTACATTAAATTCATGCTTTTGTATCCTTTTATCATGCCATCTTTTAACTTTTTCTTTAAACAACTTGGCATTTTCGTAGGCTTGGGTTCTCCATTCATCGAGTGAGCTAATATCAAATAACCTCTTCTCACCGGCAAGTTTAAAATAATAATTGAGCTCTTTAATAGCCCAATATGCCTTGTGTTCTAGTTCGAGAGGTAAGTGACATGATTTTCCATAAACCATTTTATACGGAGACATACCCATAGGATTTTTATATGCAGTTCTATAGGCCCATAATGAATCATCAAGTTTCTTGGACCAATTCTTTCTAGACCTATTGACAGTCTTTCGCAAAATTAATTTGAGCTCTCTATTACTCAATTCTACTTGACCACTAGACTGAGGGTGATAAGGGGATGCAATTCTATGATTAACATCATACTTAGCAAGCATTTTACGGAAAGCACCATGAATAAAATGTGAACCACCATCAGTCATTAAATATCTAGGGACTCCAAATCTTAGAAAAATAACTTCTTTAAGCATTTTAATAGAAGTGTTATGATCAGCACTACTAGTTGGAATAGCTTCTACCCACTTAGTAACATAATCAATAGCAACTAAAATATGTGTATATACATTAGAGGTAGGAAAAGGTCCCATATAGTCAAAGCCCCAAACATCAAATGGTTCAATAACGAGTGAATAGTTCATAGGCATTTCTTGACATCTACTAATATTACCAATTCTTTGACATTCATCACAAGATAAGACAAACTTACGTGCATCCTTGAAGAGAGTAGGCCAATAAAAACTAGATTGCAATACCTTATGTGCAGTTCTATCTCCAGCATGGTGTCCTCCATAAGCTTCGGAGTGACACTTGCATAGGATTTCCTATTCATGCTCAGGTACACAACGTCTAATAACACCATCTACCCCTTCTTTATAAAGATGTGGGTCATCCCAAAAGTAATGCCTCAAATCATAGAAGAACTTTTTCTTTTGCTGGTATGTGAAACTAGGTGGTATGAATTTGGCAACAATGTAATTAGCATAATCAGCATACCATGGAGCAGTATGAGAAGCATTTATGACATTTAATTGCTCATCAGGAAAGCTATCATCAATAGGTAGTGGGTCATCAAGCACATTTTCTAACCTAGACAAGTTGTCTGCAACGGGGTTCTCAACTCCCTTTCTATCAACAATATATAAGTCAAATTCTTGTAGCAAGAGAACCCATAAGTCTAGGTTTAGCATCTTTCTTTTCCATAAGATATTTAATAGCAGCATGATCAGTGTGAATAGTTACTTTAGAATCAACAATATAAGGTCTGAACTTATCACAGGCAAATACAACTGCTAAGAATTCTTTTTCAGTAGTAGCATAATTTCTTTGAGCATTGTCTAGGGTTTTACTAGCATATTGAATAACGTTTAATTTCTTATCAACTCTTTGCCCTAGAACAGCACCTACAGCATAATCACTAGCATCACACATAATTTCAAAGGGTAAATTCCAATCAGGTGGCTGAACAATAGGTGCAGAGATCAATGCTTTCTTAAGTATTTCAAATGCTTCTACACAATCATCATCAAAGACAAATGGTATATCTTTTTGTAATAAATTAGTCAGAGGCCGAGAAATTTTTGAAAAGTCCTTAATGAACCTCCTATAAAATCCCGCATGACCAAGGGAACTTCTTATACCTTTGATGTCCTTGGGGCATGTCATCTTTTCAATAGCATCAACCTTGGATTTATCAACTTCAATACCTCTTTCAGAAACTTTATGCCCCAAGACAATACCTTCATTAACCATAAAGTGGCACTTTTCCCAATTCAAGACAAGATTAGTTTCTTCACATCTCTGCAAAACTCGATCAAGGTTGCTCAAGCAATCATCAAAAGAAGATCCATAGATGGAGAAATCGTCCATGAAAACCTCACAAATCTTTTCACAAAAGTCAGAGAATATAGCCATCATGCATCTTTGAAAGGTAGCAGGTGCATTACATAAACCAAAAGGCATACGTCTATAAGCAAAAGTACCAAAAGGGCAAGTAAAAGTAGTCTTTGATTGATCCTTGGCTGACACAGGTATTTAAAAGAAACCAGAATAACCATCTAGAAAGCAAAAATGTGTATGTTTGGATAATCTTTCTAGCATTTGATAGATAAAAGGTAAGGGGTAATGATCCTTTTTAGTGGCCTTATTTAATTTGCGGAAATCAATTACCATCCTATAACCTGTAATAATTCTTTGAGGAATCAATTCATCTTTATCATTAGGAACGACAGTAATACCTCCCTTCTTAGGGACACAATGGACATGACTTACCCACTGACTATCAGCAACGGGATAGATTATACCTGCCTCAAGGAGCTTTAGTATTTCCTTTCTTACCACTTCTTTCATTTTAGGATTCAGCCGTCGTTGATGATCATGAACTGGTTTAGCATCTTCTTCCAAATTTATTTTATGTTGACATAGAGTGGGACTAATGCCCTTAAGATCATCAAGAGTATACCCAATAGCAGCACGGTGCTTATTCAGAGTTTTCAATAATCTCTCTTCCTCATGCTCTGAAAGGTTAGCACTAATAATAATAGGATATATCTTTTTCTCATCAAGATAAGCATATTTAAGAGTATCAGGCAACGGTTTAAGCTCAAGCACGGGATCACCCTTGGGTGGAGGAGGATCCCCTAGGATTTCAACAGGCAAATTGTGTTTCAGAATAGGTTCTTGTTTAAAGAATACTTCATCTATTTCCCTTCTTTCATTCATAAACATATCATTTTCATGGTCTAGCAAATATTGTTCTAAAGGATCACTAGGAGGTACGACAATAGATGCAAGACCAATAATTTCATCCTTACTAGGTAATTCTTCTTCACGGTGTTATCTACTAAATTTAGAGAAATTAAATTCATGAGACATATCATCTAAACCGATAGTAACAACATCCTTTTTGCAATCTATCTTAGCATTAACAGTGTTTAAGAAGGGTCTACCAAATATAATGGGACAAAAGCTATCTTGTGGAGAACAAAGAACAAGAAAATCAATAGGATATTTAGTTTTCCCACACAAGACTTCAACATCTCTAACAATTCCCATTGGTGAAATAGTATCTCTATTGGCAAGTTTAATCGTGACATCAATATCTTCTAACTCAACCAGTGCAATATCATGCATAATTTCTCTATATAGGTCAATAGGTATTGCACTAGCACTGGCACCCATATCACATAAACCATGATAACAATGATCTCCTATTTTAACAGAAATAACAGGCATGCCTACCACAGTTCTAGGTTTATCTTTAGCACAAGGTTTAGCAATTCTAGCAGTTTCATCACAGAAATAATAACATGCCCATCAATATTATCAGCCAAAAGATCTTTAACAATAGCAATATTAGGTTCAACTTTAACTTGCTCAGGAGGTGTATATGTTCTAATATTGCTTTTACGAACCACAGTTGAAGCTTTAGCATGATCCTTTATCCTAACAGAGAAAGGTGGTTTCTCAACATAAGAAGTAGGAACAATAGGATCATTATAAGTGATAGTCTTCTCTTTAACTTTAATAGGTGCAGCTACTTTTACTTCTATGGGAGGATGATATTTAAACCACTTCTCCTTGGGTAGATCAACATAAGTAGCAAAAGATTCACAGAAAGAAGCTACTATCTCAGAGTCAAGTCCATATTTAGTGCTAAATTTACGGAAAACATCGGTATCCATAAAAGATTTAACACAATCAAACTTAGGTGTCATACCTGACTCCTTACCTTCGTCGAGGTCCCAATCTTCAGAGTTGTGTTTAATTCTTTCCAATAAATCCCATTTGAATTCAATAGTCTTTGTCATAAAAGAGCCAGCACAAGAAGTATCGAGCATGGTGCGATTGTTATTAGAAAGCCGAGCATATAAATTTTGAATAATGATACCTCTTGAGAGCTCATGATTGGGGCATGAATATAACATTGATTTAAGCCTCCCCCAAGCTTGAGCGATGCTTTCTCCTTCGCGAGGCCAAAAATTATATATATAATTGCGATCACGATGAACAAGATGCATAGGATAAAACTTCTGATGAAATTCCAATTTCAATCATTTGTAGTTCCATGACCCCGTATCATCACATAGCCTATACCATGTCAATGCATCTTACTTCAAAGATAAAGGGAAGACCTTCTTCTTAATAACATCTCTGGGTACACCTGCAAGCTTAAATAACCCACAAACTTCATCCACATATATTAGGTGCTCATCAGGATGCGTTGTTCCGTCTCTTGCAAAAGGATTAGCTAGCAGTTTTTCTATCATACCCAAAGGAATTTCAAAGCAGACATTTTCATTTTAAGTAGGTTCAGTAGGTTGAGGAGCAACTCTTTGCTCTACTGGTCGGGGTGAAGATACCCCGAACACGCCCCTTAGAGGATTACTTTCCATAGTAACAAGTGATAGTAAATTTCAGCACACTATATAAATTTTCCTTACCAAATTCCACCTACCAAAGGCGCTTCACTCCCCGGCAACGGCGCCAGAAAAGAGTCTTGATGACCCACAAGTATAGGGGATCTATCATAGTCCTTTCGATAAGTAAGAGTGTCGAACCCAACGAGGAGCAGAAGGAAATGATAAGCGGTTTCCAACAAGGTATTCTCTGCAAGTACTGAAATAAGTGGTAACAGATAGTTTTGTGATAGGATAATTTGTAACAAGCAACAAGTAACAAAAGTAAATAAAGTGGAGCAAGGTGGCCCAATCCTTTTTGTAGCAAAGGACAAGCCTGGACAAACTCTTATATAGAGAAAAGCGCTCCCGAGGACACATGGGGATATTGTCAAGCTAGTTTTCATCCGTTCATATGATTTGCGTTCGGTACTTTGATAATTTGGTATGTGGGTGGACCGGTGCTTGAGTATTGTACTTACTTGGACAAGCATCCCACTTATGATTAACCTCTATTGCAAGCATCCGCAACTACAACAAAAGTATTAAGGTAAACCTAACCATAGCATGAAACATATGGATCCAAATCAGCCCCTTACGAAGCAACGCATAAACTAGGGTTTAAGCTTCTATCACTCGAGCAACCCATCATCTACTTATTACTTCCCAATGCCTTCCTCTAGGCCCAAATAATGGTGAAGTGTTATGTAGTCGATGTTCACATAACACCACTAGAGGAGAGACAACATACATCTCATCAAAATATCGAACGAATACCAAATTCACATGACTACTAATAGCAAGACTTCTCCCATGTCCTCAGGAACAAACGTAACTACTCACAAAGCATAATCATGTTCATAATCAGAGGGGTATTAATATGCATATAGGATCTGAACATATGATCTTCCACGAAATAAACCAACTAGCATCAACTACAAGGAGTAATTAACACTACTAGCAACCTACTAGTACCAATCCCGGACTTGGAGACAAGATTGGATACAAGAGATGAACTAGGGTTTTGAGAGGAGATGGTGCTGGTGAAGATGTTGACGGAGATTGCCCTCTCCCGATGAGAGGAGCGTTGGTGATGACGATGGCGATGATTTCCCCCTCCCGGAGGGAAGTTTCCCCGGCAGAACAGCTTTGCCGGAGCCCTAGATTGGATCCGCCAAGGTTCCGCCTCGTGGCGGTGGAGTTTCGTCCGAGGAGATGGCTTATGATTTTTTTCTCATCAAAAGACTCCATATAGCAGAAGCTGGCCATCGGAGGGCCACCAGGGGGCCCACGAGGTAGGGGGGCACGCCCAGGGGGTAGGGCGCGTCCCCCACCCTCGTGGGCAGGGTGTGGCCCCCTTGGTGAACTTCTTGCGCTCAGTATTTTTTGTATATTCTGAAAACGTCTTCCGTGAAGTTTCAGGACTTTTGGAGCTGTGCAGAATAGGTCTCTAATATTTGCTCCTTTTCCAGCCCAGAATCCCAACTGTCGGCATTCTCCCTCTTTATGTAAACCTTGTAAAATAAGAGAGAATAGGCATAAGTATTGTGACATAATGTGTAATAACAGCCCATAATGCAATGAATATCGATATAAAAACATGATCCAAAATGGACGTAGCAGCCAACGGAGCGGGGACTCGTCGGAGCCAGCATTGTCCTCTGCCTTGTCCTCGGTCTCGCCAAACAGCGCCTCGCCCGCTTCATCGCCCTCTTTGTAGGCGGCTGCAGCCTTCGCCACCCGCATGCGGTACCGCCAGCGCTCGAGGCGGCCCTCGCGGGTGGAGCGGTACGAGTCGAGCAACGCCTCCTGCTCCACCCGCTCCGCGGTGATCTGCTCCTCCGCCTGCAGGTGCTCCTGGAGGATATGGTGGTTGTAGGCAGCGTCGGCCTGCGCCTCCTGGAACTGCTCCTCACGCTTCTGCCTCACCGTGCCCATATATTGGGCACGGGCCTCGCCGATGGTCATGGTGCAATGCACCGGCGAGGATGGCGCGGAGGAGGGGGTTGGTGTCGGATCGTCGACTACCATGTTCTCCATTGGGACATCGTCGTGCTCCGGCTGCCTGCCGGCCAGCCAGTCGGCAGGAATGGCTGCCATATCCTTGTGGTCCGTCGTCCGCCCGTCCCGAAGAGCGCTGGAGCGCGAGGAAGCCATGGTGGGCAGTAGTGGTGTGGACAGGAGAATAGGAATGGATGCGGATGACTGGGGCTATGGCCGGCGCAGTAGTTTATATAGCAATGGTGGGCGGTGGAGGGACGGATGTGTGGCGCCTGAGTAGCCACCTCGGCAACCGCGTATCATTAATGAGGGCGGCACAAGGACGGACGACACTTGTGTCGTTTGAAGGCGGAGCAATCGCATGCATCGGGAAGCGGGGCGGGCGGTGCTGACCATTTCGGGCGGAAAGCACGCGCGGGCGAGGGAGGCCGTCTTGGTGGGCCAGGGCAGTCAGACTCATGCTTGGCAGCGGATCGGTCCAGCAGCCGGACATGCTGGCCCACCAGCTACCTCGCCGAGCTGAGCGACGACAATCAGATGATGGACATAGTTTCCGACCAGGAGCTGCCGCCACTGTCCAAGCCGATTCATGCCGTGTTCACCATAGAGCAGGTGCGGCTGCATTTCGACGCCCTAATGGTGGAAGAGCTACCAGCGCAGGAGGACCTGTGCTGCAACCTCCGTCTCCTCAACGAGCACCGGTGAACAAGCGAACAACAATGCCGTGCAGACATGTGGCCCTATGATCCTGGCTTCCCGAATGAGCAGCGGGCGTTGTATCAGACCATCCGTAGGGCCCTCGAGGCCCTCTCCGTCGTCCTTCGAGTTGTTGCGCTCGCCGTGGCGCCGTCGTCTCGCGTTGTCAACATGGTCAACGGACATGAGGATGAGGAGATGACTTTACTTGAAGAGGATGACAGTGGGGACCCACTAGGGCCATAGCCGCACGTACGCAAGTGCCTCCTTATTAGTATATAAAACAATATTTTTTTTGCTTCCTCCCGGTTTCCTGACATCAGGGTCCCACACCATTGTCAACCTATGTAGTCAATAAACGAGAGAATTGCACAAGAAGCGGCCGGCAGCTGGGACCAAGCAGCTCCAGCAGTATTTGTGTTTTTGAGGTGTGGGCACTGCAGAGTTTTTCTTGAGCGATGTTTAGCCCAGATATTAATTTTTCTCCTCTGAACAACAATGAAAACATCACTGCAGCTATTAACTGGGCGGGCTGGGGCCCGTCTAGCCTAGGCCAGGTATCCAGCCCAGATATTAATTATTTTTCAAGCTGAAAATGGCTAGCCTAGCTACACTTTTTTTAGGAATACACAGGCAAGGTCAAGTTGTTATTCTCCGCCCCGCTGGGCTACAAATCTTTCCTAGGAGGGATGCATTAGGCTTAACAAGAAAATTGGCTTTAAGAAATAATAAATGGGATGTAAATATAAAAACTGGGCAGTAACTATAAAAAATGCACCAACCACGTAATTACTTTATAAAATATTATTTTTGGATATTAAAAAAAATAATTCCATTAATTGTTGCGAGAGCAATGTTTCGTTGGATTTTTACATAATATAAATTTATATTGAAATTGTATTTAATCTAACTAGAAATTTTGGGATAAAAATATTCCGGATCCCATCAAAATGTGGGAAATTTTATTGAATTCTGTTTTGAACGGTTGGTTGAAATGGGCTGTACTTTTAACAAACTGTAAATGGGCTGTAGTAAATTCCATTAGAATTAAAAAATTGGCTGCACATTCTTACAAATCTCAAATGGGCTATAAGTTCTCTGCCACACACTTGTGGCCTTACTAAGTTGACGCGTCCCCTAAAAAAGAGAGTTGACGCGTATGCAAGGCTTTGTCAACTTAGAGTCAACACACGCTTCTAGCAGCAGTGGCCGTTGGATGTCCATCCAACGGATGCCGTGCTTCTTCTTCAATCTCGGATATTCTAGCTTCACCCCCCCCAAAAAATGATTTCTCCCCCTGACATTTGGGGCGCACCATTTCGGAAGCTGGCCTGTGGGCCAACTAAGGTGACGCGTACCAAGGGCTTTGCCAACTTAGTCAATATAAACGATTCTAGCTGCAGTGACTGTATGATGTCCATCCAACATCCGTCGTGCTTCTTCAACCTCTGCTCTTCTTGATCCAGCCGCCCAAAGCAGCGCCGTTCATGCCGCCTGCTCCTGCTTCCCGTGGCCGGCTGTGCTGCCGCGCAGGCCTCACCGCCCCCTACTACTCCCACCGCTGGCCAGGGCATCCCTCCACTCACCCACACCACCTGTTATTCTGCGGCGATGGCAGCCTCACACCGCAGCCGAACCAGTGAACCCTCGTACTCCTCTCCGCGTGGGCATCCACTGTCGCGTCTTCCCCGGCTCCGCGTCGTCCCCTTCCTAGACCTCGCTGTCGTCCACCACCCTGGTGCTCTCGGCGCGGCGTGGTCAACGTGGTCAAGGAACGACTTCCATCGGAAGAGTACTGTACGTGGAAAGGCTGATAGCTGGGTCCACGGCAGCCGCAAGGAAGTGCCTCCTTATTACGCGGAAAATAATTATTCCTCCACCTGACAGCGGGGACCCACCGGACGGGCCACCGTATTTGGCGAAAAAAATGTTTCCCCTGACTGCTGGGACCCACCGGATGGGCCAACGTATTTCGTGAAAAAAACTTTCCCCCCGCTGTCAGCTCGGACCCATCGAAGGTGCCTCCTTATTATGCACAAAAAAATGAATACTCCCCCTGCTAGTTGGGACCCACCTTGGTGGGAGGCTGACTTGTGGGCCTACTAAGTTGACGGGGACGGAGTGCTTTGTCAACTTAGTCAATATGAACGATTCTAGCTCCAGTGATCGTACGATGTCCATCCAACAGTCGTAGTGCTTCTTCAACCTCTGGTCTTGTTGCTCCAGCCGCCCAAAGCAGCGCCGGTCGTGCCGCATGCTCCTGCCTCCCGTGGCCGGCTGTGCTGCCCCGGAGGCCTCACCGCCCCTACTATTCCCACCGCTGGCCAGGCCATCCATCTACTCACCCACACCCCGTGTTATTCTACGGCGACGGCAGCCTTACACCGCAGCGAACCAGTGAACCGTCGTACTCCTCTATGCGTGGGCATCCACTACCGCATCTTCCCCGGCTCCGCGTCGTCCCCTTTCTAGGCCTCGCCGTCGTCCACCCCCCTGGTGCTCTTGGCGCGGCGTGGTCAACGTGGTCAAGGAACGGCTTCCATCGGACGTGGATTGTACATGAAGAGGTTAACAGCTGGGTCCATGGCCGCGGCAAGGAAGTGCCTCCTTATTACACGGAAAATAATTATTCCTCCACCTGACAGCGGGGACCCACCGGTCGGGCCATCGTATTTTGTGAAAAAAAATGTTTCCCCCTGACTGCTGGGACCCACCAGCTACATCTTCGCACGCAGAAAGTGCGTCCAGGTAAAAACAAAAAAATGATTCGTCCCCCTGACTACTGGGACCCACCAGCTACATCTTCGCACACAAGGAAGTGTCTGACAGTCGGGACCCACCTGGTCGAAGCGTATGTAGCGTTGGCATTCTGGTCGTGAACGTGTATGTACATAATGGGATGTAGAGGTGCGCACGTGTCGTAGTAGAGGCGTGCATGTAGCATGTACACGTACGTACAACGGCCAGTGTGCAAGAAAGAAAATACGGCCACGTACGTACATATGGGAAGGGTCTCGAATGCCTACTCGCGCATACGTATGGCCAGGGCTCGACATGGCTAGGTCGGAACGGAGAAACAACGTCGTCATCGTGTTCATGGGGAGCCAACCGGCTGGGTCGGAATGGAATGCGTCGTCGTGTTCATCGGGAGGGCTTGGACGGAATAGCCGATGGAAATGAGGCCTGGCGTACCGCAGAACAGATGAAACGGCCTTGTGTTCGACCGGCCACGTTCGAAACGGGATCCTGTTCATCAGGAGGGGTCTGGCGTACCGCAAAACGGAGGAAATGGACCTCCTACAGTCGAAACAGGGGTCTTGTTGATCGGGAGGGGTCTGGCGTACCGCAAAATGGAGAAAATGGACTTGTGTTGGAGCGCTACGGTCGAAACGGGGTCCTGTTCATCGGGAGGGGTGTGGCGTACCGCAAAACGGGACTCACGGAATACTATTCATCTCCACCATCGACCCCCTTCCAGCCTCCACGGGCTACTGTTCATCCACCATCGACCTCCTCCAGCCTCCACCTGTGACTATTCATCCAGCCTCCACCGCGCGCTACTCCACCGGCTACTGTTCAACCAGCCCTCTCCACGGGCTCCTGTTCAACCACCCCTCCACGGGCTACTGTAAATCCAGCCCTCCATCATCTACTGTTCATCCTGCCCTCCACGGGGTGGTCCTGTTCATCCTGCCCTCCACGGGGTGGTCCTGTTCATCCTGCCCTCGACGGGGTCCTGTTCATCCAGCCCCAACCGGCTCGATCGATCGGGGTCCTGTTCATCCAGAGGCAACACCACGGGGTCCTATTCATCCACCCCCACCGGGAACTGTTCATCCACCCCCCCCAGCACGCTCACTGTTCATCTAGAGGCAGCATCCATCGGCTTCAGTTAGCAGTAGTAGCAAAGGAATCGCTCGATCGGGTTCAGTTAACAGCCATCGATCGATCGCTCGGGTTCAGTAACGCATAGCCTGCAGTGCAATCGCTCGGGTTCAGTTAGAGCCCAATGCCTCGCTCGGGTTCAGTTAGAGCCCAACGCCTCGCTCGAGTTCAGTTAGAGCCCAACGCCTCGCACCCACGCGCATGTGTGTATGAGAGGAACACGCATCGCTCGGCCCCGACCACCGACCATAACCGGGAACACCACGATATTTTCCTCGCCCTCGCTTCTACCATGGTTTTTTCCGTCATGGACGGCCCAAAGAATGTCATGCAGCTGCGTCTCCGGCCCGCCTAGGACGAAAAGCCCATTTTCTGTCATGATTTTTTGTCATAGAAGTAGGACCCCACCACATCTATGATGATACCGGGTTTTGTCACAATTATCATCATAGAAGTGTCATAAGTATGACAGAAAAAAATTCATTCGGCCCAAAATGTCACAGATGTGTCTTTTTTTCTAGTGTTGGCTGGACACGTAGTCCTTCACTCGGCCACCTCGCACATCCTCACTCGACTGCCCCGCGCAGCGCCACTCCGTTGTGCACGTCATCACCACGCGGACGTCCTACACGTCGCCACTCGGTTGTGCACATCTTCACCACTTGGCCGCCCCGCACGTCGTCACTCTGTTGTACACATCCGTGCCCCTCGGCCGCTCCGCGCGTCACCACTTGGCTGGATATGTAGTCCTACATTCGACCACCTCACACGTCATCACCACTCGGCCGCCTCGTGCATCGCCACTGGTTGTGCACGTCTTCATCACTCGGCTGCCCCGCGTGTTGCCACTCAGTTGTGCATGTCTCCTTCACTCGATCACCTCGCACATCATCACCACTCGGTCGCCCCGCGCGTCGCCACTCGGTTGTGCACGTCTTCACCACTCAGTTGTGCACGTCTTCATCATTCGACCACCTCGCACATCATGACTCGGCTGCCCCGCGCGTCGCCACTCGGTTGGGCATGTCTTCACCACTCGGGCGCTTTGCGCGTCATCACTCGCTTGTACACATAATCGCCCCTCGGCCGCCTCGCGCGTCACCATCAGTTAGACATGTCTTTACCTCTACACCCCCAACATGAGAACGACTAAGTTACTCATATGATCAAACCTCATATCACACTTTGTAGCAAGCTTACCTCTTTCAAGCATCACTCGGGGGCTACACGCAGCCGTTGGCCATGCCGCCCTCAGGGGTTACGCCCATTCGACCAACCCATTGATCACATCAAGAATATCTTTCTGACCATACATGCTCGTTCCGCCGAAAATCTATAAGGGTAGTACTGTCCACTCGGATGATCACCCAAATCATTACCCGAAGTCATCTTTAGGACTGCAAAAGGGTGAAAACGACACTCCTCTACGGATACACTTGGCCCTTATCCTAGGCTCCAAGGTGTCAGTTTCACAAACTTGGACTTAGAGATGGCATGTGCTGGTGTTCCCCCGGGATAATGATTGGCCTCTCTCCGGAGAGTCGGCCCACACACTAGCCTCGCCACTCGGGTTTAATGGCACGTCCAGGTCAGACCACTAGTCTATCTCCTCCGGGAGACATATGAGTGCCACCAACTTTTTCCTTGCAGTCAACATACCCCGATCAGTCAGGAAGCACGTCCACTCGGACAAATACCCCTTTCATGCAAAAGGGTGAAAACAAAGATCCTCTACAGATACAATGTACTCTTACAAATACCCCTTTCACGCAAAATCTAACGGTCAATATAAGAAGTACTACTGGAACGATTACTCCCTGGAGTGTCCAGCTTTTTTCTACAGTCGGCAGTTTCAAAGCCGAATTCATTCACCGTGCCGAGAGCATGAAGATTCACCTGGTTGACCGAGTTCCAGGCTGAATTTATTCCATGCCGAGTGCACGAAGATTAGTCCGACTGACTCAACTCCAGGCTGAGCTTACTTACCATGTCAAGCGCTTGAAGATGCATCCGATTGACTCAATTTCAGACTAAAAGATATTTACCGTGTCGACTGCGTGGAGGTTTACCAGGAGACTTAAACCCTTTGGCCGACTCATCTTGTCCGACAGAGGCTCGGGGACTACACCCAGTGGGTGCACTCAGCGTGCCCCCACTGGAAGAGAACTCATAAAGAAACATTTTGCTCAAGTCCAGCATCAACATTCAAGTACAACAAACCCTAAAGACTCCAACCGACTATCAACAATCAATCGAAGTCTCGGGGACTACACCATATGGGTGCACTGATCGCGCACCCTTAGAACAAAATTCCGAGTAATCTGTTACTCGATGCAAGACCGGCTCCAGATCAGTCAAGTACTACTCGACTTCTAAGTTGAAGAGAAGCAAGCTAGACCAATATCAGATCCTCAAGTACTACTCGACCTCGACTCGGAGAGGAACAAGTCCAATCAGTACCAGCTAAGAAGATTTTCTCTCTCAGACCCCCGCTGACTGCCCACAGTCGACGACGGTCTCGGGGACTACACCCAGTGGGTGCACTCAGCGTGCCCCCACTGGAGTAATCTCCACTCGTTATGGCCAGACCAGTCTGAGTGACGAACAACAAACAAACAAGTTATAAGGCTCCCGTCGGCTACCAAAAAATTGCTATAAGGTGAGTTTAATGCTCCTCCGTGGACCTCTTTTGAGCCTTTTTCTAGGACTCAAAGCGTGAAACTCATAAGTTTGGATCTAGAACCGACTCGTATTAACGTTCCTCCGGGATAAGAATGGCATCTTTCCGATAGAACAGTCCATGCGTCAATCTTGTTGCCCGGATTTAATGACACATCCGTACTCTGATCACAAGTTAACCTCTTCCGAGAGATGATCGAATGTCACCAAGTTGCTCCTTGCGGGCACTTACCCCAAATCAGTCGGGAAGCACAGTACCAGAATCCATTGAGATTTTGTTCAAACCTTGGTTGTCTGAAAGCACGATGATGGGTACCGAGTATTTCCATAATCACTCGGGCCAAATTGTCTCTTTCACAAACTCGTTCTACAAAATTGCAATCGATTCGGGGGCTAATGCTGGGTATACACATAATAGGTAGGCCCATGAAGGGTCGAAATATCATAAAGCATGAGGTCCACACAGCATGTGGGTCCAGATAAATTTCATACAGACATACTATCCATTCGGATGACCATCAAGTCACTCGGACGACAATAACCACTCGGAGCATAGCACTCCACTCGACCAACTCATTCCACTCGGAGCATCTGATCTCACTCGGATATGCGAAGACTAGCAGTCGACAAGGCACTCGAAGCATCATCTTAGTAGTAGGCTGAGTTATGGCATTAACGCCCCCACTTTGTAACATAGGAGGTGAGGGGGTGGCGCACTCTATATAGCCACCCCCACCACTAGACTAGGGGGCTCTTTTCTTCCACCTCTCTCTCTTTCTAACCATTAGTCTCAGGACATAGCTCAGGCATGGAGATCCGCTCTCCCCTCTCTCTCACACACATATATTGTAATGTCCGGATACACACTCCGATAAAGCAAAGCCTCTCCGGAGCACGAGACGTAGGATTGTTATCTCCACCGTGAGAGGCCCGAACTCGCTAAAACCATCGTGTCACCCATATGCATCTCGATAGATCATGCTCCTTTACACTATCCCTTATTATTGTCGGAATCGTTCCCACGACAATCAGTCTTTCTTTCATACCGGTGCTGCACATGATTTGTCTTTCTTTCATACCGATGTCGCGCATGATCCTCCTTTCTTTTATACCGGTGCGATCCGGATTGAAAATGAGCACCTCGGCAAAATCAAGATGGAAGACAAAAAAAACTATAACCACACATGCACGTCTCGCTAAAACCTCATGGGAAAAAGCATATTTATCTTCTTATGTAGAGATAGACACTTTAATTAACAACATTCAAACGTATTGTGATTGTGTGAGCATTCAAGCCACCATCAATGAGGGTAGAAAGGAGGATAAGTGGCAACACAGATGGGTTTCCATGTGTTGAAATAAAAAATGTGGATGTATTCGAGTCCGGAGTCATGGTTATTAGGTTATGGAATTGTGTGGTAATTTTTTATCAAGTTCCAACGCACAGGCTTTTTTGCTAGTATAGTAATAAAACAGAAGAAATAGGGACAAAAAGAGAGGTCCCCAACGATCGATCTCAGGTGGCTATGATGGTGGCTGGTGTTTCTAGCAACTACGCTAAGGCTGGGTTCGCGTTAGGATAGGAGACGCGACCAACTTGAGGGAAAACACTCGGGTTTTTCTGTTTTCTCCTTCTTTTTTCTTTCTTGTTTGGTTTTCTTATTTCTTCTTCAGGTTTTTTCGTCATTATACTTCAGTTTTTCTTTCGGTTCCTATTTGTTTCTTTCATGCTTGTATTAGTTTTTCTTTTCTTTCTCCTTCTTCGTTTTTTGTCTTCTTTCTTGGTTTTCAATGTTTTTGGTTTTTATTTGTTTCTTTATTGGTTTACATAGTCTTTCAATTCTTTTTTACATTTGTTTCTTAGGTTTTATTTTTATAATTTTTTTCTTTGATTTTATTTTTTATTTTCATTTATTTTTCGTTTTCTTTGTTTTTTGGTTTTCATTCTACATTTTTCGTATACGTCAAGAACATTTTCTAATACACATTTAAAATTTATAAATACAAGATTAATATTTTTAAAATACATGGTAAAAAAATTCTATAGACATTAATTTTTTGGAAATTCTTGATTAACATTTTTCAAATACAAGTTTAACATTTTTAATACATGGTCAACATCTTTTCTATACACATTTCCAAATGTTTGATCAACATTTTTTAAATACTCGGTCAATATTTTCTAAAATGTTTAATTAAAAAATTTATATACATGATTACAAAATTCTTTAGTTTTTTAAATATATGGTCAACATTTTTTCAATACACATTTAACATTTTCAAATGCTTAATTATCATTTTTCAAATACTTATTCAACATTCTTTTAAATGCTTGATTAACATTTTTATATACATGGTAAACAAATTTCATCATTTTTAATATATGATCAACATTTTCTATACACATTTAACATTTTCAAAATGCTTGATTAATATTTTTTTCAAATACTTGTTCAACATTTTCTGAAATTCTTGATTAACATTTTTTGTATTCATGATCAAAACATTTCATCATTTTTCTAAAACATGCTCAATGCTTCTTCTATACACATTTAACTTTTTTCAAATGCTTGATTAACATTTTTCAGATACTTATTCAAACGTTTTTCAAATGATTGATTAACATTTTTCAAATACATAATAAATTTTTTCATACATTTTTTGTATACATGATAAATATTTTCTACATATGCATTTAATATTTCAAATGCTTGTTCAAAATTTTTAATGTTTTTTATAGATTATTTTGTAATATTTATTTAGAATTTTAAAGTATAAACAAAAGTAAAAAATAAAGCAAAAAAGAAAACATAATACGTAAGAAAATAGTAAAAGGAGGTTGTAGCCTCCCGCGCGGCTGGGCCGGCCCATCTGGAGCTTCCCCGACGCAATGCTTGCCTTCTGTCTTGCTTACAATGAGACATACGTGCGCCCGTCCCTACTCGGCTCATGTCTCCACCCCTGCCGTTTTTCATCGGTGGACACAAATTATGAGGATAATTTCTTCTATTGATATTACATACCTTCTGTAGTTCTAATATTGACGGTGGTGTCAGTAGAGGATTCTTTGGCGGTTCATTATTCTGAAGGTATGTTGTGTTATTCCATCTAGGAACAACACGGTACCATAGTGAGTACAGAACTTACCTATTGATTTCTTTAATACCGACACCTCCATCAGCAAGTTGTTCTCTTTGGTATTTTTCATTTCACTTAACGATGCAAAACATTAAGACGTGGGACATGAGCGTCTCATCCCTGTCTAGACCAACAACTAATAAACGGACTGCGCTCGTCTAATAGGGACCATACGTGGGCCATGCTATTGTCCCAAAACGAAGAGCATACTGTGTAATACAAAGGAGAATACAACCTAACGCATGAATCTATAGGAAGATGAATTGCGCATATTTCAGTAGCATATAGGCCCGGAGCTAAAACGAATATGCACATCTTAAAACACAAAAATATTAAAAGCGAAGCTCGTCTAAAGAGATTGCATTATACAAGATCAGTGTGTAGTTCAAAAAAGGCACACTAAAGCTAGGATGTACACGCATGGTGATACTAACACCGAATATAATGGAATTGACATCATTAATTATAAAATATATAAACATTTTAGAGTAAACTATAAGAAAAATTGAAGTCACGCCTATAAGTTACATCCCGTGGTGCATAACCACCGATCAATCTAGAATTTTGATTTGTCACCTCATGTCTACAACCTGTGAGACATCTAATCTACACAAACTATGGATTGCTAATTCTCACTTGACTAAGTATTTTCATATTCGATTGTGACTCCAAAAATTCTCAGCCCATAGCCACCTTTGAATTGTACACGGGTACGAGGATGATCATCGGCCGGTGGATTATGACCTGCGGCATTACTGGCACTACGAATACTGGAGCCGCCTGATACACCGGATTACGCTGCTCTGCTGGTCGGAACGCCGCCGTGTGGGGTGGTGTATGTTGGGTAGCTCTGGCTGCTGATGTCGACGTGGTGGTGATCAAAGAAGTCGTGTCATCTGTCGAGTCTGCCGTCAACAAAGGCGACGACGCTATCCGCCATGCGAGAGCGGGGGCGAGCGGCGGCTTGGAGGGTGTCGTGCCAGCCGTCGACGTCTTGCACAACGGATTCGGCGACGTCGTGATCCGCGGCACGAGAGAGGGAGCGGGAGCGGCCAGGCCCTGGGAGGGCCGCCCGTCGACGTCGGCCGGCTTCGCCGGCAACAGAGCTGGCGACGTCGCGCTACGCCGCATGGGAGCTGGTTTCCCGAGGGCCTGGGAGGTCAGCGACGGGGCGGCGGCGGCGTCACGGAACAGGTAGACTCGGAACCGGCGCGTGTTCTTGTCGTTGAACAGCCGGGCCTGAAGGTCCCGGTAGAGCAAGATGTCCAGCATGTCGCGCAGGTCCTCGTCCGTGTCCACGTCGCAGAGCGAGTCCAGCCCTGTGTTTTGATTTTCGGTTTGAGCTTTTTTTCGCCCTAGGCCGAGATGGCCGAATTTCGGCCATTTTCAAAATTTTCGGCTGAAATTTGACCAAATTTTAACTGCAATTTGATTTAAATTTGATCAAAATTTGTCAAATTTGAGCAATTTCGGCCTAAATATACTTTTCGCCTCAGACCGAGATGGCCGAAATTCGGCCGAAATCCACATTTTGCGGCCGAAAATCAAAACACAGGTCCAGCCCCTCGCCGGAGTAGCAGTACTTGACGGAGAAGTTGGAGAAGCCCGCGCGCGCCGCCAGCTGGTCGCGGAAGCCCCTCGTCGAGACGGACGAAAGGACGTTGAGGAGCAGGTGCTCGCCGCCGACGTACCTCGGCGGGCGACTCTCGGCGCGCTCGATCCTCCCGCCGTAGCTAACTATCAGCTTCACGCGGCGCTGCTGGTCGGCTACCATGCTCGGTGCGCGGCGGTGCTGGTCAGTTGCCATGCTCGGTGCGCGGTGTCGCCAATCTTCTCGCGAACGGGATTCCGATGATCCAATGGTTGGAGGTAGACTGGAGGGGGGCGTAGTATGGTGCACGGGGAATGCCGCGCTACTTATATAGGTTGAGCTTTGGCCCCTTCGAGCGAGAGCCGGACCCGGACTCGCGACCGAACGAGATACTATGTCAGAACCCATACGCTGGGCGACGCGCGCGCGCGATCCAGCGCTCGCGAGCGGCCGCACCCGAGTCGTCCGTTCGCAACACGTATTAGTGGGACCCTTTCTTCGGCGAGCGTGGCCGGCGTAGTCCGGCGACGACGGGCCAAGGGGACGGGGTGCGAGCCGGCGGTAGACGGGCACCACATCGACAGGCGAAGGGCGCGCGCACGTGAGGACAGATGGGGACAGGAGAAGCTGGTCAACGGCCTGAGGATGGCGAACGTCAGCGAGGCGGACTGCTACGTCTCCGGGGGGAAGGAGGTGAGTCTATGATGCAGCCCATCCCTCCTATTTTTTCCTCCACAGCGAAACGTGCGTAGATTTGGTCGCCGACGTGTCGTCGGCACCCACGGCGATGATAGGGATAGGGATAAGGGGCTGGGGGTTGCCGGAATCGAATGGAATTTGTCAGCCAAATTCAAATTCCGGCAGCCAATCGACAGATAGAGGGCCATCGAGATGAATCGAGAGAGAAATTGATGCCCAATTGTATGAGCGAACAAAAATCCACATCCCACCTGCATTTCCACGGCGATAATGGGCTGCTCAGTGTGGGGGGCGTTTTTGCCTCTGTCCTAATCCTTGGATTAGAGGTGCATCAGCCCATAGTCATGGCTAGGAGGGAGGAAGTGCATATCCGTGGTGGGCAATAATTTCCGTCAGATCTCAGGGATGTAGGCAATAATACCGTTTTTAGGCAAACCAACAGTGGATAGCAGATATAAGGTCCATTTTCAGGGTGGATTTTAAGGCTTTTAGGGAAGTGTTTTTATGCAGGCAAAACAGATGAGTTTACAAGCAGCAATAGTGCATATTTAGGCAAATAGCAGATATGAAATCAGACTGTGTAAGTAGAGGCATGAATTACGGCCTCCATGCTTGCCTATATCCCTGGGAGAAAAACACAAAGAGCACCCATCTCGTAGAAAAATAAGGTCATGTTCCCCACTCACTAGGCAAACAGGATATGTTTTTAGGCAATACAGTAGGAAATAATATGCGTTATCTGCTAGGCAAATAGTAATATGAATCTTTCTAGGCAATAGAATGTGCTTTTTGAGGCAATACAAGCTACAGAGGGTAGAGGAACAGTAGGCAAAAATTACTTAGTATACTGCATGACATAAAGTAGGAAAAAACACTTAACTTGTAGAGGAACTGTAGGCAAAAATTACTTAGTATAGTGCATTGCTTGGGTTTTTCCTTTCTAACATTTTTTGAATGTGAAGTTGATTTGCAACATAAAGCCACCACACACTACCTGTGATAAGATATGTTGCCTACATCAGCATCATGTTTTGTCCCACTAACATATAAGCTATGCCACTTCTTTTTTCTCTTATGTGTGAATAGACATACTTTCAGAACGGCAACTTTGTCGGAAGTGATATAGACAAACTTCAACCGGGCGACAAAGAAGCTCAGCCAATGTGAATAAGTAAGTAAAAATACACAAAACAAAGATCTATCAAATGAAGCTCCGATTTTTCTTTTTACCTTTTTCTCCCTTTTTTCCATCATATATAACTGTGTGCGTGTCTCTACTGCTGCACGGCCCAGTTTTCTACTTTGATTTTTGCCTAATTATGTTCTCCGTACTTGCCTACATTTTATACCAACCGAAGAGAAACACACAGAGCACCTGCCATCTTCTAGGCATTAGAATATGTTTTTCCATGCAATATGGTGTTTTTTTCCGGGCAATATAATGTGTTTTTCTAGCTTTTTGATCTGTTACTGTAAGCAGGAGTTACAAATTGATCTCTCTAGAATATGTGGTAGCACAAGTCTGTATTATTCTGCAAATTCCCTCCTGGTATTCTTAGTGCTGTTAAAAAGTTAAGTTCAGTCAAAAGTTTGCTCTATTATCTCTGCTGGGATCTATTCCTACCTTTTTGCCTGAGATATATGTTGTCGTACAGATCTAGCGAAGGTTTCTTAGATGAAATCATGCAATAGTATGGCTGCTCTGGATTTTCTATCTTTTTTTGAATTCAATAGATGTGCAGATTTAGCAAAGTGTAGTACTTGAGCATAGCCACTTCTCTCTGAGAGAATAGTGAGCATGTGTAAGTGTAGGGCTGGCCTTTTCATAGGGAGCAGCCTCAGTTTATCTTCAAGGAATTATTGTAGTTCCAGACATTATTGTGGGCATCTTTTCAACTGTAAGTTTTCAGATATTTTGTTTGTAGGCAGTTCTGGATGATACATAGGCCTCTTAATTGTAGTTTCAAATATTATTGTAGGCATCTTTTGAATATGCGAGCATCTTTTCAACTCTAGTATTTCAGACATTTTTGTTTGTACGCACGGAGTCGCCTACCAACCCACGTATAGTCACCGCACCAAACGATGAATCTTAGAGCATCTCAATACACTAAGTCGCCCAAAGCCTCAATCAACAAAAAAGGCTGCCAAAGCCCCTACACACAGCCGTCTCGCGCGACAACAAAGTCGGCTAAGCGGAGGGAACTAACTCGCCCCCCTACCACAGCAGTCCTACTGTGCCCCCGCCGCGAGTCTACTCTACCATGGCTCACACGCTAAAGCCGTTCAAACAACCCTACACACACAAAGTTGCTACACTAAAACGGCCGAAGTCGCCCTAAACCCGAAATCACTAGAAAAGAGCTGCCTAAGACCCTACACATAGTCGCCTTGGCGCGACTGCAAAGTCGCTTAATCGGGGGTACTAACTCGACCAAGCCCACATTCTAAAGTCGCTTACAACACCCCTAAAATTGCGACACAGAGTCGCCTAACAACCAACACATAGTCGCCGCAATCCTAGAGTATCCCAATACATTAAGTTGCCCAAAGCCCCAAATCATTCAAAAAGAGCTGCCTACGCCCCTAGACGTAGTCGCCTTGGCCCGACTACAAAGTCGCCTAACCGGGGGAACTAACTCGACCAAGCCCACATGCTAAAGTCACTTACAACACCCCTAAAATCGCGACACAATCGCCTACCAACCAACACATAGTCGCCACAATGCTAGAGTATCCCAATACACTAAGTCGCCCAAAGCCCCAAATCACTCAAAAGGAGATACCTAAGCCCCTACACATAGTCGCCTTGGCCTGACTACAAAGTCGCCTAACCGGGGAAACTAACTCGACCAAGCCACATGCTAAAGTCGCTTACAACACCCCTAAATTTGCGACACAGAGTCGCCTACCAACCAACACATAGTCGCCGCAATCCTAGAGTATCTCAATACATTAAGTCGCCCAAAGCCCCAAATCACTCAAAAAGAGATACCTAAGCCCCTACACGTAGTCGCCTTGGCCCGACTACAAAGTCGTCTAACCGGGGGAACTAACTCGACCAAGCCCACATGCTAAAGTCGCTTACAACATCCCTAAATTCGCGACACAGAGTCGCGTACCAACCAACACATAGTTGCCGCAATCCTAGAGTATCTGAAAACACTAACTCACCCAAGCCCAAGTCACACAAAAGAGTCGCCTAAGCCCTTACACATAGTCGCCTTTGCCCGACTACAAAATCGCCTAACCGGTGGACTAACTCGGCCAAGTCCACATGCTAAAGTTGCTTACAACACCCCTAAATTTGCGACACAGAGTCGCCTACCAACCAACTAGTCACCGCAATCCTTGAGTATCCCAATACACTAAGTCGCCCAAAGCCCCACATCACTCAAAAAGAGATACCTAAGCCCCTACATGTAGTCGTCTTGGCCCGACTACAAAGTCGCCTAACCGGAGCAACTAACTCGACCAAGCGCACATGCTAAAGTCACTTACAACACCCCTAAATTCGCGGCACAGAGTGGCCTACCAACCAACACATAGTCGCGGCAATCCTAGAGTATCACAAAACACTAACTCGCCCAGGCCCAAGTCACACAAAAGAGCCGCCTAAGCCATTACACGTAGTCGCCTTGGCCCGACTACAAAGCCGCCTAACCGGGGGAACTTACTCGACCAAGCCCGCATACTAAAGTCGCTTACAACACCGCTAAATTCGCGACACAGGGTCGCCTACCAACCAACACATAGTCGCCGCAATCCTAGAGTATCCCAATACATTAAGTTGCCCAAAGCCCCAAATCACTCAAAAAGATATACCTAAGCCCCTACACGTAGTCGCCTTGGCCCGACTACAAAGTCGCCTAATCGGGGGAACTAACTCGATCAAGCCCACATCCTAAAGTCGCTTACAACACCCCAAAATTCATGACACAGAGTCGACTACTAACTAACACATAGTCGCTGGAGTCCTAAAGTATCACAAAACACTAACTCGCCCAAGCCCAAGTCACACACAAACAGCCGCCTAAGCCCTTACACGTAGTCGCCTTGGTCCGACTACAAAGTCGCCTAACCGGGTGAAACTAACTCCCACCCCCTACCAACATCTGCCCTACCGCTGGCCCCGCCGAGAGCCAACTCAATCAAGCATCACTTGCTAAAGTCGCTCACAACACCACTAAAATCACAGCACGAAGTCTCCTACCAACACTCACATATTCCCAGAGTAAGGTTCACTTTTCTTATGTTGTTTTCAACTTTGCCATGTAGGCAATTTACATGTTGTTTTCAATTATGATAATGTTAATCCCTTTTGCCCACTAATAGCAAAGAAACTTCAGTGTGTAGACTTTATTCTCTAGTTTCGGACTACTTTTTTCAAAGCATGCAGGCAAAGTTTTTTTATGTCTTGTTTGAACAGAGGATTTTTTCTTTGAACAACTCAACTCAATTGAACTTGCAATTTTTTCCCTTGAAGCAACTATGTTGCTGCAACTATGCTCAGTTGGTTTCCTGCAAGGGTTTTCTCTAAGCAACTTTTCTATATGTTTTTTCTTCCTTTGCAGAGGCCAAGTGCAAGACGGTAAAATAACACCAAACAAGAGCTCAGGATCTCTCTAACATCTAGGTTAAACAAGCAGGGGGTGCAGCAATAATAGGCTCACCATTGTAAAAGATCCAAAATCAAGCTGCAAAAACGTGGGTGTATAGCAGAGTTTTTGCAAACTACAAAGGAATCATGCTTCTTATTTTCTTTTTGCAAAAGAGAGATGGACCTTTACCTGGTAATTTGGTGGAATTTTTTGCCTGATTGCTGACAAATAGTTGTAGACGATTTCCACCGGAGTTTTTGCCTGATCTACAAGAGACAGTTGTCACAAATTGTGATATTGTCTTTTCTTCTAGATTTTATTGCCGGGTTTTCCTGGTGTTATTGATTAACAGGAGCTCCCTCCCCGTCTAGGCCATGGCGTGTAGCAGCGGCCGGAGAAAAGAGAGAGTTTGCATGAGATTTTTGCAGGGGAGTTGGTTTTTTTGGTGAGGGACCGCGCCCGCGCGATGTGAGGAGGGTCACTGGATTTCTTTTGGCAGGACATGTCAGCACATAGGTGGGGTGAAACTTAAACTTAAACTTAAACAGAGGTGGTGCTGACTTGATATGCCAGCTTGGTTCTTCATATGCAATCTCATACGCAGCAGATGCAACTTGTTTGGTTGCCCTTTTTGTGCTTAGGGTGTGAGCAGATGCAAACTTCAGTTGTTTGGTTGCAAACAGTGTTTGTGTTTTGCTCACCCCATTCAAATGTGGTGGCCTTACCACCACATGATCAGCACAACAGCAAGCACATATGAGATCAAACAAAGCATGCAACCAAATGGGATCAAACAAAGTAAGCAAGGAAATGACAGCAAACTACTTAGATTAACAACAGAGGCATCCTCCTTCCCTACTTCAGGCCAGTGCTGCTCCTGGCCAAAACATTAACAAGTTCCCAGCACAAGTACCATAAGTTCTAGCGATAGACCATAACAAGTTCAACACTAACAACTTAGTTAACTACATTGCATGCTAACTACATAGCATACTCAATGTCGCCAACGCAGTTGTGCCTGCTGCAACAAAACCTTATAAATCACTCTTCTTTCTCGATCCTCTAAGTCTCACCATCCCAAACAAGGCTAGCACCATTAATAGTCCATCATACACCCCATGAAAGAACACAAATACAATCCACACATGAGCAAGGATACAAACAAACATAAAATTATGATCGCTGCAAAAAAACAGGTCAGAAAATAACTTGAATGAAACAATTCTAAGGACTTGAACGACATTAACATCTACTTCTTTACATGAATATTACTTGAATGGATTGCCAAAGAAATATTCTTGGAGAAAATGGTCTATTAGGAACTCCTACAGGCTCCATGAAGAATCTTGCACACAACTTATCCAAAAAGACATATAACAAGCAGAAGATCTTATGATTCTTTAGTTGCAGAGGTGCGTGCATGACCAGCCAAGCATGTATCAAGTCTCTAGGCCATAGAATGTGATAATTTTTGTGCTCAATGGTGAAGAAACTTGTAGCAAAGTGTTTCCTATGAAATGACCTCTAGGATCCAATGTTGGCAGGTGCGAACGACTAAGTTGTGTTATTTCAATATCAAAATAACATTATAATATTTTTCATCCATGACAATCATCAAAAGCATACCGATTTTTAAATATTAGTTAATTTGAAGCATATGTCTTGTTCTGTACTTCTCCTTATGGCTCCTTTCTCTTTTTCCCTTTGTCGAGTCCCTTCTTCAAAATCACATTGAGTAGCACGAGAAATAATTAGTATTCCCATGGTCACATATTAAGTGTCTCTCATGTTAGGGCGTATTTCTCCCTCAGTTGTTTTGGTGATTGATGACAATGCTTTTGCAGACTAATCGTGTGCATTGAGCATTTCAGATAATCTATCATATGGCATAAAGACGATTTGAACCCCGCTAGATATTTATGAAGACGGTGTTTCTCTTGCGTTTATTTTTCGGTGGACTTGAGTCGTAGGATCACTGTACTATTAAGAGGGGGTCCGCTTCGAAAAGGTTTGGGTGGAATTAGCACGTACAGTATGACCTTGCATCCTCTTTCTTTCCCGTCCCATGAGCTTGTCCCTCCTTTGTGCTTGGACCTTGTCCTAACAGCCTAAGCAGTAGTACCACTCTGCCTCATGGTTGTACCGCTCCAGCTGTACTGCTGCTATGCAGTGCGCCTCCTACTTCCGCCTGTTTTGAGGATTATGTAAATGGGTGGTAGTAGGGCGGCAGTTCTGCGCGTAGTACCACTCCTACGGTACTACGGGCCTATTTGCCTCTCTACTACCGCGGGCTTACTGGGCACTCTTAGGCTAAGCAGGAGTACCGCTGCTCGTTGCGGTAGTACCAGCGATAGTACCGCTCCAGCAGAACTACCGCTGGCTTGTGCCGCGGGGAGTACCGCTTAATTTCTGTGTTCTAGACTGGTCTGTTCCACGGGCGGAAGTAGAGCGGTAGTTGCTAGCGGTAGTGCCGCCCCGAGCGGCACTACCTTCCTGCCCCCCTCTACTACTGTGGTCTCTGGCTGCTGTTCAACACCCAGAAGAAGCACCGCTTGTGGGAGCGGTAGTATCACCGACGGAACTACCGCCTCCCAGACCTGCCCAGTTGTTCACAGCTGCTAGATCTTTCGTGCCAGCAGAAGTGCCGCTCCCCTGAGCGGTACTACTGCTTGTGCATGGGCTGTGGGTGCATAACGGTTGGATTTATTCCCCCATTATATAAGGGAGTCATCTTCCCCAAGTTGACTTACCTCTTCCTTCCCCAAGCTCCATTGTTGCTCACAAGCTCATTCTTGCCCGATCTCTCTCCCTAGCCAATCAAACTTGTTGATTCTTTAGGGATTGCTTGAGAAGGCCTAGATCTACATTTCCACCAAGAGGATTTGATTCTTCCCACTAATCCCTTGCGGATCTTGTTACTCTTGGGTGTTTGTGCACCCTACACAGTTGAGGTTACCTCGGAGCCACATTCCATTGTGGTGAAGCTTCATGGTGTTGTTGGGAGCCTCCAATTCAGTTGTGGAGAGAGCCCCAACCTTTTTTTAAAGGTCCGGTTGCCGCCTTCAAGGGCACCACTAGTGGAATCACGACATCTCACATTGTGTGAGGGTGTGAGGAGAATACAGTGGCCCTAGTGGCTTCTTGGGGAGCATTGTGCCTCCACACCGCTCCAACGGAGACATACTTCCTCTTAAATGGAAGGAACTTCGGTAACACATCCTCGTCTCCCCCAACTGCACCTGTGGTTATCTCTTACCTTTACTCTATGCTTGCTTTACTTGTGTTGCTTATCTTGCTTACTTGTGGTTTTGTCATTGCTAGCATCATATAGGTTGTTCACTCAGTTGCATATCTAGACAACCTATTTGTTGCTAACCCTAATTTGTTAAGAAAAGCTAAAAATTGGTAGTTGCCTATTCACCCCCTCTAGTCAACCATATTGATCCTTTCAATTGGTATCAGGGCCTCATCTCTTTGTTAAGGGTTTCACCACCCGAAGAGTATGGTTGACGAAGAGGAGGAAGTGCCCAAGGCCGTGGATTTGAACTCGATCACTTGAGATGACTTAAATGAAGTAATGGCTTCACTTAAGACGTCTATGATAGTCGTGGTTAAGTCCATGCTAAAAGGATTACTTGAGGGGTTGAAATCTACTCCCGATCCATTATTTGTGGTTAATCCCACCGCATCTGAGTTGGAGGCAAATTCCGGCAAGGAAGCGGCTAAAGGTACTCAAACCTCCTCCCCTCAAAACAAGAATGGGACGAGAACCTTTGCCTCGGTTCCCCCTCCCCCGGTCTATGGAGGACCGGTCCCTACACCGCATATTAACAACCTTGGTCCTCCTGATTAAGCTTGTAAATGGTGATTTCACTAATTGGTTTTTTTTTGCATCAAGTCTCATTTGAATCATAGCTCAACAAATCTTTGAAGAATCATCGAGCAAGGTTTCTATGTACATGATCCAAATAATCTCACTCCAAGAGAAGAGGCACACAATCAATACAATCACTCCACATTGTTCATCCTTCAATCCACGGTGCCTCCCAAAGACTTATCTCACTTGCGTCCTTTCTCCCGTGCAAAGGATTATTGGGAACAAATCATATCTTTGTACAAGGGGAGCTCAAGCATTCAACGGTCCAACTTTGAGGGGGTTCTTGATGAGGCCGATGAATTCATGATGAATGAAGATGAGGACCCTCGTGATATCCAAGGGAGATTGACAACTCTTGCAGTCGCTCTCCAAGATCATGGGAGCAAGGCCAAGCAACCCCTGCCAATCAAGCAATTCTTCATAAAGGCAGGAGAGGGGGCTCATGAGAAGAAGAAGAACATGGGAATGTGTGGTATTGCCAAGAGGGGCAAGATCACCCCTTCTAACAAAGCTAGTGACTTTAATCCTTCCTATGTTTTGTGCTAGTGATAGGCATGTTTATGTCAAATTTGTTGGTTCTTCTTATGAGTACATTGAATGGTCTATTTGGGTTCCTAAGACCCTTGTTGCTAACCTCAAAATACCCATTCAAAAATGGTACCTAAAACCAAGCATTGATTTCATATAGGAGTTTGCTTCCGGTGGGGTGTCATGGTTGCTCGATAGTGGAGCAACAAATAACATGACCGGGAGCAAGGACTTGGTGGTGGACATACATGTTGGAAATATGCCCTAGAGGCAATAATAAAAGGATTATTATTATATTTCCTTGTTCATGATAATTTTCTTTTATTCATGCTATAATTGTGTTATCCGGAAATCGTAATACATGTGTGAATACATAGACACCAACATGTCCCTAGTAAGCCTCTAGTTGACTCGTTGATCAACAGATAGTCATGGTTTCCTGACTATGGACATTGGATGTCATTGATAACGAGATCACATCATTAGGAGAATGATGTGATGGACAAGACCCAATCCTAAACATAGAACAAGATCGTATAGTTCGTTTGCTGGAGTGTTTCCAATGTCAAGTATCTTTTCCTTAGACCATGAGATCGTGTAACTCCCGGATACCGTAGGAGTGCTTTGGGTGTACCAAACGTCACAACGTAACTGGGTGCCTATAAAGGTATACTATGGGTATCTCCGAAAGTGTCTGTTGGGTTGACACGGATCAAGACTGGGATTTGTCACTCCGTATGACGGAGAGGTATCTCTGGGCCCACTCGGTAATGCATCATCATAATGAGCTCAAAGTGACCAAGTGTCTGGTCACGAGATCATGCATTACGGTACGAGTAAAGTGACTTGCCGGTAACGAGATTGAACGAGGTATTGGGATACCGACGATCGAATCTCGGGCAAGTAACGTACCGATTGACAAAGGGAATTGTATACGGGGTTGCTTGAATCCTCGACATTGTGGTTCATCCGATGAGATCATCGAGGAGCATGTGGGAGCCAACATGGGTATCCAGATCCCGCTGTTGGTTATTGACCGGAGAGCCATCTCGGTCATGTCTACATGTCTCCCGAACCCGTAGGGTCTACACACTTAAGGTTCGGTGACGCTAGGGTTGTAGAGATATGAATATGCAGTAACCGGAGAGTTGTTCGGAGTCCCGGATGAGATCCTGGATGTCACGAGGAGTTCCGTAATGGTCCGGAGGTGAAGAATTATATATAGGAAGTGCAGTTTCGGCCATCGGGAGAGTTTCAGGGGTCACCGGTGTTGTACCGGGACCACCGGAAGGGTCCCGGGGGTCCATCAGGTGGGGCCACCCATCCCTGAGGGCCCCATGGGCTAAGTGGGGAGGGGAACCAGCCCATAGTGGGCTGGTGCGCCCCCCTTGGCCCACCCCCTGCGCCTAGGGTTGGAAACCCTAGGGTGGGGGGCGCCCCACTTGCCTTGGGGGGGGGGGTACTCCAACCCCCCTGGCCACCGCCCCCCTTGGGAGATCTGATCTCCAAGGGCCGGCGCCCCCCCAAGGGGGCCTATATAAATGGGGGGAGGGGCAGCCGCACCCTTGAGTCTTGGCGCCTCCCTCTCCTCTGCTACACCTCTCCCTCTCGTAGTAGAACGACGAAGCCCTGCTGCGGTGACTCCTGCATCCACCACCACGCCGTCGTGCTACTGGATCTTCATCAACCTCTCCTTCCCCCTTGCTGGATCAAGAAGGAGGATACGTCACGCTGACCATACGTGTGTTGAACGCGCAGGTGCCGTCCATTCGGCGCTAGGATCTCCGGTGATTTGGATCACGTCGAGTACGACTTCCTCATCCCCGTTCTTTGAACGCTTCCGCGCGTGATCTACAAAGGTATGTAGATGCAATCTGATCACTCGTTGCTAGATGAACTCACAGATGGATCTTGGTGAAACCGTAGGAAATTTTTTGTTTTCTGCAACATTCCCCAACAGTGGCATCATGAGCTAGGTCTATGCATAGTTCTCTTTGCACGAGTAGAACACAATTTGTTGTGGGCGTAGATGTTGTCAACTTTCTTGCCGCTACTAGTCTTATTTTGCTTCAGCGGTATTGTGGGATGAAGCGGCCCGGACCGACCTTACACGTACACTTACGTGAGACTAGTTCCACCGACTGACATGCACTAGTTGCATAAGGTGGCTAGCGGGTGTCTGTCTCTCCCACTTTAATTGGAGCGGATTCGATGAAAAGGGTCCTTATGAAGGGTAAATAGAAGTTGACAAACCACGTTGTGGCTTCACGTAGGTAAGAAAACGTTCTTGCTAGAACCCTTTTGCAGCCACGTAAAACTTGCAACAACAATTAGAGGATGTCTAACTTGTTTTTGCAGCAAGTGTTTTGTGATGTGATATGGCCAAAGTTGTGATGAATGATGAATGATATATATATATATATATATATATATATGTGATGTATGAGATGTTCATGATATTGTAATAGGAATCACGACTTGCATGTCGTTGATTATGACAACCGGCAGGAGCCATAGGAGTTGTCTTTATTTTTTGTATGACCTACGTGTCATTGAGAAACGTCATGTAAATTACTTTACTTTATTGCTAAACGTGTTAGCCATAGTAGTAGAAGTAATAGTTGGCGAGCAACTTCATGGAGACACGATGATGGAGATCATGATGATGGAGATCATGGTGTCATGCCGGTGACAAGATGATCATGGAGCCCCAAGATGGAGATCAAAGGAGCTATGTGATATTGGCCATATCATGTCACTATTATTATTTGATTGCATGTGATGTTTATCATGTTTTTGCATCTTGTTTACTTAGAATGACGGTAGTAAATAAGATGATCCCTCATAATAATTTCAAGAAAGTGTTCCCCCTAACTGTGCACCGTTGCGACAGTTCGTTGTTTCAAAGCACCACGTGATGATCGGGTGTGATAGATTCCAACGTTCACATACAACGGGTGTAAGACAGATTTACACATGCAAACACTTAGGTTGACTTGATAGCCTAGCATGTACAGACATGGCCTCGGAACACAGAAGACCGAAAGGTCGAGCATGAGTCGTATAGAAGATACGATCAACATGAAGATGTTCACCGATGTTGACTAGTCCGTCTCACGTGATGATCGGACACGACCTAGTTAACTCGGATCATGTTATACTTAGATGACTGGAGGGATGTCTATCTGAGTGGGAGTTCATTAAATAATTTGATTAGATGAACTTAATTATCATGAACTTAGTCTAAAATCTTTACAATATGTCTTGTAGATCAAATGGCCAACGTTGTCCTCAACTTCAACGCGTTCCTAGAGAAAACCAAGCTGAAAGACAATGGCAGCAACTATACGGACTGGGTCCGGAACCTGAGGATCATGCTCATAGCTGCCAAGAAAGATTATGCCCGAGAAGCTCTGCTAGGTGACGCACCCGTCCCATAGAACCAAGACGTTATGAACGCTTGGCAGACACGTGCTGATGATTACTCCCTCATTCAGTGCGGCATGCTTTACAGCTTAGAACCGGGGCTCCAAAAGCGTTTTGAGCGACATGGAACATATGAGATGTTCGAAGAGCTGAAAATGGTTTTCCAAGCTCATGCCCGGGTCGAGAGATATGAAGTCTCCGACAAGTTCTTCAGCTGTAAGATGGAGGAAAATAGTTCTGTCAGTGAGCACATACTCACAATGTCTGGGTTACATAACCGCTTGACTCAATTGGGAGTTAATCTCCTGGATGACGCGGTCATTGACAGAATCCTCCAGTCGCTTCCACCAAGCTACAAGAGCTTTGTGATGAACTTCAATATGCAGGGGATGGAAAAGACCATTCCTGAAGTATTTGCAATGCTGAAATCAGTAGAGGTAGAAGTCAAAAAGGAACATCAAGTGTTGATAGTGAATAAAACCACTAAGTTCAAGAAAGGCAAGGGTAAGAAGAACTTAAAGAAGGACGGCAAGGGAGTTTCCGCGCCTGGTAAGCAAGCTGCCGGGAAGAAGCCAAAGAATGGACCCAAGCCCGAGACTGAGTGTTTTTATTGCAAGGGAAGTGGTCACTGGAAGCGGAACTGCCCCAAATACTTAGCGGACAAGAAGGCCGGCAAAACGAAAGGTATATGTGATATACATGTAATTGATGTGTACCTTACCAGTACTCGTAGTAGCTCCTGGGTATTTGATACCGGTGCAGTTGCTCACATTTGTAACTCAAAGCAGGAGCTACAGAATAAGCGGAGACTGGCGAAGGACGAGGTGACGATGCGCGTCGGGAATGGTTCCAAGGTCGATGTGATCGCCGTCGGCACGCTACCTCTATATTTACCTACGGGATTAGTTTTAAACCTCAATAATTGTTATTTAGTACCAGCTTTGAGCATGAACATTGTATTAGGATCTCGTTTAATTCGAGATGGCTACTCATTTAAATCCGAGAATAATGGTTGTTCTATTTATATGAGAGATATGTTTTATGGTCATGCTCCTATGGTGAATGGTTTATTCTTAATGAATCTCGAGCATAATGCTACACATATTTATAGTGTGAATACCAAAAGATGTAAGGTTGATAATGATAGTCCCACATACTTGTGGCACTGCCGCCTTGGTCACATAGGTGTCAAACGCATGAAGAAGCTCCATGCAGATGGACTTTTAGAGTCTCTTGATTACGAATCATTTGACACGTGTGAACCATGCCTCATGGGAAAAATGACCAAGACTCCGTTCTCAGGAACAATGGAGCGAGCAACCAACTTATCAGAAATCATACATACTGATGTGTGCGGTCCAATGAGTGTTGAGGCTCGTGGTGGCTATCATTATGTTCTCACCCTCACTGATGACTTGAGTAGATATGGGTATGTCTACTTAATGAAACACAAGTCTGAAACCTTTGAAAAGTTCAAGGAATTTCAGGGTGAGGTTGAGAATCAACATGACAGAAAAATCAAGTTTTTGCGATCAGATCGTGGAGGAGAATACTTGAGTCACGAATTTGGCACACACTTAAGAAAATGTGGAATAGTTTCACAACTCACGCCACCTGGAACACCTCAGCGTAATGGTGTGTCTGAACGTTGTAATCGCACTCTATTGGATATGGTGCGATCTATGATGTCTCTTACCAATTTACCGCTGTCATTTTGGGGCTATGCTTTAGAGACTACCGCATTCACTTTAAATAGGGCTCCGTCGAAATCCGTTGACACGACACCGTATGAATTATGGTTTGGGAAGAAACCTAAGCTGTCGTTTCTAAAAGTTTGGGGATGCGATGCTTATGTCAAGAAACTTCAACCTGAAAAGCTCGAACCCAAGTCGGAAAAATGCATCTTCATAGGATACCCTAAAGAAACTATTGGTTATACCTTCTACCTCAGATCCGAAGGCAAGATCTTTGTTGCGAAGAATGGATCCTTTCTAGAGAAGGAGTTTCTCTCAAAAGAAGTAAGTGGGAGGAAAGTAGAGCTTGATGAAGTACTGCCTCTTGAAGCAAAGAGTAGCGCAGCTCAGGAAAATATTCCTGTGGTGCCTGCACCAATTAGAGAGGAAGTTAATGATGATGATCAAGATATTTCTGATCAAGCTCCTACTGAACTTCGAAGGTCCACAAGGACATGTTCCGCACCAGAGTGGTACGGCAACCCTGTCTTGGAAATCATGTTGTTAGACAACGGTGAACCTTCGAACTATGAAGAAGCGATGGCGGGCCCGGATTCCGACAAATGGCTGGAAGCCATGAAATCCGAGATAGGATCCATGTATGAAAACGAAGTATGGACTTTGACTGACTTGCCCGATGATCGGCGAGCCATAGAAAATAAATGGATCTTTAAGAAGAAGACAGACGCGGATGGTAATGTGACCATCTATAAAGCTAGGCTTGTCGCTAAGGGTTATAGACAAGTTCAAGGGGTTGACTACGATGAGACATTCTCTCCCGTAGCAAAGCTGAAGTCCGTCCGAATCATGTTAGCAATTGCCGCATACTATGATTATGAGATATGGCAAATGGACGTCAAAACGGCATTCCTTAACGGTTATCTTAAGGAAGAACTGGATATGATGCAGCCGAAAGGTTTTTTCGATCCTAAGAATGCTGACAAGGTGTGCAAGCTCCAACGCTCGATTTATGGACTGGTGCAAGCATCTCGGAGTTGGAACATTCGCTTTGATGAGATGATCAACGCGTTTGGGTTTATGTAGACTTATGGAGAAGCCTGCGTTTACAAGAAAGTGAGTGGGAGCTCTGTAGCATTTCTCATATTATATGTAGATGACATACTTTTGATGGAAAATGATATAGAGCTTTTGGACAGCATTAAGGCCTACTTGAATAAGAGTTTTTCAATGAAGGACCTTGGAGAAGCTGCTTATATATTAGGCATCAAGATCTATAGAGATAGATCAAGATGCCTCATAGGTCTTTCACAAAGCACATACCTTGATAAGATATTGAAGAAGTTCAATATGGATCAGTCTAAGAAGGGGTTCTTGCCTGTGTTGCAAGGTGTGAAATTGAGCTCAGCTCAATGTCTGACCACGGCAGAAGATATAGAAGAGATGAGTGTCATCCCCTATGCCTCAACCATAGGTTCTATTATGTATGCCATGCTGTGTACCAGACCTGATGTAAACCTTGACGTAATTTTGGTAGCTAGGTACCAAAGTAATCCCGGCAAGGAACGCTGGACAACGGTCAAGAATATCCTGAAGTACCTGAAAAGGACTAAGGAAATGTTTCTCGTTTATGGAGGTGACGAAGAGCTCGTCGTAAAGGGTTACGTCGACGCTAGCTTCGACACAGATCTGGATGACTCTAAGTCACAAACCGGATACGTGTATATTTTGAATGGTGGGGCAGTAAGCTGGTGCAGTTGCAAGCAAAGCGTTGTGGCGGGATCTACATGTGAAGCGGAGTACATGGCAGCCTCGGAGGCAGCACACGAAGCAGTCTGGGTGAAGGAGTTCATTACCGACCTAGGAGTCATACCCAATGCGTCGGGCCCGATGACTCTCTTCTGTGACAACACTGGAGCTATTGCCCTTGCCAAGGAGCCCAGGTTTCACAGGAAGACCAGGCATATCAAGCGTCGCTTCAACTCCATTCGTGAAAGTGTTCAAAATGGAGACATAGAGATTTGTAAAGTACATACGGACCTGAATGTAGCAGATCCGTTGACTAAACCTCTCCCTAGAGCAAAACATGATCAACACCAGAATTCCATGGGTGTTCGATTCATCACAATGTAACTAGATTACTGACTCTAGTGCAAGTGGGAGACTGTTGGAAATATGCCCTAGAGGCAATAATAAAAGGATTATTATTATATTTCCTGGTTCATGATAATTGTCTTTTATTCATGCTATAATTGTGTTATCCGGAAATCATAATACATGTGTGAATACATAGACACCAACATGTCCCTAGTAAGCCTCTAGTTGAGTAGCTCGTTGATCAACAGATAGTCATGGTTTCCTAACTATGGACATTGGATGTCATTGATAACGAGATCACATCATTAGGAGAATGATGTGATGGACAAGACCCAATCCTAAACATAGCACAAGATCGTATAGTTCGTTTGCTAGAGTTTTTCCAATGTCAAGTATCTTTTCCTTAGACAATGAGATCGTGTAACTCCCGGATACCGTAGGAGTGCTTTGGGTGTACCAAACGTCACAACGTAACTGGGTGACTATAAAGGTATACTACGGGTATCTCTGAAAGTGTCTGTTGGGTTGACACGGATCAAGACTGGGATTTGTCACTCCGTATGACGGAGAGGTATCTCTAGGCCCACTCGGTAATGCATCATCATAATGAGTTCATAGTGACCAAGTGTCTGGTCACGGGATCATGCATTACAGTACGAGTAAAGTGACTTGCCTGTAAAGAGATTGAACGAGGTATTGGGATACCGACGATCGAATCTCGGGCAAGTAACGTACCGATTGACAAAGGGAATTGTATACGGGGTTGCTTGAATCCTCAACATTGTGGTTCATCCGATGAGATCATCGAGGAGCATGTGGGAGCCAACATGGGTATCCAGATCCCGTTGTTGGTTATTGACCGGAGAGCCATCTCGGTCATGTCTACATGTCTCCTGAACCCGTAGGGTCTACACACTTAAGGTTCGGTGACGCTAGGGTTGTAGAGATATGAATATGCAGTAACCTGAAAGTTGTTCGGAGTCCCGGATGAGATCCTGGACGTCACGAGGAGTTCCGGAATGGTCCGAAGGTGAAGAATTGTATATAGGAAGTGCAGTTTCGGCCATCGGGAGAGTTTCTGGGGTCACCAGTGTTGTACCGGGACCACCAGAAGGGTCCCGGGGGTCCACCGGGTGGGGCCACCCATCCCGGAGGGCCCCATGGGCTAAGTGGGGAGGGGAACCAGCCCATAGTGGGCTGGTGTGCCCCCCTTGGCCCACCCCCTGCGCCTAGGGTTGGAAACCCTAGGGTGGG
>NC_041382.1:535023927-535041183 GCF_002162155.2 Triticum dicoccoides | reverse complement strand
GGGGTACTCCAACCCCCCTGGCCACCGCCCCCCTTGGGAGATCTGATCTCCAAGGGTCGGCGCCCCCCCAAGGGGGCCTATATAAAGGGGGGAGGGAGGGGCAGCCGCACCCTTGAGTCTTGGCGCCTCCCTCTCCTCTGCTACACCTCTCCCTCTCGTAGTAGAACGGCGAAGCCCTGCTGCGGTGACTCCTGCATCCACCACCACGCCGTCATGCTGCTGGATCTTCATCAACCTCTCCTTCCCCCTTGCTGGATCAAGAAGGAGGAGACGTCACGCTGACCGTACGTGTGTTGAACACGGAGGTGCCGTCCGTTCGGCGCTAGGATCTCCGGTGATTTGGATCACGTCGAGTACGACTTCCTCATCCCCGTTCTTTGAACGCTTCCGCGCGTGATCTACAAAGGTATGTAGATGCAATCCGATCACTCGTTGCTAGATGAAATCATAGATGGATCTTGGTGAAACCGTAGGAAATTTTTTGTTTTCTGCAACGTTCCCCAACAGTACAACCTATTCCATCCATGCCCACTCATGTCCAATTCGGTGATGCTTCAACATATAAGGTAAGGTATTGGGTCTTGGCAAGGTGGTCATCTCTGAAGATTTATCTATTGAGAAGGTCATGCTTGTTGAGTCCCTTGCATAAAATTTACTTTCCGTTTGTCAACTTGCACTCATGGGATTTTCAACATTCTTTGATCTTGATACCGTGGCCCTTTTGTTGAGCAAGACTCTTAAAGTAGTTTTTGTTGGGCATGTTGAGAACGATCTCTATGTGGTTAACTTTTAGGAGCGATCCACTAAGACTGCGGTGTGCCTAATGGCTAAAGTTGATGTGGGATGGCTTTGGCATCGCCGACTAGCCCATGCCAATATGAGATCTCTGCAAAGTCTCCTCAAAGGGTATCACGTTCGTGGACTAACAAATGTGGGCTTTGCCAAAGACCTTGCTTGTAGTGCTTGTATCAAAGGGAAGCTTCATGAAACGGCTCACCGACCAACGACTATCATCTACTCTAAGAGGCCCTTGGAGCTCCTCCACATGGATCTCTTTGGTCCTCCATCATTCGATAGTCTTGGGTAAGAAAATTTTGCTTGGTGATTGTAGATGATTACTCAAGATGCACATGGGTATACTTCTTCAAGAGGAAGAGTGAGACTCAACAAACCGTCATTGACTTTGCAAATGAAGCTCAACGTCAATATGAAGCAAAGATTTTGATGATCCAAAGCGAAAACGGCACCGAGTTGAAGAACTGCACCTTGGATGAGGTTCTTAGTGATGAAGGGATCAAGCACCAATACTCCGCACCATATACCCCTCAACAAAAAGGTGTTGCGGAGAGGAAGAACCAGACATTGATGGATGCGGCAAGGACCATGATGGCGGAATTCAAATCTCCATACAACTTTTGGGCCGAAGCCATCAACACCACTTGTCATGCATCCAATCGGCTATACCTCCGCAAAGGCTTGAACAAGACTCCATATGAGATACTTACCGCCAACAAGTGAAAGTGCTAGTTATCGACTAGAGGGGGGTGAATATGCAAGTTTTATGAAAGTCTTCAAAACACAATGTCTTTGAAGACAAATAGTTAATATGAACCTATATGTTATGCAGCGGAAGATGAACTACACTAGACAACTCATAGTCATGTAAGTAATATAGTGAAAGCACAAAGACTAATAGCATCTAGGTAGTATGGATCGAAATGGAAGACAATATGAAGCCAAACAGTAATAGTCTTCGCACAATGAAGTCAAACAGATCAGGCACGCAATGACTTCACGAAGACAAAGTGAAATGTAAAGGAGGTAGGGGATAGAACCAGTAGGTTGGTGAAGACAAGGATTTGGTAGACCAGTTCTAGTTGCTGTGGTAACTGTACATTTGGTTAGGGAAGCTGAGATTGAACTCAGAAGACTGTATCTTCACCTTATTCCCCTTGAGCTAAGGACACCCAGTCCTCGCCCAATCACACTGGTAAGTCTTCAAGGTAGACTTCCAAACCTTCTTAGACTCCGTTCACCGGCGATCCACAATGACTCTTGGATCCTCAGAACGTGACACCTAACAGGCTAGAAGATGCAAAGTCCTCAAGTGTAACAAGTCTTCAGGTCACGTAGACAGAAAGACTTCAGTGATGCCTAACACTCTTTGGCTCTGGGTGTTTTAGGCTTTGTCCTCGTAGGGATCTCTCTCTCAAAGGCTTCGGAGGTGGGTTACTCTCAAACGACAAAAGCCGTGTACTAATGCTACCTCTTGAGCACTATGTTGGTTTTCCCTTGAAGAGGAAAGGGTGATGCAGCAAAGTAGCGTAAGTATTTCCCTCGGTTTTTGAGAACCAAGGTATCAATCCAGTAGGAGGCCACGCACGAGTCCCTCGCACCTACACAGACAAATAAAATCCTCGCAACCAACGCAATAAAGGGGTTGTCAATCCCTTCACGGTCACTTATGAAAGTGAGATCTGATAGATATGATAAGATAATATTTTTGGTATTTTTATGATAAAGATGCAACATAAATGAAGCAAAATAAAAATGGCAAAGGAAATAGCTTGTTGATGGGAGATTAATATGATGGAAAATAGACCAAGGGGCCATAGGTTTCACTAGTGGCTTCTCTCGAGAGCATAAGTATTACGGTGGGTAAAAAAATTACTATTGAGCAATTGACATAATTAAGCATAGTTATGAGAATATCTAGGTATGATCATGTATATAGGCATCACATCCGAGACAAGTAGACCGACTCCTGCCTGCATCTACTACTATTACTCCACACATCGACCGCTATCCAGCATGCATCTGGAGTATTAAGTTCAAAATAACAAAGTAACGCTTTAAGTAAGATGACATGATGTAGAGGGATAAACTCATGCAATATGATATAAACCCCATCTTGTTAGCCTCGATGGCAACAATACAATACGTGCCTTGCTGCCCCTACTGTCACTTCGAAAGGACACCGCAAGATTGAACCCATAGCTAAGCACTTCTCCCATTGCAAGAAAGATCAATCTAGTAGGCCAAACGAAACTGATAATTCGAAGAGACTTGCAAAGATAACCAATCATACATAAAAGAATTCAGAGAAGATTCAAATGTTGTTCATAGATAAACTTGATCATAAACCCACAATTCATCGGTCTCAACAAACACACCGCAAAAGAAGTTTACATCGAATAGATCTCCACAAGAGAGGGGGAGAACATTGTATTGAGATCCAAAAAGAGAGAAGAAGCCATCTAGCTAATAACTATGGACCCGAAGGTCTGAAGTAAACTACTCACACATCATCGGAGAGGCTATGGTGTTGATGTAGAAGCCCTCCGTGATCGATGCCCCCTCCGGCGGAGCTCCGAAAAAGGCCCCAAGATGGGATCTCACGGGTACAGAAGGTTGCGGCAGTGGAATTAGGGTTTTGGCTCCGTATCTGGTAGTTTGGGGGTACATAGGTATATATAGGAGGAAGAAGTACGTCGGTGGAGCAACATGGGCCCCACGAGGGTGGAGGGCGTGCCTGGGGGGGGGGGGTAGGCATGCTCCCCTACCTCGTGCGTTCCTGGTTGATGTCTTGACGTAGGGTCCAAGTCCTCTGGATCACGTTCATTCCGAAAATCATGTTCCCAAAGGTTTCATTCCGTTTGGACTCCGTTTGATATTCTTTTTCTGTGAAACTCTGAAATAGGGAAAAACAGCAATTCTGGGCTAGGCCTCCGGTTAATAGGTTAGTCCCAAAAATAATATAAAAGTGTATAATAAAGCCCAATAATGTCCAAAACAGAATATAATATAGCATGGAACAATCAAAAATTATAGATATGTTGGAGACGTATCAAGCATCCCCAAGCTTAATTCCTGCTCGTCCTCGAGTAGGTAAATGATAAAAAACTGAATTTTTGATGTGGAATGCTACTTGGCATAATTTCAATGTAATTCTCTTAAATGTGGTATGAATATTCAGATCTGAAAGATTCAAGACAAAATTTTAATATTGACATAAAAATAATAATACTTCAAGCATACTAACTAAGCAATTATGTCTTCTCAAAATAACATGGACAAAGAAAGTTATCCGTACAAAATCATATAGTCTGGCTATGCTCTATCTTCACCACACAAAGTATTTAAATCATACACAACCCCGATGACAAGCCAAGCAATTGTTTCATACTTTTGGTGTTCTCAAACTTTTTCAATCTTCACGCAATACATGAGCGTGAGCCATGGACATAGCACTTTAGGTGGAATAGAATGGTGGTTGTGGAGGAGGAAAAAAAAGGGGAAAGATAGTCTCGCACCAACTAGGCGTATCAATGGGCTATGGAGATGCGCATCAATAGATATCAATGTGAGTGAGTAGGGATTTCCATGCAATGGATGCACTAGAGCTATAGGTATATGAAAGATCAACAAAAGGAACTAAGTGGGTGTGCATCCAACTCGCTTGGTCACGAAGACCTAGGGCATTTTGAGGAAGCCCATCACTGGAATATACAAGCCAAGTTCTCTAATGAAAAATTCCCACTAGTATATGAAAGTGATAACATAGGAGACTCTCTATTATGAAGATCATGGTGCTTCTTTTAAGCACAAGTGTGGTAAAAGGATAGTAGCATTATCCCTTCTCTCTTTTTCTCTCATATTTTTTTATTTGGGCCTCTTTTTTATGGCCTATTTTTTCGTCCGGAGTCTCATCCCGACTTGTGGGGGAATCATAGTCTCCATCATCATTTCCTCACTTGGGACATTGCTCTAAAAATGATGATCATCACACTTTTATTTACTTACAACTCAATACTTAGAACAAAATATGACCCTATGTGAATGCCTCCGGCGGTGTACCGGGATATGCAATGAATCAAGAGTGACATGTATGAAAGAATTATGAACGGTGGCTTTGCCACAAATACAATGTCAAGTACATGATCATGCAAAGCAGTATGACAATGATGGAGCGTGTCATAGTAAACAGAACAGTGGAAAGTTGCATGGCAATATATGTCAAAATGGCTATGGAAATGCCATAATAGGTAGGTATGGTGGCTGTTTTGAGGAAGGTATATGGTGGGTGTATGATACCGGCGAAAAGTGCGCGGTATTAGAGAGGCTAGCAATGGTGGAAGGAAGAAAGTGCGTATAATCCATGGACTCAACATTAGTCATAAAGAACTCACATACTTATTGCAAAAATCTACAAGTTATCAAAACAAAGTATTAAGTGCAGGCTCCTAGGGGGATAGATTGGTAGGAAAAGACCATCGCTCGTCCCCGACCGCCACTCATAAGGAAGATAATCAATAAATAAATCATGCTCCGACTTCATCACATAACGGTTCACCATACGTGCATGCTACGTGAATCACAAACTTCAACACAAGTATTTCTCAAATTCACAACTACTCAACTAGCATTACTCTCATATAACCATGTTCATATCTCAAAACAATTATCAAGTATCAAACTTCTCATAGTATCCAACACACTCATAAGAAGTTTTTTACTAATCTTGAATGCCTATCATAATTAAAGCAAATTACCACGCTGTTTTGTAGGACTCTCAAAATAATCTAAGTGAAGCATGAGAGAACAATTTTTTCTATAAAACAAATCCACCACCGTGCTCAAAAAAATATAAGTGAAGCACTAGAGCAAAAACTATATGACTCAAAAGATATAAGTGAAGCACATAGAGTATTCTAATAATTTTCAAATCATGTGATTCTCTCTCAAAAGGTGTGTACAGAAAGGATGATTGTTGTAAACTAAAAAGGAAAGATTCAAATAATACAAGATACTCCAAGCAAAACACATATCATGTGGTGAATAAAAATATAGCTCCAAGTAAAGTTACCGATGGAAGTAGACGAAAGAGGGGATGCCTTCCGGGGCATCCCCAAGCTTTGGCTTTTAGGTGTCCCTAGATTATCTTGGGGTGCCATGGGCATCCCCAAGCTTAGGATCTTGCCACTCCTTGTTCCATAATCCATCAAATCTTTTACCCAAAACATGAAAACTTCACAACACAAAACTTAAAGTAGAAAATCTCGTGAGCTCCGTTAGCGAAAGAAAACAAAAAACCACTTCAAGGTACTGTAATGAACTCATTCTTTATTTATATTGGTGTTAAACCTACTGTATTCCAACTTCTCTATGGTTTATAAACTCTTTTACTAGCCATAGATTCATCAAAATAAGCAAACAACACACGAAAAACAGAATCTGTCAAAAACAGAACAGTCTGTAGTAATCTGTAGCTAACGCAAGTTCTGGAACCCCAAAAATTCTAAAATAAATTGCTGGACTTGAGGAATTTATATATTAATCATATTAAAAAATAATTAACTAAATAGCACCTTCCAAATAAAAATGGCAGCAGTTCTCGTTAGCGCTAAAGTTTCTGTTTTTTACAGCAAGACTAAAAAGACTTTCCCCAAGTCTTCCCAACGGTTCTACTTGGAACAAACACTAATTAAACACAAAAAACGCAAGAAAAACAGAGGCTAGATAAATTATTTATTACTAAACAGGAGCAAAAAGCAAGGAATAAAAATAAAATTGGGTTGCCTCCCAACAAGCGCTATCGTTTAACGCCCCTAGCTAGGCATAAAGGCGAAGATAGATCTAGGTGTCGCCATAATAATAGGATAGATCATTAAAACTCATTTCATATTCTCTATGTTCGGCAGCAAATTTTCTTTGAGGCAAGCAAAAGTAATCAAAAGGGCTAAATTTAATGGGACAAAAGTCCCCAAGATCAACTTTAGGAGGTATAGGTTCCTCCTTCGGCCCTTCGTATTGCACAACCAATTCATCATTATAAACATTATTTTGACAGAACTTTGTGAGCCTATACTCGAGAGAATATCCTAGCTCATTATTTTGAATAGCCAAATCATTATTAAGTGCAGAAATTCTATCAACTAGAACATTGGTAGGAACCCTTTTTCTAAGATTTTCATTGAAAGCAACATAGTCTAGAGATTGAAAATGCATTATTTCTTCTTGATCAAAGAGAATAGCCTCTATGGGAGGACGGCCAGCGTCCACCCTATAATGCACAAAGATTTCTTTGGCCTCTTTTATTATAAATCTAAACTCATGAGCCAAAAAGATAGTAGCGGCATGCTTAACAGAAGAACGCTCAATATTAGAAAAAATTTAGGAAAATCCTTTGTATGCAAGGATGCATGTGCATAAATTGTCTTTCAAGTTGAACTACAAGCATGGCGACAGCGTCCGCAAGACTACTAGTTCTATGAAGAATAGAACTACCCATAGAAGGCAAAGCACTGGCACAAGTAAAGAAATCTTGGATAACTCATTTCCAATAATATTACCACTACCAATTCAGAATTTTTTTGTATGTAAGATAGGGGGTTCTTCAGCAGGAGCATCAAAATTTTCCATGATATTATTATTGTCCATATCGACAATAATTTCCCCAATTTCAGACATAACGACAGAAAGTGCAAGGGGCAAAAGGAAGGAGGGGGCGAACGAAAAAGAGAGGGTGAATAAAACAGCAAGGGTGAAGTGGGGGAGAGGAAAACGAGAGGCAAATGGAAAATAATGTAATGCGGGAGATAAGGGTTTGTGATGGGTACTTGGTATGTTGACTTTTGCGTAGACTCCCCGGCAACGGCGCGAGAAATCCTTCTTGCTACCTGTTGAGCACTGCGTTGGTTTTCCCTTGAAGAGGAAAGGGTGATGCAGCAAAGTAGCGTAAGTATTTCCCTCAGTTTTTGACAACCAAGGTATCAATCCAGTAGGAGGCCACGCGCGAGTCCCTCGCACCTACACAAACAAATAAAATCCTCGCAACCAACGCAATAAAGGGGTTGTCAATCCCTTCACGGTCACTTACGAAAGTGATATCTGATATATATAATAAGATAATATGTTTGGTATTTTTATGATAAAGATGCAAAGTAAATAAAGCAAAATAAAAACGCAAAAGAAATAGCTTGTTGATGGGAGATTAATATGATGGAAAATAGACCCGGGGGCCATAGGTTTCACTAGTGGCTTCTCTCGAGAGCATAAGTATTACGGTTGGTAAACAAATTACTATTGAGCAAATGTCAGAATTGAGCATAGTTATGAGAATATCTAGGTATGATCATGTATATAGGCATCACGTCCGAGACAAGTAGACCGACTCCTGCCTGCATCTACTACTATTACTCCACACATCGACCGCTATCCAGCATGCATCTAAAGTATTAAGTTCAAAAGAACAGAGTAACGCTTTAAGTAAGATGACATGATGTAGAGGGATAAAATCATGCAATATGATATAAACCCCATCTTGTTATCCTCGATGGCAACAATACAATACGTGCCTTGCTGCCCCTACTGTCACTTCGAAAGGACACCGCAAGATTGAACCCAAAGCTAAGCACTTGTCCCATTGCAAGGAAGATCAATCTAGTAGGCCAAACGGAACTGATAATTTGAAGAGACTTGCAAAGATAACCAATCATACATAAAAGAATTCAGAGAAGATTCAAATATTGTTCATAGATAAACTTGATCATACACCCACAATTCATCGGTCTCAACAAACACACCGCAAAAGAAGATTACATTGAATAGATCTCCACAAGAGAGGGGGAGAACATTGTATTGAGATACAAAAAGATAGAAGAAGCCATCTAGCTAATAACTATGGACCCGAAGGTTTGAAGTAAACTACTCACACATCATCGGAGAGGCTATGGTGTTGATGTAGAAGCCCTCCATGGTCGATGCCCCCTCCGGCGGAGCTCTAGAAAAGGCCCCAAGATGGGATCTCATGAGTACAGAAGGTTGCGGCAGTGGAATTAGGGTTTTGGCTCCATATCTGGTAGTTTGGGGGTACGTAGGTATATATAGGAGGAAGAAGTACATCGGTGGAGCAACCTAGGCCCCACGATGGTGGAGGGCGCGCCTGGGGGGGGGGTAGGTGCGCCCCTACCTCGTGCCTTCCTGGTTGATGTCTTGACATAGGGTCCAAGTCCTCTGGATCACGTTCGTTCTGAAAATCACGTTCCCGAAGGTTTCATTCCGTTTGGACTCCATTTGATATTCTTTTTCTGCGAAACTCTGAAATAGGCAAAAACATCAATTCAGGGCCTCGCCTCCGATTAATAGGCTAGTCACAAAAATAATATAAAAGTGTATAATAAAGCCCAATAATGTCCAAAACATAATATAATATAGCATGGAACAATAAAAAATTATAGATACGTTGGAGACGTATCAACTAACTCTGAGCAACCACCAATTTATGTTGTAGGGGTGGGCTATTTATAGCGACAAGGCAACCCAACATGATATGTCCGAAATGACCCTGGGTCACTAAGGAACCAACACATGTCCAACGGTCGGATTTCAAACACACGCGAAAGCTTAGCTTGGGCTACAAGCAAAGCTGACTCATCCAACTCTGGATAAGATTTGCTCTCATTGTCTTCGCTCGAAGACATAGGATTTTGGTTGAGCATCACATCAGTCATCTGACTTTGTTCACTTGGACCCCACTTAACAGTACGGTGGTTCCTACGACTCAATAAAGAAGAAAATGAAACTATGGAAGAAACTATGTCTTCGCACTCTATAGTCTTCAAGTGAATGTCTTCACATGTCATTATCTTCAACGTGAATGGCTTCACGTACCACCATTGTCTTCATACATTTTTAGGGGTCATCTCTGGTCGGTAAACCGAATCAATGAGGGACTTCTGCCTGTGTTATCCTACAATTCTCACAAACACATTAGTCCCTCAACCACATTTGTCATCAATACTCCAAAACCAACTAGGGGTGGCACTAGATGCACTTACAATCTCCCCCTTTTGGTGATTGATGACAAACTGGTTGAAGTTTTCAATGGGGATAGAAGTATGTGAAAGTTAAAGTACATAGGTATTGGCTTCATAGGTTGAAAGAGGCTCCCCCTGAAGATGTGCATATAAATGTTTTGCCTTTGAATGCAAATGCACATGGCGGGTTTTGCTTTGTGGAGATCTTCTTCAACACATGAAGACAATTCATCATGCATACACAAATGTAATGAATATAATGAGATGCATAATGAGAAATGGGCGTCTGCAGAATGACTTCATGCGGGATTTATCATCGCATCATAAGGTAGCAGCAAAAGTGGCAGACGACCATCAAGTTTAAGTGTTACAACTCAAAAGCCAACAGTTTCAAGAAAGAGAGTTGTAAGAACTTAGCAAAAATAAGCACCCGACCCACATGGACCCGCTTGAAGACTATCAAATCATATGCTTCTCCCCCTTTTGTTAGTAAGGACCAAAAAGGTTTGAAGACATAGAGCGCCTACTCGTTCCCAGGCAGTGAAGATGTTGGGGCAACTGGGTCGACATTGGAGTTGGGCGGTGCAGAGGGGCCTGATGCAGAATCCTGGTGCAGTGAAGCCATCGCGGGTGAAGTAGCATCGTCTTCTTCATCAATTACTTACGCAACAACAGCGGGAGCCGAGGATGAATACTCAAAATCTTCAAGTGAAGGAGTTGGATGCCAACTTGCAGATTGTGGAGGCCTAGAGTAAAACTTGAAGTGCTCGGTGAAGCCATCTGCTTGAAGATCATCTTCAGAACAAAGCAGTGTGAGGCTCTTCCAGGACCACCGACAAGCTTCATGCGCAACAAATGAGTTCTTGGTTGCAAGGTTGCATACTCGATTGACATCAATGAGCAGACTCTGCATCTGGCGCTTCAGCCAGTCATGATGCCTATCCTGCTTCTAGTGAAGTGATACAAGAAGCTCTCTATCATTCAGGTCATCAGCACGCTTCTGAGGCCTTTGTGCTACCATGCTGGCTGTTGCATCTGTGTTTGCACAATGCGACAGACAAAGCTGACCAACAAGAGGACCAGCGGGAGCAGGAGGATTCGACACATGAACACCTTTAATAGGTTGAGTGAAACTTTGAAAGGCGGCTTTATTTTCGCATATTGGTTCCTTGGCAGGCATAGGATAAATAGCTTCATGAGACATGTCCACTTCAGGCAAGAATACAGCATGGTTGCACACTGAAGCTTGATATTTGATGGTTGAGTGAAGATTTATCAGCCGCATGACCCATGAAGCATAAAACTTGAGGCCAAAAAGATCAATGCATGAAGCTGCCAACAAACGGATAAAGAAGTCTTGAGTGTTGAACCTGATGCCATTGATGATATGGAAGACCAATGTCTTCATGGTGCCTTCAAGCTTGGCGTCAGGAGAATGTCCCTTGATTGGCCATCGAGTATGCCTCAGAATGTGATAAATGGTGCGGGACAGGTACTCGAGGTCTTTGACATAGAACTCCTTGGGATATTCAACATCAATGGGAAAAGGCTTCATAATGATGAGCATTTGACTCATATTGGGATCAGGCTTGTGAAAGATACACTGCAGTTCTTGTTCATAGCACCGACAACCTGGCTCATGCAGATCACCAGGAGTGGGCAGGGAAGTTAGCTCGATGATATCATGAGCATTGGCTTCATGATGGACATCTCCTGTCATCCACTCATGGACCCATGTCTTCGGATCCCTGTTGTAGCCTGATGTGTAGAGTGGCATAGAATTGCAGAAGAAGCTCTTCATTCCAATGCTTCTTGTCAGTGACAAATGGGAGCAACCCAACTTCACGGAAGCAGTCTAGGGCTTCTTCAAGGCATGGCAGCCTAGCAATGGCATCACAGTCAAGACGCTTGTGGGGAAAACTCATGTCTTGATTATAGAGAATGCATGAATAGTAGCTCCTTTGCTGGTGGCTCCAGAACCTGTCAGATGAAATCTTTGGCTTCCTGAAGGGGTTCTTGGCCTTGTCGAAGAAAGTTTTGTGCTCTTTGAAGCTTAGCACACTGAAGGAGCCTTGTGTAGTGACAGCACTTGGAAGTTTTGGCAGCCTGGGCTTTGGCTTCTGCGTTTGAGGCCTTTGCTCCACATGATAGTCATATTGGGGACCTGGAGCAGTTGGAGGTGTCAAGATTGGCCACCTAACAGTAACAAGCTCACCACAATAGAACACACGTTCCATGGTGTGAGGCACAGGGGGAGGAACCGCCACATCCGAGGTGGATGGCTGCGCATTATCTTCAGTGGCATCATTGACTTCGGGTTGCACATTATCTTCAGCCATGACAACGTCATTGGCTTCAGGAGCAGTGACATGAGCATCATCAGATGCAGGAACTTCAGTGGATGGAACAACAGGTGGGTCAAGCACAACCACTTCTTCTTGAACAGCAGGATCAATGGTAGGGGGAATAACTTCATGGTCTTCTTCTTCCTTGTCATCGGGTGATGCAACCGGAATATCTTAAGCCTCTTTGGCTTCAGACTCATTTGCAGTTGCTGAAGGGATGGCTTCAGGGAACACTTGTTGTGCTACTGAGCTGGTGGTATGCACACCCTCTTCAGGAATGTTGGACATGGAGACCGTGGGCCTATGGCCTCTGCGTAGCCTACGGAAAGAGGGCGACGCCTGTGGTGAAGGAGTGGTCTTCTCCATATCTTTTAGTGTATCTTGCGGGGTCTCAAGCACCAGAGAGGTGACATGAGCGGGTGGAGTGCGAGGAATGACTTCATGCAACGGGGAGTTAGGGTGTTGCTCTTCCCAGAATTCAGCTTGTGTGGTTGGCGTCGTGGGACCGGCAATGCTTATCAGTTCACTGCTCATAGGAGCAGGCGATGATACCGGGTTGGGCAGTATCTGAGGAAGGACTTCATCATCTTCAATATTTTCTTCATGACCAATGTCTTCAGCTGCAGTGGAGTCAGCAGCTGGAATATCTTCAGACTCATGAGTCTTTGTGGAAGCGGGCTCATGCACAACGAGACGATGCTCGCGATTGGTGGAAGCTGGTAGTGTAACTGAAATAGGCTCAATGAGCAATGGTTCTTGGGAGCAGCATGTTCTTTGCGTGAAGACTTCGAAGACTTTGTCTTTAACTTCTTCTTGGAGGGAGAAGCATTAGAAGTATCATGGTGCTTTCTCTTCTTGGCTTCGGCCACAACCAGCTTAGTCTTCTTCTACTCAGAAGCTGCTGAAGGGACCTTTGACTTCGAGCCAGTCATGTTAGCAGGGAAGATAATGCTTGGTCTTTCCTGCATTGGGGCTTCGGGTTCAGCCTCAGCAGGCTTCTTCTTCTTCTTGGCAGCCAGCTTGGGGTCAATGCCTGGACGCCCAAGAGCCTTTCTCTTCACAGCCTCATTATGAGCCTGGACGCATTTCTTAGCATAGTACTTCATGCGCTCACGAGAGCCTTTGGCTTCCTCATGTTTCTTTGTCAACTGAGCCTTGAGGTCAATCATCATTCGCTTGAAGTTCTGAACATCAACGACACTGAGCTTTGCCATATGTTTCTTGAACTAGGCCTTCTCATAGTCAATTTTGTTTTTCAGCTCAACAGTCTTCTGAGCTATAGCAAGTTCCTTCGCTATGCTGCCCTGAAATGTGACACTGATGTCAATGGGCAGTTGCAGATCATCAACGGTGAGAGCGGGATCTTCAAACCATTCATCGATGAAATTGTTGAGAATATCTGCATCAAAGAGAGGCAAATCCTTGATGATTTCAGCCTCTTGCTTGCTCTTGATAAGCATTTCCAGAGCATCAGCAGCAAGATCTTCATCACTGGAGAGATCTATAGTATTCTCTTCATTTTGCAAGATGCTGGCTGGAGTGAGGTCATGTCCAGAAATATTCTTGGGCTTCTTGGAGATGCGGGATTGACCCTCAGACTGCAGATTGGATTTAGGAGGTGCAGATTGCAATGGCTTCACTATTGAAGCTTTTGGAGCTGTAGAAGGTTTTGAAGCCTTAGACTTCTTCTTTGGCTTCGGAGGCTCAGGATCATCCTCATGTTCTGCTTCGCCAGCAGCCTCTTCGATAGTGTCCCTTTGGGTAGCAATGTGGGAGAGAAGCTCATCGAAGCTATTGAAGGGACTTATGATATTCTGATTGGCTTCACGACTGCCATCTGGCCTTGGAGCTGCTGGACCAGGGTTGAAGTCAATCCCCAGGTCCTTCTTGTTCTGCATCGCAGAAGCTCTTGCAAACTGAAGATTTTGTTCAAACAATTCATCTTCATGACACCATCGGAGACTGGATGGGTCGGCATTCTCAAGTTGAGGTCCTTTGACCAAGCAAGGATAGATGCCCTTTGCAATGGCTTCAGCCTTCGTCTTGGGATGCAGCTTCCTATACACAATATCGACCCATGGTGGCCTCACAGCATTCTCCTTTGCATACTCATTAGTGACGAAGTTGTACAGAAACCATTGCTCTGCCCAATATCTTCGAATCCATTGGACTCAAGTCTTGCGTTCACCATAGGTTTCCTCTGGGTCAGACTTGGATTGCTCATAGATATCTGGTGGCAGGTCTAAAGTAGTGTTGTCCCGGCACTGCCTGCCACCCTTCTTTGCAGATTTTCCACCAGTCATTGGTTTCAGAATGAAAGGCTTCACAACTGTGTTTGGCTTCAATCTGCTGGTCAAACAAGAGCTGGCTTCTGGAGATTCAATGTGATGCTGTAAGAACTCTGCAAATGAATGTAGACCATGAGAACCAAGGGATTCTCCCATGGACATGTACCTGTGACAGCATTAGAGATGCGAGGGAAGGGGAAAAGGTCATATGCATTCTCACAAGATTTTGAAGATAAATCAATTTGAAGACAATAATCTCATAGTGCGAAGACATTCACTTATCGATGTGAGTTGGTTCCAGATTTGTACGAGTGCATGAATAAGTACAAGGAATTGATGAACAAAAGTATAGGAGATCTATCGTAGTCCTTTTGATAAGTAAGAGTGTCGAACCCAACGAGGAGCAGAAGGAAATGACACGCGATTTTTAGTAAGGTATTCTCTGCAAGCACTGAAATTATCGGTGATAGATAGTTGTATGATGAGATAATTCATAACGGGTAACAAGTAACAAAAGTAAACAAGATGCAGCAAGGTGGCCCAATCCTTTTTGTAGCAAGGGACAAGCATGGACGAACTCTTATATAAAGCAAAGCGCTCCTGAGGACACATGAAAATTACTGTCAAGCTAGTTTTCATCATGCTCATATGATTCACGTTTGTTACTTTGATAATTTGATATGTGGGTGGACCGGTGATTGGGTGTTGCCCTTCCTTGGACAAGCCTCCCACTTATGATTAACCCCTCTTGCAAGCATCCGCAACTACGAAAGAAGAATTAAGATAAATCTAACCATAGCATGGAACATATGGATCCAAATCAGCCCCTTACGAAGCAACACATAAACTAGGGTTTAAGCTTCTGTCACTCTAGCAACTCATCATCTACTTATTACTTCCCAATGCCTTCCCCTAGGCCCAAATCATGGTGAAGTGCCATGTAGTCGACATTCACATAACACCACTAGAGGAGAGACAACATACATCTCATCAAAATATCAAACGAATACCAAATTCACATGATTACATATAACAAGACTTCTCCCATGTCCTAAGGAACAAACGTAACTACTTACAAAGAATGTTCATGTTCATAATCAGAGGAGTATTAATTATCATTAAGGATCTGAACATATGATCTTCCACCAAATAAACCAACTAGCATCAACTACAAGGAGTAATCAACACTACTAGCAACGCACAAGTGCCAATGTGAGGTTTTGAGACAGAGATCATATACAAGAGATGAACTAGGGTTTGAGAGGAGATGGTGTTGCTGAAGATGTTGACAGAGATTGACCCCCTCTCGATGAGAGGATCGTTGGTGATGACAATGGCTTCGATTTCCCCCTCCTGGAGGGAAGTTTCCCCGGCAGAACAGTTCTACCGCAGTCCTAGATTGGTTCTGCCCAAGTTCCGCCTCGAGATGGCGGCGCTTTGTCCCAAAAGCTTCCTTCTGGTGCTTTCTTTGCCCAATATTTTTTATATATTCCAAAAATATTCACCTTGAAGTTTGAGGAGTTTTGGAGTTGTGCAGAATAGGTCTCTAATATTTGCTCCTTTTTCAGTCCAGAATTCCAGCTGTCGGCATTCTCCCTCTTCATGTAATCCTTATAAAATAAGAGAAAAGGCATAAGTATTGTGCTATAATGTGTAATAACAGCCCATAATGCAATAAATATCAATATAAAAGCATGATGCAAAATGGACGTATCAGGAATCTAACTAGTTGTGATACATAAGTGAACATACTTGCAAGTTATGAGAAGCAGAAATGCAAAGATATAGATTTGGAAGTGTAGAAACAACTTTTGGAAGATGTGGACAGTTTCAACGGATCAAATGAGCAGTAAAAAGTGAGTCTTATTTACCGCACGACAAAGTGCTAATGAGGTGGAAGGAGGCCGAGTAGTCCAATATCCCGCGCACTAACTTGGCGGCGGAAGACACCTACGACGGCGGCGGAGAAGACGATGTCTGTGGCCGGTGTGAAGACGGCGCCGGAGGGGTTGCGGCAGCGAAGTGCTTCGTCTCCGGCATTGACTGATGCTAGTGATGGCGCTAGGGTTTGAGCGAGACGGTGAGGGGGAGAAGTATTTATAAGAAAGAGGGTGGCGCAGTGCAATTACGCAGGTGCCCCTAGCGGTTCACATCTGAAAGACACGTGGCTAGCATGCAACATATTGAAGGTTGAGCCACGACCCCGCGCATGCCAGGTTTGTTGGGTGGTCGTTCTGACTTCTCCGGTATTCAGGCAAAAAGGATAAGATCATTAAAACCAAGTTTAAATGTGTGTCTCTGTATCTTCAGCTGACAAGGACAAAGTGAAGACATTTGACACGTTTCAACAGAATGCATATGAAGAGATAGAGAGAATTTGAGGGATAAGCACAGAAGAGGTTAGGGTCCGATCACACTCACTTAGCGCAGAAATACGACAACATGAAGACATAACTATAAATGAATGTTGTAGGGGACAGCACACACACACACACACACACACACACACATATTTTTATATATATAGGGTGGGTCTATTCTAATAACACCCTTAAGACCTTATTCTGCACACCAAAACTTCTTATTCTGATAACACCACACCCGAACGCCACCGCCCCTCCCCTCCCCACCTTCTACCGCAGGAGCGGCCTGGAGTGCCGCCGGCCCTCCCCTCCCTGCCTTCTACCGCGGGAGCGGCCTAGAACGCTGCCGCCCCTCCCCTTCCCACCCACCCTTCCCCCAACCCCGCCGACCACCACCACCACTGCGGCGGCCTACTCCACCACCACCTGCCTCCCCACCTTC
>NC_041382.1:535019198-535023550 GCF_002162155.2 Triticum dicoccoides | reverse complement strand
CTTCCGATTTGACGCCAGCGAGGTTCCTCCGTGTGCTCCCCACGACCTCCTCCTGCCAGCGCGCCGCCGCACCACCTACCTCCCGCTCCGTGCCGCCTCGCCGCCTCCCTCCTCCCGCTCCGCGCCGCCTCCCTTCCCCGCCGCTGCACCGAATTCTTTCCCGCACCGCTTCCCTCCCTGCGCCGTGCCCCACCCCGCAGGTTTGCGCCGCCTTCCTCCCCGCGCCGCTTCCCTCCCCTGCACCGCTCGCCCCACCCAGCAGGTTTGCGGCGTCGGCGGCGGCTGTGCAGCTCCTCGGTCGTCGGGCGTACCACATGTGACTGCAGTCCATTGAAGGGGCACCTGCAGATCACTCTCCGCCTCGAGGAAGTACATCGCCAACAAAGGCAGTTGGAGGTGAGCTCGCCATCGACCCAGTGCAAAGACTGCGGTCCACGCCCACTCTGCTGCAGTACACTCTTGCTGTAAAAATCTGGCCATCTCCAACGACATGGGAGTCAACACCTTGGGTGCCCGTGTGCAGTTCTGATAACCTCTTTTTGCTCCCCCTTTTTTGTAGATTTTGGATTGTGCACTTCACATCATGCGGATTCAGTGTTGCGCTGCGATGGTGCACGACTTGCGGCTCTTCTTTGTTTTATACACCTTTTTGCTAACATCATATACGAGCGTGCAGTCTGCCCACAACAGAGTGCAGCACGACCAAACGGGGGCGTGCAGTTCGGCGACCTTCTCTTTTCCATGGTTTCTGCTCCCCAGTTTCTCCTCTGTATCCCACTGGTAGCCAAAAACCTTCTGAATGTGATTAGGCAGCGGAGACAACAACACATTACCACTGGATCTGGAAAAGTGAAGCCCTCCTTGTGCCATTCGCACAGAGCACGGTGAATACCCCCCTTGCAGTGCACAACCGCTGCGTTGCAGCCCACCTCCCATGTGCTTGGGTCTCCCGGCGAGGGCCTCGGTCGGCAGTGGTCGTAGTAGCTACGGGAGCACAGTTGTAGCTGCCGGTGTGGCATCATTGCTTCTGCTACTAACTGCAGCTTTGCCTCCTGCCCATGACCAAGTGTTAGTTTTTTCCTCTGAACCGATTCCTCTCTGCTGCAGACCACTTCGTTGCAGCTTGCAGCCCACATCAGGGGAGTGAGCAGCTCCCATGGGGGAGTTCAGGGTCGGCAGTACACTCTGGTCATGGTGCAGTGCACCCCGTTTCAGTATGCCATATCAACACATATTTGGCATTGGGATTTCTATCAGCTAGTGAAAATAGCTTGCTTGTGGCCAGCTGGTGTGTGCTTGAAGCAGTCGTGTGTGTGTGTGGATGTGCAGTGCTGTCAAGCGATGTGTGCAGGTTGGGCGAGAGGGTGTTGCAGTTCGGCAACCTGAAACGATGTAGTTTCAGAACGTGCATGCATGTCCGTGTGGTCTCTGTTGTTCACCGAGTCCAACCTTTTTTTATTTTGTTTGATGCTTGCTATGTAAAATTTCCAAGCTCTCTTTTTTGTAGTTATTGAAAAAGTAATGCTGTTCGTTGTGCCATACTCAGTGGTTTTAGTCTACAGAAGTGCACTCCACCTCGTTTGGGAAAATTTATGTCCCACAAAAAAGAAATCATGCAGTGCACTTGTCTGTCCAATGAAGTGCGTTTTTTAGTCTAAATAAGTGCGGTTTTCTATCTGATGCAATACGGCTTGTTTACGGTAGTCTCGAGGTTCACTTTTCATAGTATTGTGGTTCACCAACACTCGACATGAAGTGCACTCCACCTCGTTTAGGAAAATTTACGTCCCACAAAAAAGAAACCATGTAGTGCACTTGTTTGTCTGATGAAGTGCGGTGTCGTGACCCGTTTACGGTAGTCTTGAGGTTCACTTTTCATAGTATTGTGGTTCACCAACACTCAATATGAAGTGCACTCCACTTCATTTAGGAAAATTTACGTCCCACAAAAAAAACCATCCAGTGCACTTTGTTCGTTTGATGAAGTGCGGTTTTTAGTTTGAAGCAGTGCGCTTTTTCTGTCTGATGCAGTACCCACGTCGATTTGGGTGTCGCGAAAAATAGAGTGTTCGCATTTCGGTAAATTTAAAACTGCTCTTAAACCGTAAGGAATTAGAGAGAGTGTTCTACATGAAAAAGTTGCGTCTTGTCGATATCTTTCCAACGGCGTATGATTTGAATTATTCCGACCAGCCGTTCATAAAAAATTTCCTAAAAAACAGCCGCTGCCTCTCGAAGTTAGCTGCACGATTTCCAAAATTAACTAAAAACCGTAAGGAATCTCAAAACCATTTCAACATATGAAAGTTGCGCCTTGTCCGTAGCTTTCCCACGGCGTATCATACGTCTCGTTCCGACAAACGGTTAGAAAACTGGAGCAAAAACAGTACCGAAAATTTCAAAAAATTTGAAAAACAGAGTTCCGCGATTAAGTAAATTTGAAACTGCTCTTAAACCGTAACGAATTAGAGAAAAATTTATATATGAAAAAGATGTGCCTCGACGATATCTATCCAAAGGCGTATCTTTGCTTCATTCTGGCGAGCGGTTTAGAAGAAATCGCTAAAAAACGCTCGCTGCCACTCGTCATGGGACGCGCCAATTTCGAAACTGCTCTTAAACCGTGTGGAATCTTGAAAAGTGTTCATCATGTCAAAGTTGCGTCTAATCCATAGCTTTTCAAAGGTATATTACACGCCTCATTCCGATAAACGGTTAAAAAATTAGAGCGAAAACCGTACAGAAAAAATAACGCGTGCAGTTTTTTTCGACGAGAAGTTCACTCGTGTGAGTACTGCACACTTGATTCAAAGTATGACATGTACTTGCGTTCAGCGTGCAGTGCGGAAGTGATGTGCAGAATAGTTATTCTGCTAATATTAGCAGAATAGACCATCTATTATATATATATATATATATATATATATATATATATATATATATATATATGAGATAACACCTCTTAAGAGTCTTGTTCTAATAACACCCAGCTTATTCTGATAACACCTTCTGCCCACCCGTAGCTACAAACTAACCATACAGCTGCGCAGTCGCTCCCCACTACCCCCGACCATCCCGCTTTTGCCCTCCCGATCGAACCACCAAACCCACGATCCCACCGGCGCCCACACCTTAGGTGTGTTTGGTTGCAGTCATCAACTGGAATGTCACGGGTCAGACCCGTTCCTAGCCCCCGTTCTAGCGTTTGGTAGACAGATGGAATAGTAACCGACTGGTTCCCAGGGACCGAATATACCCCCCAGATGCGGAACACGCTCGTACCTCCAAATCGAGCGGACCGCGTGGAACCAGTCGTTCCCCTCTTCCTCTCTGGACACAACCGGCGGCATGTAACAACAAGCGGCGCTGGATTGAGGGCACCCAGCGATGGCGACGGATGGAGGCGAGCGGCTACGGATGGCGGCGAGCAGCACCGTAGATCCGTACCAGAGATGTACACACAGCTCCTGTGCGGCCTCGTGCGCCGCGAGATGGCCGCGCTGGATGCCGGCGAGCGGCGAGGTCGATCTGTAGTACGCGCAGCTGTGCGGCTCGTGCACCGCGCGGACGTGCTCTGCATCGACATGGTCTTTGCGGCCAGGTTTCTCCGTCTTGTGTCGGTGCCCAGCGAGCTTCCCATCCAGTGCGCCACCGATTGGGGCTCAGGGCTCCTAGGCATGGGCCTGTACTGGCGGCCAGCGAGCTCCCGTCCAATTCAGCCTTTGTTTGTCTTGTTGAGATTAGCCTTTTGATGACTGAAATCAGCGGTATTTGGTTGACTGAAATCCAATTCAGTGCGTGCACTGTTCTTATTTGTTTCAGCGTCATCCCGGTCATATGTGTGTGCCAATGCATTCAGTGGTTTTTGATTGACTGGAATCCTGTTCAATGTTCAATATATTGTACATAATCATAAGCAAACAAGTGGAGAGATGAACAAATCTATTCCATTCCATCTTTGAAACCGAACACGAAAATGTAACTATTCCGTTCCTTAGAATTGTCTATACCAAACACAAGGACGGAACCGACCCATTCTAGTGGAATGGAACCATGACAATCCATTCCACTTCGTTCTCGAACCAAGCACACCCTAAACGCTCGCCCTCCCATCCCCTCCCGACCCACCAACTCCCCCTCCCCCAAACGCTGCCTCCTTCCACCGCCGGCCAGCAGGCCTGCCGGATCCCCATGCCGCCCCACCTCCATCTCAGCCCCGACCATACCCACTACAGCCCCCAGCGCTCCCTCCCTCCGCGCCGCCCCTCCCAGGCGCCCCCCTTACTGCCGGCAGAGATCCAGTCGGGCCGCCCCGGCGCATCCCGCGGTCATGGCGGGATCCGGCCGCCATC
>NC_041382.1:535015142-535018800 GCF_002162155.2 Triticum dicoccoides | reverse complement strand
GCCCCCCACCTCCTCCTAACTTCCTCCCCCACCTCAGCGGTGTGCCCCTTCTCACCGGCATGCTCCACCCTCTTCCTCATCTCCCTCGATGGCAGCGCCCCTCGCCCACAGCTGGAGCGTCCAGTGGCAGCGCCAGACCTCTCGCATCGCTCTCCCCGTGGCCCCCATCCTTCCTCTGTGTTGACGACCCGCGACCTCCCTCTGCGTTGACTGCAGCTAGCGGGATCGACGGGGATCCGACGAGATACCCTCTCCTCTCTAGGGTAGTCCAGCCTCTGTCCCGCCCCTGATCCACACTGCTCTTATCACCCTCCCACCCCATGCCTCCTCTCCTCGCTCGGACACCAGTCCGCCCCGCGCCGCCTTCCTCTAGTGCCGCTATGCCCACCCGCCGGCAACGCACTCATGCAGTCCAGATGTGGGGATGCAGGCGTGCACTCCCTTGGGGTACGCACTTGTCTCCTGCCGTCAGCGAACAAAGACACGAGGTTTTGGTTTCAGATTTTTCAGCTGCACTTCAACTGGTGTGTGTCCCGGTGCACACCCGTTTCAGGCAAAAGGGTGATGCTGTGCGCTGCGGCAAGAAGCTTACTTTTTGCGTTTTTCAGAATTTGGACCTACAATTTTGTTGCATTTCAGTGTAGTGCAGTTCTAGTTTGGGTGCCTCCAGCTCATGAAAGATGTCCATTTTCCAACAAGCATGAGCTGTTGTGCGGGCGAGTGTGGCGTGCAGTTCAGTGGTGCACGACTTGCGGCTCTCTTTTTGTTGCAGCGAGATTCTGTAGTTTGGTCATGCTATCCGGCCAACCCAGTGTAGCTCTCGCGCTCATCGTTCTTGCGCTAGCGTCGGAAGTTTAGTGGCAGCGGAGGCCCAACAAGACATGGTGACCCATACTGTAGTACACCATCACCGACATGTGTCACTTTGCAGCTCACTCATTTATAATTTGTTTCCAGGAATCAATTGCAGTGCACTCAGTAAAGAAAAGAAAGAGAATGTCATTGTTCATTTGAAGTTCATTTTGTTGTTTATGAGAAACGCGGAGAGAAAGGGTATTTCCTAGTGCATTTGAAGTTCATTTTGTAGTAAGAAAAATGGATGGTAATTTTCCATAAGCAAGTCTTTGCCTAGTGCAGTACAGTTGGGTACTCCGTCGTTGATTCTGCTATGTACTGGATGGCTGTGTAAAAATAATGAATGGATATGTATGTTTTGAAGCTCACTTTGTTCCCTCACGAAGTTCGCCATAAAACTCCTTCGTGGTTCACTTGGTGATCCGAAACAAAAACACCTCAGAAAGCAGCTCACTTCTCATTACATGTGGTTCACTTGCTCAGTCCCTACGGTCCACTCGCCCGGTCTACGCACGTAAAAAATATCGAGTTTGGAAAAAGCTCAAGCAGTTCACTTTTGGTTGTGTCACGGCCCATTTACGGTAGTCTCGAGGTTCACTTTTCATAGTATTGCGGTTCACCAACACTCGACGTGAAGTGCACTCCACCTCGTTTGAAAAAATTTACGTCCCACAAAAAAGAAATCATGCAGTACACTTGTCTGTCCGATGAAGTGCGTTTTTTAGTCTGAAGCAGTGCACTCCACCTCGTTTAATTTACGTCCCACAAAAAAGAAATCATGCAGTGCACTTGTCTGTTCAATGAAGTGCGGTTTTTAGTCTAAATAAGTGTGGTTTTCTGTCTCATGCAGTATGGCTCGTATACGGATAGTCTCGAGGTTCCCTTTTCATAGTATTGCGGTTCACCAACACTTGACATGAAGTGAACTCCACCTCGTTTAGAAAAATTTACAACCCACAAAAAAAATCATGCAGTGCACTTGTTTGTACACTGAAGTGCAATTTTTAGTCTAAAAGAAGTGCGATTTTCTATCTGATGCAGTACATACGACGATTTTGGTGTCGCGAAAAAACAAAGTGTCCGCATTTCGTTAAAATCAAAATTGCTCCTAAACCGTAAGGAATTGGAGAGAGTGTTCTACATGAAAAAGTTGCGCCTCATCGATATCTTTTCAACGGCGTATAATTTGAATCATTTCGACCAGCGGTTTGTAAACACTACTAGCAACGCACAAGTGCCAATGTGAGGTTTTAAGACAGAGATCATATACAAGAGATGAACTAGGGATTGAGAGGAGATGGTGTTGGTGAAGATGTTGATGGAGATTGACCCCCTCTCGATGAGAGGATCGTTGGTGATGACAATGGCTTCGATTTCCCCCTCCCGGAGGGAAGTTTCCCCGGCAGAACAGTTCTGCCGCAGTCCTAGATTGGTTCTGCCCAAGTTCTACCTCGAGACGGCGGCGCTTTGTCCCGAAAGCTTCCTTCTTGTGCTTTCTTTGCCCAATATTTTTTATATATTCCAAAAATATTCACCTTGAAGTTTGAGGAGTTTTGGAGTTGTGCAGAATAGGTCTCTAATATTTGCTCCTTTTTCAGTCCAGAATTCCAGCTGTCGGCATTCTCCCTCTTCATGTAAACCTTATAAAATAAGAGAAAAGGCATAAGTATTGTGCTATAATGTGTAATAACAGCCCATAATGCAATAAATATCAATATAAAAGCATGATGCAAAATGGATGTATCAGGAATCTAACTAGTTGTGATACATAAGTGAACATACTTGCAAGTTATGAGATGCAGAAACGCAAAGATATAGATTTGGAAGTGTAGAAACAACTTTTGGAAGATGTGGACAGTTTCAACGGATCAAATGAGCAGTAAAAAGTGAGTCTTATTTACCGCACGACAAAGTGCTAACGAGGTGGAAGGAGGCCGAGTAGTCCAATATCCCGCACACTAACTTGGCGGCGGAAGACACCTACGATGGCGGCGGAGAAGACGATGTCCGTGGACGGTGTGAAGACGGCGCCGGAGGGGTTGCGGCAGCGAAGTGCTTCGTCTCCGGCATTGACTGATGCTAGTGATGGCGCTAGGGTTTGAGCGAGACGGTGAGGGGGAGAAGTATTTATAAGAAAGAGGGTGGCGCAGTGCAATTACGCAGGTGCCCCTAGCGGTTCACATCTGAAAGACACGTGGCTAGCATGCAACATATTGAAGGTTGAGCCACGACCCCGCGCATGCCAGGTTTGTTGGGTGGTCGTTCTGACTTCTCCGGTATTCAGGCAAAAAGGATAAGATCATTAAAACCAATTTTAAATGTGTGCCTCTGTATCTTCAGCTGACAAGGACAAAGTGAAGACATTTGACACGTTTCAACAGAATGTATATGAAGAGATAGAGAGAATTTGAGGGATAAGCACAGAAGAGGTTAGGGTCCGATCACATTCACTTAGCGCAGAAATACGACAACATGAAGACATAACTATAAATGAATGTTGTAGGGGACAACACACACACACACACACACACACACAGATATATATATATATATATATATATATATATATAGGGTGGGTCTATTCTAATAACACCCTTAAGACCTTATTCTGCACACCAAAACTTCTTATTCTGATAACACCACACCGAACGCCACCGCCCCTCCCCTCCCCACCTTCTACCGCGGGAGCGGCCTGGAGTGCCGCCGGCCCTCCCCTCCCTGCCTTCTACCGCGGGAGCGGCCTAGAACGCCGCCGCCCCTCCCCTTCCCACCCACCCTTCCCCCAGCCCCGCCGACCACACCA
>NC_041382.1:535011854-535014908 GCF_002162155.2 Triticum dicoccoides | reverse complement strand
AAAGGCCGGATCCCGCCTTGGTGGTCGCCGGATTCGCGCCAGATCCGTCGCTCCTCCTCAGTCCAAACCACACACGCGGGCTCCAGGAGGGCCGGTCCCAGTGCAGGGCTTCCGATTTGACGCCAGCGAGGTTCCTCCGTGTGCTCCCCACGACCTCCTCCTGCCAGCGCGCCGCCGCACCACCTACCTCCCGCTCCGCGCCGCCTCGCCGCCTCCCTCCTCCCGCTCCGCGCCGCCACCCTTCCCCGCCACCGCACCGCATTCCTTCCTGCACCGCTTCCCTCCCTGCGCCACGCCCCACCCCGCAGGTTTGCACCGCCTTCCTCCCCGCGCCGCTTCCCTCCCCTGCACCGCTCGCCCCACCCCGCCGGTTTGCGGCATCGGCGGCGGCTGTGCAGCTCCTCGGTCGTCGGGCGTACCACGTGTGACTGCAGTCCATTGAAGGGGCGCCTGCAGCTCTCTCTCCGCCTCGAGGAAGTACATCGCCAACAAAGGCAGTTGGAGGTGAGCTCGCCATCGACCCAGTGCAAAGACTGCTCTCCTCTCCAGCAACACACCCCACCACCACCACCCCACCCACGCGGTCCACGCCCACTCTGCTCCAGTACACTCTTGCTGTAAAAATACGGCCGTCTCCAAGGACATGGGAGTCAACACCTTGGGTGCCCGTGTGCAGTTCTGATAACCTCTTTTTGCTCCCCTTTTTTTTGTAGATTTTGGATTGTGCACTTCACATCATGCGGATTCAGTGTTGCGCTGCGATGGTGCACGACTTGCGGCTCTTCTTTGTTTTATACACCTTTTTTCTAACATCATATACGAGCGTGCAGTCTGCCCACAACGGAGTGCAGCACGACCAAACGGGGGCGTGCAGTTCGGCGACCTTCTCTTTTCCATGGTTTCTGCTCCCCAGTTTCTCCTCTGTATCCCACTGGTAGCCAAAAAACCTTCTGAATGTGATTAGGCAGCGGAGACAACAACACATTACCACTTGATCTGGAAAAGTGAAGCCCTCCTTGTGCCATTCGCACAGAGCACGGTGAATACCCCCCTTGCAGTGCACAACCGCTGCGTTGCAGCCCACCTCCCATGTGCTTGGGTCTCCCGGCGAGGGCCTCGGTCGGCAGTGGTCGTAGTAGCTACGGGAGCACAGTTGTAGCTGCCGGTGTGGCATCATTGCTTCTGCTACTAACTGCAGCTTTGCCTCCTGCCCGTGACCAAGTGTTAGTTTTTTCCTCTGAACCGATTCCTCTCTGCTGCAGACCACTTCGTTGCAGCTTGCAGCCCACATCAGGGGAGTGAGCAGCTCCCATGGGGGAGTTCAGGGTCGGCAGTACACTCTGGTCATGGTGCAGTGCACCCCATTTCAGTATGCCATATCAACACATATTTGGCGTTGGGATTTCTATCAGCTAGTGAAAATAGCTTGCTTGTGGCCAGCTGGTGTGTGCTTGAAGCAGTCGTGTGTGTGTGTGGATGTGCAGTGCAGTCAAGCGATGTGTGCAGGTTGGGCGAGAGGGTGTTGCAGTTCGGCAACCTGAAACGATGTAGTTTCAGAACGTGCATGCATGTCCGTGTGGTCTCTGTTGTTCACCGAGTCCAACCTTTTTTTATTTTGTTTGATGCTTGCTATGTAAAATTTCCAAGCTCTCTTTTTTGTAATTATTGAAAAAGTAATGCTGTTCGTTGTGCCATACTATGTGGTTTTAGTCTACAGAAGTGCACTCCACCTCGTTTGGGAAAATTTACGTCCCACAAAAAAGAAATCATGCAGTGCACTTGTCTGTCCAATGAAGTGCGTTTTTTAGTCTAAATAAGTGCGGTTTTCTGTCTGATGCAGTACGTCTTGTTTACGGTAGTCTCGAGGTTCACTTTTCATAGTATTGTGGTTCACCAACACTCGACATGAAGTGCACTCCACCTCGTTTAGGAAAATTTACGTCCCACAAAAAAGAAACCATACAGTGCACTTGTTTGTCTGATGAAGTGTGGTGTCGTGACCCGTTTACGGTAGTCTCGAGGTTCACTTTTCATAGTATTGTGGTTCACCAACACTCAATATGAAGTGCACTCCACTTCGTTTAGGAAAATTTACGTCCCACAAAAAAACCATCCAGTGCACTTTGTTCGTTTGATGAAGTGCGGTTTTTAGTCTGAAGCAGTGCGCTTTTTCTGTCTGAGGCAGTACCCACGTCGATTTGGGTGTCACAAAAAATAGTGTCCGCATTTCGGTAAATTTAAAACTGCTCTTAAACCGTAAGGAATTAGAGAGAGTGTTCTACATGAAAAAGTTTCATCTCGTCGATATCTTTCCAACGGCGTATGATTTGAATTATTCCGACCAGCCGTTCATAAAAATTTTCCTAAAAAACAGCCGCTGCCTCTCGAAGTCAGCCGCACGATTTTCAAAATTAACTAAAAACCGTAAGGAATCTCAAAACCATTTCAACATATGAAAGTTGCGCCTTGTCCGTAGCTTTCCAACAGCGTATCATACGTATCGTTCCGACAAATGGTTAGAAAACTGGAGCAAAAGTAGTACCGAAAATTTCAAAAAATTTGAAAAACAGAGTTCCGCGATTAAGTAAATTTGAAACTGCTCTTAAACCGTAACGAATTAGAGAAAAATTTATATATGAAACAGATGTGCCTCGATGATATCTATCCAACGGCGTATCGTTTGCTTCATTCTGGCGAGCGGTTTAGAAGAAATCGCCAAAAAACGCTCGCTGCCACTCGTCATGCGACGCGCCAATTTCAAAACTGCTCTTAAACCGTGTGGAATCTTGAAAAGTGTTCATCATGTCGAAGTTGCGTCTAACCCATAGCTTTTCAACGGTATATTACACGCCTCATTCCGATAAACGGTTAAAAAATTAGAGCGAAAACAGTACCGAAAAAATAACGCGTGCAGTTTTTTTCGACGAGAAGTTCACTCGTGTGAGTACTGCACACTTGATTCAAAGTATGACGTGTACTTGCGTTCAGCGTGCAGTGCGGAAGTGATGTGCAGAATAGTTATTCTGCTAATATTAGCAGAATAGACCGTCTATA
>NC_041382.1:535009905-535011282 GCF_002162155.2 Triticum dicoccoides | reverse complement strand
CTAATAACACCCAGCTTATTCTGATAACACCTTCTGCCCACCCGTAGCTACAAACTAACCATACAGTTGCGCAGTCGCTCCCCACTACCCCCGACCATCCTGCTTTTGCCCTCCCGATCCAACCACCAAACCCACGATCCCACCGGCGCCCACACCTTAGGTGTGTTTGGTTGCAGTCATCAATTGGAATGTCACGGGTCAGACCCGTTCCTAGCCCCCGTTCTAGCGTTTGGTAGACAGATGGAATAGTAACTGACTGGTTCCCAGGGACCGAATATACCCCCAGATGCGGAACACGCTCGTACCTCCAAATCGAGCGGACCGCGTGGAACCAGTCGTTCCCCTCTTCCTCTCTGGACACAACCGGCGGCAGGTAACAACAAGCGGCGCTGGATTGAGGGCACCTAGCGACGGCGACGGATGGAGGCGAGCGGCTACGGATGGCGGCGAGGAGCGCCGTAGATCTGTACCAGAGATGTACATGTAGCTCCTGTGTGGCCTCGTGCGCCGCGAGATGGCCGCGCTGGATGGCGGCGAGCGGCGAGGTCGATCTGTAGTACGCGCAGCTGTGCGGCTCATGCACCGCGCGGACGTGCTCTGCATCGACATGGTCTTTGCGGCCAGGTTTCTCCGTCTTGTGTCGGTGCCCAGTGAGCTTCCCATCCAGTGCGCCACCGATTGGGGCTCAGGGCTCCTAGGCATGGGCCTGTACTGGCGGCCAGCGAGCTCCCGTCCAATTCAGCCTTTGTTTGTCTTGTTGAGATTAGCATTTTAATGACTGAAATCAGCGGTATTTGGTTGACTGAAATCCAATTCAGTGCGTGCACCGTTCTTATTTGTTTCAGCGTCATCCCGGTCATATGTGTGTGCCAATGCATTCAGTGGTTTTTGATTGACTTGAATCCTGTTCAATGTTCAATATATTGTACATAATCATAAGCAAACAAGTGGAGAGATGAACAAATCTATTCCATTCCATCTTTGAAACCGAACACGAAAATGTAACTATTCCGTTCCTTAGAATTGTCTATACCAAACACAAGGACGGAACCGACCCATTCTAGTGGAATGGAACCATGACAATCCATTCCACTTCGTTCTCGAACCAAACACACCCTAAACGCTCGCCCTCCCATCCCCTCCCGACCCACCAACTCCCCCTCCCCCCGACGCTGCCTCCTTCCGCCGCCGGCCAGCGGGCCTGCCGGATCCCCATGTCGTGCCACCTCCATCTCAGCCCCGACCATACCCACTACAACCCCTAGCGCTCCCTCCCTCCGCCGCCGCCCCCTCCCAGGCGCCCCCCTTACTGCCGGCAGAGATCCAGTCGCGCCGCCCCGGCGCATCCCGCGGTCATGGCGGGATCCGGCCGGCATC
>NC_041382.1:534975944-535009465 GCF_002162155.2 Triticum dicoccoides | reverse complement strand
CCCCCACCTCCTCCTAACTTCCTCCCCCACCTCAGCGGTGTGCCCCTTCTCACTGGCATGCTCCACCCTCTTCCTCATCTCCCTCGATGGCGGCGCCCCTCGCCCACAGCTGGAGCGTCCAGTGGCAGCGCCAGACCTCTCGCATCGCTCTCCCCGTGGCCCCCGACCTTCCTCTGCGTTGACGACCCGCGACCTCCCTCTGCGTTAACTGCAGCTAGCGGGATCGAGGTGATCCGACGAGATACCCTCTCCTCTCTAGGGTAGTCCAGCCTCTGTCCCGCCCCTGATCCACACTGCTCTTATCACCCTCCCACCCCATGCCTCCTCTCCTCGCTCGGACACCAGTCCGCCCCGCGCCGCCTTCCTCTAGTGCCGCTATGCCCACCCGCCGGCAACGCACTCATGCAGTCCAGATGTGGGGATGCAGGCGTGCACTCCCTTGGGGTACGCACTTGTCTCCTGTGCGCTGCGGCAAGAAGCTTACTTTTTGCGTTTTTCAGAATTTGGACCTACGATTTTGTTGCATTTCAGTGCAGTGCAGTTCTAGTTTGGTTGCCTCCAGCTCATGAAAGATGTCCATTTTCCAACAAGCATGAGCTGTTGTGCGGGCGAGTGTGGCGTGCAGTTCAGTGGTGCACGAATTGCGGCTCTCTTTTTGTTGCAGCGAGGTTTCTGTAGTTTGGTCATGCTATCCGGCCAACCCAGTGTAGCTCTCGCGCTCATCGTTCTTGCGCTAGCGTCGGAAGTTTAGTGGCAGCAGAGGCCCAACAAGACATGGTGACCATACTGTAGTACACCATCACCGACATGTGTCACTTTGCAGCTCACTCATTTATAATTTGTTTCTAGGAATCAATTGCAGTGCACTCAATAAAGAAAAGAAAGAGAATGTCATTGTTCATTTGAAGTTCATTTTGTTGTTTATGAGAAACCCGGAGAGAAAGGGTATTTCCTAGTGCATTTGAAGTTCATTTTGTAGTAAGAAAAATGGATGGTAATTTTGCATAAGCAAGTCTTTGCCTAGTGCAGTACAGTTGGGTACTCCGTCGTTGATTCTGCTATGTACTGGATGGCTGTGTAAAAATAATGAATGGATTTGTATGTTTTGAAGCTCACTTTGTTCCCTCACAAAGTTCGCCATAAAACTCCTTCGTGGTTCACTTGGTGATCCGAAACAAAAACACCTCAGAAAGCAGCTCACTTCTCATTACATGTGGTTCACTTGCTCAGTCCCTGCGGTCCACTCGCCCGGTCTACGCACGTAAAAAATATTGAGTTTGGAAAAAGCTCAAGCAGTTCACTTTTGGTTGTGTCACGGCCCGTTTACGGTAGTCTCGAGGTTCACTTTTCATAGTATTGCGGTTCACTAACACTCGACGTGAAGTGCACTCCACCTCGTTTGAAAAAATTTACGTCCCACAAAAAACAAATCATGCAGTGCACTTGTCTGTCCGATGAAGTGCGTTTTTTAGTCTGAAGCAGTGCACTCCACCTCGTTTAATTTACGTCCCACAAAAAAGAAATCATGCAGTGCACTTGTCTGTTCAATGAAGTGCGGTTTTTAGTCTAAATAAGTGCGGTTTTCTGTCTGATGTAGTATGGCTCGTATATGGATAGTCTCGAGGTTCCCTTTTCATAGTATTGCGGTTCACCAACACTTGACATGAAGTGCACTCCACCTCGTTTAGAAAAATTTACAACCCACAAAAAAAATCATGTAGTGCACTTGTTTGTACAATGAAGTGCAATTTTTAGTCTAAAAGAAGTGCGGTTTTCTGTCTGATGCAGTACATACGACGATTTTGGTGTCGCGAAAAAACAGAGTGTCCGCATTTCGTTAAAATCAAAATTGCTCCTAAACCGTAAGGAATTGGAGAGAGTGTTCTACATGAAAAAGTTGCGCCTCATCGATATCTTTTCAACGGCGTATAATTTGAATCATTTCGACCAGCGGTTTGTAAAATTTCGCCTCGTCTGTAACTAAAAACCGGAAGAAACCTCAAAAACATTTCAACATACGAAAGTTGTGCCTCGTCCGTAGCTTTCCAATGGCATATCATCCGCCTCATTTCGACAAACGGTTAAAAAACTGGAGCGAAAACGGTACCGAAAATTTCAAAAAATTTGAAAAACAGAATTCCCTGATTTAGTAAATTTGAAACTGCTCTTAAACCGTAACGAATTAGAGAAAATAATAAAGATGAAAAAGATGCGCCTCGACTTATGGTTTAAACTCAAATTTAGATACGGCCAAATTTGATTTCGAACATGATTTTGTAAGAAGTTTGTCGAAATGGGGCGAATAATATACCGTTGGATAGCTATTGAAAATGTAAAACTTAGTCATGTTGAACGTTTTCTCTACTTCGCAACCATTTAAGGGTAATTTTGAATAAGGTGAAACCCATCATGTTGTTTTTTCCTATCTAAAAAACAGAGTACTTGTACTGATCTATGTCTGTGTTTGTACTGACGTATTTTTCACATAGTAGTTTTGAATACGGTGATACCGATTGTGCAATTTTTTCCGTTTTAGAAACATAGTACTCGAACTGATCTCAGTATGCGTTTGTGCTGAACATGTGCTTTCATAGACTCGACTTTACTATGTTTTTTCGTTAGAGTTTTACTCGTAAATATTAAACGCTTTACCATATTATCGTCCCCGAACTTGCATGGTTTATATCGTTGAACTGAAAGCTATTCTTTTCAAAAAGAAAATGTTTTGCATGTTTACTTTTAACTCAACATTTTTTTACAATGATGTTCTGAGATTCTCTAATTTTACGACTTGTATTTTTACCATTTGAATTGCATGGGGTTTCTTTTTTGCTTGAACTTTTACAATTTGAATTTTTGTCATTTCTTTTATTTCCAACGGACCATCGTTTTTAACTCGTACTGATCAATATTTTTAATTAAACCATTTTTCCTTTCATCTGACAGAATTTTTTTGAATGTGTTTGTACTGAGGTATATTTTACAGTAGTTTTGAATGGTTTTGAAAAAAGAATACTTGAACGGATGCCCGTATGGTTCTGTACTGAGCGTGTTTTCACATACTAGACTTTATTTTTTCGGTATCATTTTCCTCATAACTTTTCAACGGTTTACGATATCATCGTCCTTGAACTTGCATGATTTTATATTGTTGAACTGAATGACATTTGTTTTAAACAAAATATTGTGTGTTTATTTTTTTCAACTCTAACTTTTTTTTTCAACATTGTTCTACACTTCTCCCATTCCACGACTTGAACTTTTACCATTTGAACTCCTGTGGGGTTTCTTTTTGTTTGACCTTTTTCCTAAAATTTATCTGAGACGTCGTGTTGAACTTACAACTTTTTAAATTGTGAACTTATTATGGTTTTACAATTCCAAAGCTAGCAAGTAGTAGGAGATTCACCCAACAAAGGGGCTAATTACATGAAGCGGACGCAGTAATACCACAGTCTGATTGATAGCTAGTAGCAATAGGAGTGATCATGAATACACATACACATGAACTGATAACAAACTTGCACACGACCTGACAAACCAGAAAATACATTAACCGACAAAAATAACACAATACACATGAACTGATAATCCCCACAGCTAATAGCAGAGCTTTGTTGCATCTAGGGTTCACCCATTTACTGAAAGTAAAACTTCTTAGTTTCATTTAATTCGGGTTGATGTTTAAATGGTCACCATTTTCGCCTACATCAGAATACTCAGAACACAACAATATTTTGCTAAATGTCCTGCAAATACAGAGTACAGAAAAAATTCTTTGTCCAATGACAACATAAGAGTCATGACCAGTAATCACAAACAACAGTAGCTCAACCGCCCGTCATGTGTGTGCGGCAAGGGGAGGAGATACTCTGATGCTAGATGTGTAGAGACAACAAGCACGCATAGAAGACAATGGGCGACTCATGCAGGAGGCCTCGAACTGCTCGCCTGTTGCCACCGATGGCTATGGATCATGCGAAATCCCAAAAGATCACATTTATTTTCATGAAACTAATCTCTTGAACTTGCTCCATGATAATCTTCAAACGTCCTACAAGAACAGTCATTGTTTTAAATTCCACATGAATACCTACAAGCAATGTTCACAAACATTTACGGAACATTCTTTTAAAGAGGTATGCAGCAATAATTAGAACAAAAAATAGGGTGAAACTATGGTATCTGCATTAAATATCATCTAGATTCTGGCAAAAACCATTTTGCTAGATGGGGTGAGGCCGCTCGGCGGTGCGAGATGGAGGGAGGCCTGGACCGTCAATATATATTCAAGAAAAAACAACCAAAAGCACATGGGATAGCTAGGCATATAAACATGCTTGAACAGGAAGAAATTACACATAATTTAGTTACATAAACAATAAGTGCTGATATAGGCATATAATAACGAGAGCCTATACATGTTGTATCTACAAGAGCTTGTACATGATATAGCTGCAAGAGGAACTAACTAGAGCAACATTTTTCTCTTCTCACAATGATTTTTTTCTGTATATAGAAGGACTAGCAAGGGTCTCAGGAATCAACTACATTTTTCAATCAACTCGATATTCATCAGTACTAGTATAACTGGACAAGAAGCTCAGAATTTTAGGCGCGCACGCACTAAACTTACAGAATTTTTACTTTTAAACTTTTTTAGGTAATATATCTAACCTTACAGGATTTTAAAACGTGAACTGACTATATTAAGGAATACAAGGGGAACGGCAAAAGTCTCATCCAGCTCCAACAAATTTCTGCAGCATGACACGTGCTATACATGTTTAGGTAAACGGAGTTGCCAGCTTCCTCCTTTTAGGTACTACTAGCTCCGAGCAAAATTCAGAAAACGAAAGGCGGATAGGTCTAGCTACTCTATTATGAAGCTCACCTTCACATGTGAGAGAGGGATGGAAATGAATCAGCAGCAGCAGTGAAGATACTGCTGCTCCTTCCTCATCCATACCCTGCTCCCACTAATGCTGACCCTTCTCACTTAGTCACGTTGCTTGTCCTGTACGTCACGACAAGAGAGCGCCGACGGCGGGTGGCACCTTTTTGCATGTACTTCATAGACCATGGTAGCCATCTTATGTACTCTATCTACTTCATAACCCATGACGAGTATCTGCTTTTTTCCCTGAACTTTTCTGAACTAACAGCACACAACACAACGCTCTATCACTATATCCCTGTCTCCTTGTCTAAGATCAGTTTGGAACATAGTTCCTGAACTTACTAATTAGTATAACATGTTCTGACACCGACGCATAATGTATACGGAGTAGCTCTATTCTTTTTCGTGTGAATGTTTAAGAGGAACATGAACCTTGCATTGCAGAAGAGAAGTCTATGGGCGCGGGGCAATGACGGTGTCTATTCCCCTCTAACGCTGATATCTAGCAAGGAGCCTCGATAGATGTTCAGAATCAGTTTCCCCCTTGTATGCACAAGTAACATAAGATGTTCAGAATTTGAAGTCAGAAGCTCAATAAATTTGAACACTAGAACCGGTAGGTTCAACCCCAACAAAATGGATGAATTATTCAAATAAGTATCATGATAAGATCTTGATGATACAATAGAGTTTATATTGCTTCATTATCTTAGGCCCCCTATGTTTCAGAGAAAACCTTATGACGTGAAACAACATTATGCTTTCGCTTTTGTAGGAAAGTAGGATACTAATAAAGCCGAGACAAGTTACAGCAAGATATTCTTCTTGCCAAGCTGAAATAAGAATTTGAATTGAACCAAAAATAAGAAATTGCACTGAAGTAAATTAAGAAACTGAACTGAGCACGTCACCGAAATATTAGCTGACCAAAAATTAACCAAAAAAGATCTTTGTTGGATCTCTGCATAGCAGGAGCCTACGACGGGTGGCACGGGGATGTGGGGCGCAGACGGCAGCGACTGTGGGATCGGCATTAGCAAAACAAGACACTAGTTTGTGGCACCAGTAATAATAATAACAAGTTCAGGATGACATGGGTTTGTGTACATATAATAATATGAATGAGTGAGACAAGAAAGAGGGCAGTAAAAGGATTTCGTATTTTTCACTAACATCAAAAATACCAAACAACAAAAATTGGTTCTCATAAGCATTTCAACAAGTACCTAGACCATCAATTATTTTCATATAAGTAGCATGGAATCGAACGGAGCAACAGTAGGGCATGAGAAGAAAGAAGTAGCAGCAACACCTCAAGATCCTACCTTTTTTTGTACATGATGCATCTCCCCGGTAGTTCTGATACAGGAGATCATTGAGTTCACTTACTGGAGATAATTCAGCTCAATTTATGTACATGCTCGCACGCCGCATCAGCCACCAGGCATGCACCAGCACACACGCCACAACACACATGCAAGTTCTAGTAGGCATCATGGATTATTTTGTTGAATCCATTGAACTGAAGGGAGCTCCTTCGACCTGTAAGATGAACGGCAAAAAGCAAATGAAATTTGTCAAGGTCGAAATGACCATAATCATGGAAAACGTGTAAAAATAACGACATGTTCATGCACAGTAACATTAGAAGTACACAAAAGAAACCTAAATAGAAGTTCTGTACTTTGAAATACTTCATTTAGTTCCCAAATACTTCATTTATTTCGAAATATGAACTTCTATATTTATTTTCTTAGAACTTATTATGTTTTCCCTACAAATTACATGGGTGAGAGCTTGGTGCTCTAATTCAATTGCCTATATCTGAAACTCCACACGCGACCTGAACGTATGCATAACGGTATGAGTGCAGAATACTTGTAAGCATAAGAAAAATACATAGAGTGCACATATAATTTTCAAGATTTCCTTGATGTTCTACACATTAAAGTTGATGTACTGACAAGAATGCAAATTTTGAACTGAAAGTCAAGTAAAAGCTGAACTCTTATAAAATTCAAGGTCAAAAGAACCTCCACATCCATCAAACTTCATATCCTAGTTCAACTTCTGTAAAAATAGTACTTGTGGTATCCCTCATAAATTAACAAGAAAACCTGCAGAAAAATGTATATGTTCTCATTGGCATATCAACAAGCACCTTCAGAGCACAGAGTGTCATATGCCCTTATCTATAGAGAAGGCATCTGTCCATAGCAGAGAAAGCATTATTCAGAGAAAGATCAATGGCACAACACGCATACGTCCCTGATTCTTCTTAAATTTATCACCCTCTCGTCTAGCTCAAGTTGTACTACAACTCACTCGGATATTTGATGTAGTAGTGGCCCATGGCGGATGTCACAGTAGGACTGTAGCAGAACATCCAGGATCACGAAGGAGATAACATGGAGCGACGCTGGGCCGGGTGGCGGGGGTAACGAGGCGTAGTAAGGATCCGGTTGCCGGGGCAGCAGCGCGATGAGGGGTCGGGTGGCCAGGGAGGCAGCGCGATGGGGGCCGGGTGGCTGGGGTGGCGGCGCGATGGGGGTCGTGTGGCCGGGGCGGCAGCATGGTGGGTGACTGGGTGGCCGGGTCACCGGCACGGTGGGGGTCCGGGTTCCCGGGTTGGCTGCGCGATGGGGGAGGGAGGCGGCCGGCGCCGGGGAAGGAGGAGCGATGCGTAGTGGAGGGAGGCAGCCGGCGCTGAGGAAGGAGGAGGGTGGCGGCCGGCGGCAGGGAAGGAGAGGACGGCGGCGCATGGTGGAGGGAGCCGGTCGGTGTCAGGGAAGGAGGACGGCGATGCGTGGTGGAGGGAGGCGGCCGGCATCGGGGAAGGATAGAGGCCGCCGGCATGGGGGAAGGAAGCGGCGGCGGTGGCCTTTTCTCTTTTCCAACCACATCGTGGAATTGAAATTGTGTGACGCGCGTAGATATAGGGCCGGGGGTAACACAATAGCCCAGCGAAGACCAAAACAACATTACGAAGATTAACCTTGATGATAAATCAATGTTGAAGACAAACCAAATATGAAGATAATGCAATCATGAGACCAAAATCTTCAAGAAAGTGTGGTGGTGGCGTTACCCACCATATAGGAAATATTAGATCCAGACAAGGCGCACAATTATCGTGGCGCTCCGAAGTCAAATTCCACATTAATCTATTCACACTCAGAGGGTAAGTCTTCATGAATTGAAGATATACATTACTTCATGTGTTGCGCACCTAAGTCATCAATATGCATAAGCGTTACAATGTGTGTCCATTCACAGGAAATTCAAGGCTTCTAAGATATTTAGCTCACACGGCAGCTTGCAAAACCTTTTCTCATCCAAGGGGTTTGTGAAGATATCTGCCAATTGTTCTTCAGTGTTGATGTGAATGATATCAATGTCTTCCTTCAACACATGATCTCTGAGAAAATGATGACGGATCTGAATGTGCTTTGTCTTTGAGTGCTGAACTGAATTGTGAGCAATCTTGATGGCGCTTTCATTGTCATAGTAGAGGGGCACATGCTTTATGTTGATGCCATAATTCTTGAGGGTTTGCTTCATCCAGAGAAGCTGAGCACAGCAAGATCCAGTAGCAATGTATTCAGATTCAGCAATGGATAGTGATACACAGTTCTGCTTCTTCGAAGACCAACAGATAAGAGATCGTCCAAGAAAATGACATGTGCCTGATGTGGACTTGCGGTCAACCTTGTCACCAGCATAATCAGCATCTGAGAATCCAACTAGATCAAACTCTGAGCCCTTTGGATACCATAATCCGAGTGTTGGGGTGTGAGCCAAATATTGAAGTATTCGCTTCACCGCGAGGTGATGCGATTCCTTTGGTGCTGCTTGGAATCGGGCACACATGCAAACGCTAAGAATTATATCTGGCCTAGATGCACATAAGTATAATAAAGAACCAATCATGGAGCAGTATACCTTTTGATCGAACTCTTTACCATTGTCGTCGGGGCCCAATTGGCCTTTGGTTGGCATTGGCGTCGTGTACCCTTTGTAGTCTTGCATTCCAAACTTCTCCAGACAATCTTTAAGGTATTTCTCTTGTGATATGAAGATGCCATTTCTCTATTGACGGATTTGAAGACCAAGAAAGAATTTCAGCTCTCCCATCATGGACATCTGATATTGCTCTTGCATCATATGCCCAAACTCATCACTGTATCTCTTACCAGTGCAGCCGAAGATAATGTCATCCACATAGATTTGGCATACAAACAGTTCACCATCATATGTCTTTGTGAATAGAGTGGGATCTAGAGAACCAGGTTTGAAGCCTTTGCTCTTCAGGAAGTCTTTGAGTGTGTCATACCAAGCACAAGGTGCTTGTTTGAGGCCACACCGTGCCTTGTTTAGCTTGTACACCATATTAGGACGCTTTGGATCTTCAAAACCAGGTGGTTGAGCTACATACATTTCTTCTTCAATTTTGCCGTTGAGGAAGGCACTCTTCACATCCATTTGGTGCAGGAGAATGTTGTTGTGGTTAGCATAGGCTAGCAGTATATGAATGGCTTCAAGCCTAGCCACAGGAACAAAGGTTTCATCAAAGTCAATTCCTTCCACTTTTGTGTAACCTTGGGCAACGAGACGAGGGTTTGTTTTGGACAACGTGACCAAGATGATCTTGTTTATTGCGATAGATCCATTTGGTGCGAATGATATTGCGCTTGCGAGGATCAGGATGTTTGACTAGCTCCCAGACATTATTGACCTCAAACTGTTGAAGCTCTTCTTGCATAGCTTGAATCCATTCAGGTTCCATGAAGGCCTCATCAACTTTCTTGGGTCTAGATATAGAGACAAATGCAAAGTGCCCACAGAAGTTTGCTAGTTGTGTTGCTCTTGAACGAGTGAGAGGACCAGGTGCATTTATACTGTCGATGATCTTGTTAATTTGGACTTCATTTTCAACCCGAGGATGAACCGGGCAAAGATTTTTCCCTTGCTGATTGTTGTCTTCATCTTCAGCATTGGCCTCTGCTACGTATTGAGCTTGCGTTGGTTTTCCCCGAAGAGGAAGGGATGATGCAGCAGAGTAGCGTAAGTATTTCCCTCAGTTTTTGAGAACCAAGGTATCAATCTAGTAGGAGCCCACGCTCAAGTCCCTCGTACCCGCACAAAGCGATAGCTACTCGCAACCAACGCGATTAGGGGTTGTCAAGCCCTTCACGGTCACTTACGAGAGTGAGATCTGATAGATATAATATTTTTGGTATTTTTGATATAAAGATGCAAAGTAAAAAGTAAAAGCAAAGTAAAAAAGCAAGGCAAGATTAAAGTAATGGAGATTGATATGATGAGAATAGACCCGGGGGCCATAGGTTTCACTAGTGGCTTCTCTCAAGAGCATAAGTATTCTACGGTGGGTGAACAAATTACTGTTGAGCAATTGACAGAATTGAGCATAGTTATGAGAATATCTAGGCATGATCATGTATATAGGCATCACGTCCGTGACAAGTAGACCGAAACGATTCTGCATCTACTACTATTACTCCACTCATCGACCGCTATCCAGCATGCATCTAGAGTATTAATTTAAAACAGAGTAACGCCTTAAGCAAGATGACATGATGTAGAGAGATAAATTCATGCAATATGAAATAAACCCCATCTTGTTATCCTCGATGGCAATGATTCAATACGTGCCTTGCTGCCCCTTCTGTCACTGGGTAAGGACACTGCAAGATCGAACCCAAAGCTAAGCACTTCTCCCATGGCAAGAACTACCAATCTAGTTGGCCAAACCAAACGGATAATTCGAAGAGACTTGCAAAGATAACCAATCATGCATAAAAGAATTCAGAGAAGATTCAAATATTATTCATAGATAGACTTGATCATAAGCCCACAATTCATCGGTCTCAATAAACACACCGCAAAAGGAAGATTACATTGAATAGATCTCCACGAGAGAGGGGGAGAACTTTGTATTGAGATTCAAAGAGAGAGAAGAAGCCATCTAGCTACTAACTATGGACCCGAAGGTCTGAGGTAAACTACTCACACTTCATCGGAGGGGCTAGGATGATGTAGAAGCCCTGTGTAATGACGGCCCTCTTCCGGCGGAGCTCCGGAACAGGCCTCAAGATGGGATCTCGTGGATACAGAAAGTTGCGGCGGTGGAATTAGGTTTTTGGCTCCTCTTCTGATTGTTTGGGGGTACGTGTGTATATATAGGAGGAAGGAGTACGTCGGTGGAGTACCGAGGGGCCCACGAGGCAGGGGCGCGCCCTACGGGGGCGCCCCCACCCTCGTAAACTCCTCTTTGATCCCTTGCAGTAGGGTCCAAGTCTCCTGGATCACGTTCGGTGAGAAAATCACGTTCCCGAAGATTTTATTCCGTTTGGACTCCGTTTGATATTCTGTTTATCCGAAACACTGAAATAGGCAAAAAACAGCAATTCTGGGCTGGGCCTCCGGTTAATAGGTTAGTCCCAAAAATAATATAAAAGTGGAAAATAAAGCCCAATATAGTCCAAAACAGTAGATAATATAGCATGGAGCAATCAAAAATTATAGATACGTTGGAGACGTATCAGGCATCCCCAAGCTTAATTACTGCTCGTCCTCGAGTAGGTAAACGATAAAAAGAGAATTTTTTATGCGGAGTGCTACTTGGCATAATTTCAATGCAAATCTTCTTAATTGTGGTATGAATATTCAGATTAGAAAGATTCAAGACAAAAGTTTATATTGACATAGAAAAATAATAATACTTCAAGCATACTAACAAAGCAATTATGTCTTCTCAAAATAACATGGCCAAAGAAAGTTATCCCTAAAAAATCATATAGTCTGGCTATGCTCCATCTTCCCCACACAAAGTATTTAAATCATGCACAACCCCGATGACAAGCCAAGCAATTGTTTCATACTCTAACTTTTTCAAAACTTTTTCAATTTTCACGCAATACATGAGCGTGAGCCATGGATATATCACTATAGGTGGAATAGAATGGTGGTTGTAGAGAAGACAAAAAGGAGAAGATATTCTCACATCAACTAGGCGTATCAACGGGCTATGGAGATGCCCATCAATAGATATCAATGTGAGTGAGTAGGGATCGCCATGCAACGGATGCACTAGAGCTATAAATGTATGAAAGCTCAACAAAAAAACTAGTGGGTGTGCATCCAACTTGCTTGCTCACGAAGACCTAGGGCAATTTGAGGAAGCCCATCATTGGAATATACAAGCCAAGTTCTATAACGTAAAATTCGCACTAGTATATGAAAGTGACAACATATGAGACTCTCTATATGAAGAACATGGTGCTACTTTGAAGCACAATATATGATACTCGCTATATCATGGTGCTACTTTGAAGCACAAGTGTGGAAAAAAGGATAGTAGCATTGCCCTTTTTTTGGGCCTTCTTTTTTTCTTTGGCCTTTCTCTTTTTTTTTGGGAAAATGCTCTATTGAATGATGGTCATCACACTTCTATTTATTTACAACTCGATACTAAAAAAAGTATGACTCTATATGAATGCCTCCGGCGGTGTACCGGGATATGCAATGAATCAAGAGTGACAAGTATGAAAGAATTATGAACGGTGGCTTTGCCACAAATACTATGTCAACTACATGATCATGCTAAGCAATATGACAATGATGGATGTGTCATGATGAACTAGATGGTGGAAAGTTGCATGGCAATATATCTCGGAATGGCTATGGAAATGCCATAATAGGTAGGTATGGTGGCTGTTTTGAGGAAGGTATATGGTAGGTGTATGATACCGGCGAAATTTGTGCGGTATTAGAGAGGCTAGCAAGGGTGGAAGGGTGGGAGTGCGTATAATCCATGGACTCAACATTAGTCATAAAGAACTCATATACTTATTGCAAAAATCTAGAAATTATCAAAGCAAAGTATTACACGCATGCTCCTAGGGGGATAGATTGGTAGGAAAAGACCATCACTCGTCCCCGACCGCCACTCATAAGGAAGACAATAAATAAATAAATCATGCTCTGACTTCATCACATAACGGTTCACCATACGTGCATGCTACGGGAATCACAAACTTCAACACAAGTATTCTTTAAATTCACAACTACTCAACTAGCATGACTTTAATATTATCACCTCCATATCTCAAAACAATTATCAGGCTTCAATCTTTTCTTAGTATTCAACACACTCAAAAGAAGTTTCACAAATCTTGAATACCAAGCATATTATTATTAGGCGAATTACCATGCTATTAAGAGACTCTCAAATTAATTTAAGTGAAGCATGAGAGATCAATAGTTTCTTTAAAACGAACCCACCACCGTGCTCTAAAAGATTTAAGTGAAGCACATAGAGCAAAATTATCTATCTCAAAGGATATAAGTGAAGCACATAGAACGAAATTATCTAGCTCAAAAGATATAAGTGAAGCACATAGAGCAAAACTACTTAGCTCAAAAGATATAAGTGAAGCACATAGAGTATTCTATCAAATTTTAATTCATGTATGGCTCTCTCAAAAGGTGTGTACAGCAAGGATTATTGTGGCATACTAAGACACAAAGACACAAATAATACAAGACGCTCCAAGCAAAACACATATCATGTTGGTGAATAAAAATATAGCTCCAAGTAAATTACCGATGGAAGTGGACGAAAAGAGGGGATGCCTTCCGGGGCATCCCCAAGCTTTGACTTTTTGGTGTCCTTGGATTATTTTTTGAGTGCCATGGGCATCCCCAAGCTTAGGCTCTTTCCACTCCTTGTTCCATGATCCATCAAAAGAATTCACCCAAAACCTGAAAACTTCACAACACAAAACTCAAAATAGAAAACTCGTGAGCTCCATTAGCGAAAGAAAACAAAAGACCACTTCAAGGTACTGTAATGAACTCATTCTTTATTTATATTGCTGTTAAACCTACTGTAATACAACTTCTCTATGGATTATAAACTATTTTACTATCCATAGATTCATCGAAATAAGCAAACAACACACGAAAAACAGAATCTGTCAAAAACAGAACAGTCTGTAGTAATCTGTAGCTAGCGCAAGATCTGGAACCCCAAAAATTCTAAAATAAATTGCTGGACGTGAGTAATTTATCTGTTAATCATATGCAAAAATAATTAACTAAATATCAGTATTCAAATAAAAATGACAGCAGTTCTCGTGAGCGCTAAAGTTTCTGTTTTTTACAGCAAGTTCAACAAGACTTTCCCCAAGTCTTCCCAACGGTTCTACTTGGCACAAACACTAATTAAAAACAAAAAAACACAACCAAAACAGAGGTTAAATAATTTATTTATTACTAAACAGGATCAAAAAGCAAGGAATAAAAAAAAATTGGGTTGCCTCCCAACAAGCGCTATCGTTTAACGCCCCTAGCTAGGCATAACAAGCAAGGATAGATCTAGGTATTGCCATCTTTGGTAGGCAATCCATAAGTGGCTCTCATGATAGTTTCATATGGTAATTTTATTTTATTTCTTGGAAAGTGTTCCATGCCCTTTTTTAATGGAAATTGAAATCTAATATTCCCTTCCTTCATATCAATAACGCACCAACCGTTCTAAGGAAAGGTCTACCAAGAATAATAGGGCAAGAAGGATTGCAACCTATATCAAGAATAATAAAATCTACGGGCACATAATTCCTATTTGCAACAATAAGAACATCATTAATTCTTCCCATAGGTTTCTTAATAGTGGAATCCACAAGATGCAAGTTTAGAGAGAAATCATCAAAATTACGGAAAATCTAGTAAATCAAACAAAGTTTTGGGAATAGTAGAGACACTAGCACCAAAATCACACAAAGCATAAAACTCATGATCTTTAATTTTAATTTTAATAGTTGGTTCCCACTCATCATAGAGTTTTCTAGGGATAGAAACTTTCAACTCAAGTTTTTCTTCATAAGATTGCATCAAGGCATCAACAATATGTTCGGTGAAGGCTTTATTTCGACTATAAGCATGTGGAGAATTTAGCACGGATTGCAACAAGGAAATACAATCAATTAAAGAGCAACTTTCATAATTAAATTCCTTGAAATCCAATATAGTGGGTTTAGCAACATCTAGATTTTTATTTCTTTCAATCCCACTTTCATCAATTTCATCATTAAGATCTAAACACTTCGAATTTTTAGAACGTCTTCTAGGTAAAGGAAGATCATATTCAGTTTCATCAAGATTCATATTGCAAAATAAAGATTTAATAGGAGACACATCAATAACTTTTAGATCTTCATCTTGATTTTCATAGGTATTGGAAGAACATGCTTTAATAAAGGCATCTTTGGAAGCACGCATCCTAGCGGTTCTTTCCTTACACTCATCAATTGAAATTCTCATGGCTTTTAGAGACTCATTGATATCATGCTTAGGTGGAATAGATCTAAGTTTCAAAGCATCAACATCAAGAGCAATTCTATCAACGTTCCTAGCCAAATCATCAATCTTAAGCAATTTTTCTTCAATCATAGCATTAAAATTCTTTTGCAAAGAAATACATTCTTTAATATTAGATTCAAAATCAGAGGGCATCTTATTATAATTTGCATAAGAGTTGTTGCAAGAATTCCCATAATTATTAGAAGGATTACTAGGATATGTCCTAGGATTAAAATTCCCTCTATAAGCGTTGTTACCAAAATTATTCCTACCAACAAAATTCACATCCATAGATTCATTGTAATTCTCAATCAAAGTAGACAAAGGCACATCACAAGGATCAGAAGAAACACTCTTAGTAGCAAATAATTTCATAAGTTCATCCATCTTTCCACTCAACACATTAATTTCTTCTATCTCATGCACTTTTTTATTAGAAGTTCTTTCAGTATGCCATTGAGAATAATTAACCATAATATTATCTAGGAGTTTAGTACCATCTCCTAAAGTGATTTCCATAAAATTGCCTCCCGCGGCCGAATCTAAAAGATTTCTAGAAGCAAAATTCAATCCGGCATAAAAACTTTGTATGATCATCCACAAATTCAAACCATGAGTAGGGCAATTATGTATCATTAATTTCATTCTCTCCCAAGATTGTGCAACATGTTCATGATCAAGTTGTTTAAAGTTCATAATATCGTTTCTAAGAGAGATGATCTTAGCGGGAGGAAAATACTTAGAGATAAAAGCATCTTTGCACTTGTTCAATGAATCAATACTATTCTTAGGCAAAGGCGAAAACCAAGCTTTAGCACGATCTCTAAGCGAAAAAGGAAACAACTTCAATTTAACGACATCATTATTGACATATTTTTTCTTTTGCATATCACATAAATCAATGAAGCTATTCAGATGAGTAGCGGCATCTTCACTAGGAAGGCTAGCGAATTGATCTTTCATAACAAGATTCAACAAAGCAGTATTAATTTCACAAGATTCAGCATCAGTAAGAGGAGCAATCAGAGTGCTAAGGAAATCATTATTATTGGTATTGGTGAAGTCACACAATTTGGTAGTATCTTGAGCCATCACGACAAACAAGCAATCTAACACACGAGCAAACAAAAGTAAACGGGCAAAAAGAGGCAAATAGAGAGGGAGGATAGAGAGAGAGGGTGAATAAAACGGCAAGGGTGAATTGGGGGGATAGGAAAACGAGAGGAAAATGGCAAATAATGTAATGCGAGAGATAGGGATTGTGATGGGTACTTGGTATGTTGACTTTTTGTGTAGACTCCCCGGCAACGGCACAAGAAATCCTTCTTGCTATGTCTTGAGCTTGCGTTGGTTTTCCCCGAAGAGGAAGGGATGATGCAGCAGAGTAGCGTAAGTATTTCCCTCAGTTTTTGAGAACCAAGGTATCAATCTAGTAGGAGCCCACGCTCAAGTCCCTCGTACCTGCACAAAGCGATAGCTACTCGCAGCCAACGCGATTAGGGATTGTCAAGCCCTTCACGGTCACTTACGAGAGTGAGATATGATAGATATAATATTTTTGGTATTTTTGATATAAAGATGCAAAGTAAGAAGTAAAAAGCAAAGTAAAAAGCAAGGCAAGATTAAAGTAATGGAGATTGATATGATGAGAATAGACCCAGGGGCCATAGGTTTCACTAGTGGCTTCTCTCAAGAGCATAAGTATTCTATGATGGGTGAACAAATTACTGTTGAGCAATTGACATAATTGAGAATAGTTATGAGAATATCTAGGCATGATCATGTATATAGGCATCACGTCCGTGACAAGTAGACCGAAATGATTCTGCATCTACTACTATTACTCCACTCATCGATCGCTATCCAGCATGCATCTAGAGTATTAAGTTAAAAACAGAGTAACACCTTAAGCAAGATGCCATGATGTAGAGAGATAAATTCATGCAATATGAAATAAACCCCATCTTGTTATCCTCGATGGCAACGATTCAATACGTGCCTTGCTGCCCCTTCTGTCACTGGGTAAGGACACCGCAAGATCAAACCCAAAGCTAAGCACTTTTCCCATGGCAAGAACTACCAATCTAGTTGGCCAAACCAAACGGATAATTCGAAGAGACTTGCAAAGATAACCAATCATGCATAAAAGAATTCAGAGAAGATTCAAATATTATTCATAGATAGACTTGATCATAAACCCACAATTCATCGATCTCAACAAACACACTGCAAAAAGAAGATTACATCGAATAGATCTCCACGAGAGAGGGGGAGAACTTTGTATTGAGATTCAAAGAGAGAGAAGAAGCCATCTAGCTACTAACTATGGACCCGAAGGTCTGAGGTAAACTACTCACACTTCACCAGAGGGGCTAGGATGATGTAGAAGCCCTCCATGATGAAGGCCCTCTTCCGGCGGAGCTCTAGAACAGTCCCCAAGATGGGATCTCGTGGATACAGAAAGTTGCGGTGGTGGAATTAGGTTTTTGGCTCCTCTTCTGATCGTTTGGGGGTACGTGTGTATATATAGGAGGAAGGAGTATGTCGGTGGAGCACCGAGGGGCCCATGAGGCAGGGGGCGCGCCCTAGGGGGGCGCCCCCCACCTTCGTGACCTCCTCTTTCATCCCTTGCAGTAGGGTCCAAGTCTCCTGGATCACGTTTGGTGAGAAAATCACGTTCCCGAAGATTTTATTCCGTTTGGACTCCGTTTGATATTCTGTTTATCCGAAACACTGAAATAGGCAAAAAACAGCAATTCTGGGTTGGGCCTCCGGTTAATAGGTTAGTCCCCAAAATAATATAAAAGTGGAAAATAAAGCCCAATATAGTCCTAAACAGTAGATATTATAGCATGGAGCAATCAAAAATTATAGATAGATTGGAGACGTATCAGCCTCAGGCTGAGCATTGTCTTCATGTTGGTTAGGTGCAGAACAATGATTTCCTCTTTAGCCTGTTCCTCTATAGGTATAATTTCTCCAGTACCCATTAGCTTGATAGATTCACTTGGTGTAGCTTCATCTAACACATTTGGCAGGTGCTCTGTTTGCAAGCAGTTAGTCTCATCGAACAGCACATCTACAGTTTCAATCACTCTATAGTGAAAGAGGTTGAAGACTCTGTAGGTGTGTGAATCCTTTCCATAACCAAGCATAAAACCTTCATGTGCTTTTGGTGCAAATTTGGACGTGTGATGTGGATCCTTGATCCAACACCTAGCACCGAAGACTTTGAAATAGCCAATGTTTGGCTTCTTACCAGTCAGGAGTTCATAAGATGTCTTCTTGAAGAACTTATGAAGATAAACTCAGCGAAACTTTTTGTGGATCTTTTATGGACCAAAAGACACCCAATGGGCCAGAGAAGCACCTGGGGGTGCCCCGAGGGGGGCACAATCCACCAGGGCGTGCCTGGGCCCCCAGGCGTGCCCAGGTGGGTTGTGCCCACCTTGGTGGCCTCCCGCACCGCCTCTTTGCTCTATAAATACCCCAATATTCCAGAAACCCTGGGGGATTTGACGAAAATCAATTCCAACCACTACAAGTTCCAGAAACACCAGATCCAATCTAGACACCATCACAGAGGGGTTCATCATCCTCATTGGTGCCTCTCCGATGATGCGTGAGTAGTCTTTTGTAGACCTTCGGGTCCGTAGTTAGTAGCTATATGGATTCCCCTCTCTCGTTTGGTTCTCAATACAATGGTCTCTTGGAGATCCATATGATGTAACTCTTTTTGCGGTGTGGTTGTTGGGATCCGATGAACTTTGAGTTTATGATCAGATCTATGTTTTTATCCATGAAAGTTATTTGAGTCTTTTGATCTCTTATATGCATGATTGCTTATAGCCTCATATTTCTTCTCTGACATTTGGGTTTTGTTTGGCCAACTTGATCTATTTATCTTGCAATGGGAAGAGGTGCTTTGTGATGGGTTCGATCTTACGGTGCCTGATCCCAGTGACAGAAGGGGAACTGACACGTATGTATCGTTGCTATTAAGAATAACAAGATGGGGTCTATTTCTACATAAATACATCTTGTCTAGATCATGTCATCGTTCTTATTGCATTACCCCATTTCTCCATGAACTTAATACACTAGATGCATGCTGGATAGCGGTCGATGTGTGGAGTAATAGTCGTAGATGCACGCAGGAGTCGGTCTACTAATCTTGGACGTGATGCCTATATAATAATCATTTCCTAGATATTTTCATGATTATTTGAAGTTCTATCAATTGCCCAACAGTAATTTGCTTACCCACTATTTGCTATTTTTCTCGAGAGAAGCCACTAGTGAAACCTACTGCCCCCGGGTCTCTTCTTTTATTATATTTGCCTTCACGATCTATTTTTATTTGCTTTTATTTTCAGATCTATTCATCCAAAAACCCAAAAATATCTCGCTGAATTTTATTTGCTTTTATTTGCATTTATCAATCTATCACAATTTTTATCCCGTCTACTTGCCAATTTCTAGCGCCGTTACCCGAAAGGGATTGACAACCCCTTTAATACGTCGGATTGCGAGTATTTGTTATTTGTGTATAGGTGCCGTTCACGTAGTGTTGCGTGGTTCTCCTACTGGTTTTATAACCTTGGTCTCATCACTGAGGGAAATACCTACCGTAGATGTGCTGCATCATCCCTTCCTCTTTGGGGAAATACCGACGTAGTTCAAGCCGCATCAAAAGGAATTTCTGGTGCCGTTGCCGGGGAGACATCATCAACATCTACCAGGTTCCTAATCACAAATCCCATCTCCTTGCAATTTACATTATTTTTCATTTGCCTCTTGTTTTCCTCTCCCCCGCTTCACAAAAATTTGTCGTTTTATTCACCCTCTTTTTCGTTCGCCGTTTCTCGTCAGATCTATTTTTGAGTGCAATCTTGTTGCATAATCACAATTACTCAAGAAAACACCAAGTTGTGTGATTTCTCCAATACCAACAACAATGATTTTATTAGCACTCCGATTTCTCCTCCCGCCGCTAGTGCGGAGTCTTGTGATATTAATACCGCTTTGCTGAATCTTGTTATGAAAGATCAATTTTCCGGTACTCCTTATGAGGATGCCGCATCCCATCTTAACACATTCGTCATATTATGTGATATGAAAAATAAAAAAGATGTGGACAATGATGTTGTGACATTGAAATTATTTGCATTTTCTTTGCGAGATCGTGCAAAAATTTGGTTTTCTTCTTTACCTCGCAATAGTATCGATTCTTGGGATAAGTGCAAAGATGCTTTTATTACTAAATATTTTCCGCCTGCAAAAATCATTTCCCTTAGAACCCATATCATGAATTTCAAGAAACTTGAACATGAGCATGTTGCACAATCTTGGGAAAGGATGAAACTGATGCTAAGGAATTTCCCAACTCATGGGTTAAATCTTTGGATGATCATACAAAAATTTTATGCAGGGTTGAATTTTATTTCTTGTAATATTTTGGATTCCGCCGTGGGTGGTACTTTTATGGAAATTACTTTGGGTGAATCCACCAAATTTCTTGATAATATTATGGCAAATTATTCGCAATGGCATACCGAAAGAGCTCCTACTAGTAAAAAAGTTAATTCGGTTGAAGAAATTTCTTCTTTGAGTGAAAAAGTTTATGCTTTTATGAAATTGGTTGCTAATAAAAGTTCTCCTATTGATTTTAATGATGTGGCTTTATCTACTTTGATTCGGTTAAATAGTGATGCTATTGATGTGAATTTTATCTCTCGAAACAATTTCAATAACAATGCTTATAGAGGTAATATTAATCCTAGGCCTTTTCCTAGTAATTCCTCTAATAATTATGGTAATCCTTCTTATAATAATAATAGGAACACCTCTGATATTGAGACTTTGAGAGTAATATTAAAGAATTTATCAATACTCAAAAAGTTTTGAATGCTACAATGGAAGAAAAGTTGAATAAGATTGATGATATGTCTAGAAGTATTGATAGAATTTATCATGATGTAGAAAATCTCAAGATGAATATTTTTGTTCCTAAGGTTGAGGAATCAAATAAAGCTTTATATGTTTCTACGGATGAAAGTAAGAAAAGAACCGCTATGCTTAGAGCTAGAAGAGAATTTTTAGAAAAAGCATTTTCTAGTGATTGCTTTCATAAAAGTGATGAAGATCGTAAAATGATTGGTGTTTCTTCTATTGATTCTTTGTTTAGTAAAATTAAGATTGATAATAAAGGGACCGAAGAAGAGTCAACTTTAGCTAGAAGGCGTCCCGATAATTCGGAGGGTAAAAATCTTGTTGAGAAAATTGATAAAAGTGGGTTTGAAGAGGTCAAAAGTTTAACTAGTGATGTGCCCACTCTTTTGGATTACAAAGACTTTTATTATGATAGTTGCTCTTTGATTGATTGTATTTCTTTGTTGCAATGCATAGTAAATTCACCCCATGCTTATGAACAAAATAAAGCTTTTACTAAACATATTGTTGATGCTATGATGAAATCTTTTGAAGAAAAGTTGGATCTAGAGATTTCAATTCCTAGAAAATTGCATGATGAATGGGAACCTACCATAAAAGTCAATATTAAAAATTATGAGTGTTTTTCTTTATGTGACTTGGGTTCTAGTGTTTCTACAGTTCCGAAATCTTTGTGATGTGCTTGGTCTTACCGATATTGAAGAGTGTTCTCTAAATTTGCACTTGGCGGATTCTACTATTAAAAAGCCTATGGGAAGAATTAATGATGTTCTTATTCTTGCAAATAGGAATTATGTGCCCATAGATTTTATTTTTCTTGATATTGATTGCAATCTGTCTTGTCCAATTATTCTTGGTAGACCGTTTTTACGTACTATTGGTGCTATCGGGGATATACCCCGCGGTGTAACCCGCCGGATGTATGACCCGGCTGGAGGCTTGGCGATTCATAGGTAACCCGCCCGATCTTGGCGAATCATTTGTAACCCGGCGGGCGGGTCAGATGGACAATAAGGCCTAAGGCCTAGAAGTCCAGCTCACGTTATGATGGGCCGATTTAAGAGGAAAGGCATAAGGAATATTATCCTACAAAAGAAGCAAGAGTAGAACTCCACTTGTAATAGAGTACACTATAAAAAAATACACTTCCGTGATGATACGTGTTTGTCACAGTAGGTCGCTTTTTTTGTCATGCATGTACATCCATGACAAATTTATGACAGAATCAAGATAGTCATACCTGTGATGTCGTAGAAGTGTTCCATGACATTACCAAAATTATCATCACGGAAGTGTCCACTTCCATGACGAGAAATCGCGCGTCACAGAAGTGCTTTTGTCAAGGGTGACCGACACGTGGCATCCACCGTAACGGAACGCCGTTAAGCTACCGGGTCGGGTTTTGGATCCGATAACCCGTTAACAACCCCGACCAATGGGGATTTTCCACGTGTAAAATCATCATTGGCTAGAGGAAACACGTGTCGGCTCATCGCCGGGACAGATGTCATCCACTCACTGGACAGAAGGCGCCTATGATACGTCGATACGTGGCACGGCCCAACAAGTTTAAATGGGCCGGCCCAACTAGAGGCCCACAAGATTTTGTGGACCATAATGGGCTGGCCTAACTAAAGGCCCACGAGATTTTGCGGACCAGAATGGGCTGGCCCAGCTAAAGGCCCACAAGATTTTGCGGGCCATAATGGGTCGGCCCAGGTAAAGGCCCACAAGATTTTTTTATGCCATAATGGGCCGGCCCAGGTAAAGGCCCACAATATTCTTGCGGGTCATAATGGGTCGGCCCAGCTAAAGGCCCACGAGATTTCGCCGACATTAATGGGCCGGCCCAGCTGTAGGCCCACAAGATTTTGAGGACCCTAGTAGGCCGGCCCATTAACAGGCTGCCATGTTTTGGGCCAAATGCCGGCCCATATTTGATCCGGTCCATTAATGGCCTGCCACGCTCCGGGCCTAATAGTGGCCCATATGAGATCTGACCCGTTAAAAGCCTACCACGTTCTGGGCCAAATTACGGCCCAGATCAGGTTCGGCCCTTTAAGAGGCTTTGGGCTCTATTATGGCCCATATCAGATTCGGCCCGTCAACTGGACACTATGCTTTTGGGCCCACTTGCTAAAGGTCCACTTAGTAATTCGGCCTGATATTAGTTTGTTAAGGGCCCGTTTAACATTTCGACCTGTTAAAAGCCCGTCATATAGTTGGGCCTAACTACGGCCCGGTTTGCATCCGGCCTGCTCGCAGCCGATATCTGGTTGGGCCAAACACGGACCCAGAAAATTTTGGCCTGTTAAAAGCCCGTGATTTGATTTGCACAATCATGGGCCGGGGTTCATTTCGGGCTGCTGCGTAACTAGTAGGAATTAAGAACAAACCTACTCTATACAATAAAGAAATTATGGCATAGTAACTAAGAATAAACCTACACTACACAATAAAGGATTTAAGGTATATTACATCCACTGGGCATCAAAGTTCGCCACCAGTGATCATAAAGCGCAACAGAGAAGTAGATTACAAAAACTGGGCACCATTGCAGCGTAACAAAATAATACTGAACTGAGACCACTTCAAAGACAGTTCAAGAAAGGTTAGCCTTGCGGGGGAACTGCTGCGCAAGCTGCTGAGCAAGGCTGTGAGACCGGCCTAGCATGTCGTTCATAGCTTCCAGGTGTAGTTGTTTAGCGATGAGGTTCTCATTGGTGTTCTGCGCAATCTTACTTAGAGATAGGACTTCAAGTCGAAGTTGAGTTGCAAAATGCCTTTCTACTAGAACTTGGGACTGAAGAAGTCGAACTGATTCAGACAACGAATTCTGTGAGCTTGTCTGACTGTTAGTCTCAAGTAACTTGAACACTGCATCAAGACAAGACTTTGGGGTTGTCTCGCTATCTTCAAGATGTTTTGCCTTCTTTGCTCTAATATATGTTGGGTTTGTCTCACAGCCTTCAGCAGACTTGTGCATGCCATCAGGCATATCACCCTGAAACAAAGCAGAGAGATGACAGGTTTTGCACGTGTATAAACAAAGATGATAACTATTCTGTCAATTCTATCCAATTTCAAATTAGAAAATAAAGAGTATGTTCAAAATATCAATAGCATAATTTGGCATTGTTCATAATGCGGGGAGCTTCACCACACTACTGGATTACCATGTCAACATAACAAGCATAGATGAAGGGCAAAGAAAATCATTGTATCTATTTTGGATAATGTGCATGGCATGTTGTTCATATCATCAGCCAGTAAGATAAAACAGGAGATGACAAGGTGCAAACATGGGCTGCTTCACCACACACTGGATTATAGATCCACAAAAACAAGCATACATATAGGGAGTATTAAGTAATGTGCATGGTATGAATAAGGAATTTGGTTTACAAGTAAAACTTAGAACTTATGGTTCTTACGAACATGCATTTTGGTAGAAACAACAAACTAAACAGCAGTAAACGATAGGGAGTATGAGCAAATTAAATAGCAGTTGAGGACAAAGGCTTTAGAAGGACTGACTCACATTAATAGTTAACACCGGCTTTATAATGCCCTTCTCCATGGCAAGGGAAGGATAACTCAAGAATTTCAGCACATAATCTTCTTCATAAGCATTGCCTGTACTCTACATTTTATAGAGAGTGATTATAGATATGATAATACTGGAAGGGATAGAGGATAATGAAGATAAGATGCAGATTGATGCTACATAATCAACTACCAATCCCTGGAAGTACAAGCGTTACAGGACAAAATGTACTGACAAGAGCAATGGGCTACACTTCTGCACTGGCATTGTCTGTGTATTCTACTTGTTGGTAAGATTAAATATAGATCTGATCTTTTTTAGTAAATGGTGGGCGAGAGAGATAAGATGCAGAATGCTACAAAATGAACCAATCCCTCTTCCCATAATACAAGAGTGTTTTGAACACTGGTGTACTGTACAAAACGTTCTTATATTATAGGACGGAGGGAGTAGCTGTTAATGTAAGTACAGTGATAGACCAAGTTCAGTCCTTACAAGAGGACTGCAGAGCTAAACCTCTTCAAAAGCATTGGGTTGATTCTAAATTTATGTAAGAGTCCATACGGATCTTATAATGTCCACCAAATGGACGATTACGAGGCTAACATGTGCAGTGATGCTACATAATCAAACAACTATGAAAGTAAGTATGGTCATACAGGGCAAGAGGTACTCACAAGAGCAATGCAGTGTGCAGTATAGTTGCGAGATTCTATGGTCCCTTGAGAATGAATGTTCTTCTGCTAACAGTTTTCGTACAAGTGAGACATTAAGGCAAATGCAGAAATGTAGTTCAAATTGTGATGTGATATCATAGACAGTACCTTACGCTGCAGCCGAGACCAATGTGTAACAAGATTATTCCAGTCACCGTCGGATAAATGTAGCACCAGAGACTTTACAGAAATTTCGTTCAGAGGCTTGCCATCGAAGTGCGCTTGCCTCAGGTAGGAACGATACTTCATCAATGAGTGCTTGAAAAGCGCAACCAACCCTTGCTCGTCATCACAATCCAGTTTGCGCCTCGCCTATTTAAAATAATGAAATCTTGTGTCTTCTGTCAGCAGAAACATATGCAGTAATGACCATGAATAACATTAGTACATTACTTGCGCGTAAGTTGCGGAGGAAGACTAGAAATTGTTCTGTGTCTGCGGTATAATCTTTCCATGAAGGAAAGATGCGCACAAAGTTCTTGACAACAACATAAGCTTCCTCTTCTAAACCGGGAAGAAATGGAACAGGGGTCCTATTTGCTGCAATTGGGGCTCTCTCTGGTTCGAAAAGGGATTTGGCAACTGGATTTGGTGTACTCTTTGCTGGAATGGGGGTTTTGCATCGTACGGTTGGTGTTATGTCAACTGGCATAATCATACTGTTTGCTACAGTTGGGGTCTACTGAGTTGGGGCATCAGAAATGACCAGTGTAGTAGGGCTAGAGTCTGCTAGAGTTGGGGTATTTTGTGGGTCAGGTGATACTGCAACTACACCTAATGGGCTATTTGATTTATCAGGTGCCACTACCTTTTTCCAAATACTTTGCTTGTGCTCCTCCACGATCAGCAATCGCCCTCTTCCTTTCGAACGTCTGATACACAAGAACAACGTTTGAATGGATAAATATGGTATGATGACAGATGGAATATGTACTAAAAATGGATAGGCAGGGCGTATTCACATACACGATGTGTAAACTAAGCTAATGGCAGTTCAACAAAGTAGAAGCAATGCAAATCATCAGTTGCAAGATATGTGCGAGCAATGTAACCTTGGAAAGTTAGAGCAAGTACCTTGATGGGTGAATAAGATAGGGCATCTTCCTCTGAATCCTCCACTAGGGAGCTACATTGACTTAGGTCTCCCTCTAGCTCAGAATCACTATTAGGATCATATTCTGAGCATGAATCTGTAGGTGGAGAGTGTTTGCATTGCATTGCATCCAGACTTGATTTCAGTCCCTTAATGCCAAGTTTAACAGCCATGGCATTGTTCTGCTTTATTCTTTTCATGCGCGCAAGCTCATAATCATTATGATGCTGTTCAGAATCTGAGATTCATGAAAACATAAAAAGTAGTCAGATTATCTATGGAATGCATTGCGGTTTCAACTCAGAGAGTGTCTCCCTATAAACCCCTGCATATGCAAAGTTCACCTCCCCAATCATGCTGACCAAACCACACACAGAGATACACACCCGAGCGGCGAACATGCATTTTCGAAACTAATTTAGGAACATTTAGCTGACCAATTAAACATCTCTGTTTTAATAATATCAGATTCGTATTTGAACAACTAAGCTTGTTTAGCTTGATGGGTGGAGCAGTGTTATTATGACACGAAGCATGTATTCTGATCGTATAGTGATCATAAAAGGGGGAAACTCTAAGCATATATTTTTTAGCAAAAGAGGGTTTCCCCTCTAATTTCTATTAAAGAAACCACCACGGAACCAACATGATCAATTAAACCCTAAGCATGATCTATTAAACCGTATTATGGTTGTGCCATGGCAGATTTGAAGCTGCAAACCGGAGAAATGATATTTAGCATCCATTGTTTGCTTCGAACTAAGAACTAAATTCTAAGAGCTGAAAAGAAAGTAGAGTAACCAAGTTAAGATCTATTTTCTGGTTGAGATCAAAAAGTTGAGGAGATATGAAGTACCACCTCTCTTTGCGGCGCCGTGTAGGCATCGGGGGTGCGATGGGTGTCGGTGGCGTTGAAGCAGATCTGCGATGGTAGACAGGTGCATCGGGGGATAAGTCCCGTTGCGGTGGAGGAGAAGGTCGTGTGAGCGGCCCCGGCAAAGAGGACGACGACGCCGATGAAGCAAGAGGACACGATGCAAGGCTATTGGTCCGTCGCCGTGGATGAGAAACGTCCATCTCTAGTAGTGGACGACGCAGTCTTGGTAGGCGCTCTGGCATGGTGGAGGACGGTGGCGATGGATGTGGTGGAGGACGGCGGTGATGGATGGGGTGGCGAACGGAGGCTGGTGTGGGAATGGGGTGTTCTAGGGCGGACGGTGTATGAATGGTAAAATGGAGGGAGAGGTACGGGGAACCATGTTTTTGGGACGCGCCTGTCTGAAATATGGGAAAGTTACGAACTTATCCCCCGTTTCAAATTTGGACGTCTCGTCGGTTGGGGATAGGACGGTAATCTCGCATCTCCCAAATATTTGCCGGTAACTATTTCGGGCGAGGAGAGGGTGTTTTGCCGCCCACGGTTGGTGCCCACGGTGTATGAACGGGGCTGACAGGTAGGGCGGTTGTGTCACGTCTGATGAAAGTTACACATCTGCCTCTATTTAAAATATTAGCCTACATCTATTTCGGACGAGGAGAGGGTGTTTTGCCGCCCACCGTGTATGAATGGGGAATGGAGGGAGAAATAGAGGTCTTTCGGACGAGCTTGAATCAAATGAGTTTTGCCGCCCATGTTTAACGCCCACCGTGTCGGAATGGGCTCAGAGGCGGTCGTGTCACATCTAATTGAAGTTACTAACCTACCCCTATTTAGAGCAGTGGAAATCGGGCCGATGGATTGTCCGTGTAATGGGTACACAGTAATTTCTATCTCCCAAACACTTGGCTTCGGGCAGCCGATGTGGGAGTGGACATTTTGCTGTTTCTTTCCAATTTTGGGACAATAAGCATCCACGTTTACCCTCGCAACTAAATTCGAATCCATTTTGTATTCCTATATGAATCTTTATAAATCATTCTATGTGTTTTTATATATCTTCAAAAGGACGACAAAGATGTATTCCACTGTCATATATGAATATGGTTTACAAATGCTGATACTCAAATTCAGAAACTAGAATCCAGTTTAAGGTGAATTCGAATATTTGGAACACTTCATGTCCAACTCAAATGTCACACACAGCATAATGTGTACTCCCATTTAGATATGTACACAAGCGATATATCAAGATTCAAATACCGAGTCAATCAACCAAGAATGTACGGAACTAACAGACATATAAACACTTATAGAGTATATGGATCAATAATATCAACTAACATACATAAGCCAGGCCGCTGTACTTTTTTTGGCTACAACAGCATCCTTTTTTTAGCCAGAATCTTGGCCCTTTCCGATGCGTGCCACTTATGGTCCATCTATACTACTATTGCTGAATGCACATTTAGCCCGATTGGCATATTTGTAGGTCTGGCACAACAATCCAAATGAAATGTCTCCGAGTCTTATCAATTAATACAGACTTGTGCTCAAATAAAATTACAAACAAAAAAACAAAAAAAAAACAATTATTACATGATCTCTAAAACAAATGGTTTGATTGATTACATGAACAGACAACACAAAGGTTATTCAACTATAGAAAGAACATTTCACCTATGATTTACCAAGTAGGAATTTAATTTCCTTTTTTCCTTCAGGACCTTAACAATCTGGTCAGTCTCAGCTTGCTTCGTTTTGAAATCCACCAAATATTTAATGGTTGTCTTGAGTACTGCTTGTGATTGTGCTGTTTGCTTCCTCAACATGTCAACTTCATCTCTAAGTGCAGAAGCAGAATCTCTTTCTACCACTAGTTTAGCCTCTAGAGCATCAGCAGTTGGCAATTCATAATGCACGATTGGGCCAGTGCCACTGCTGTGGGATGATGCAACGTCCATGGGGACCTCGCTCTTTGATCTTGGGCTAACCTATTTTGCCATTAAAGTTCCGATTGGATTCAGAAAAGTTGAAGTTAGCAAAACATCTCAACTGGGAGTTATAACAGCAAACCAGTTAAACAAACAAGGAATTAAAGAGTTTCAATTGGATGTTGAAAAGTAGTTATTAACATCATTGTAACCCGCTGTTGCAGCAGCAAAGTAGTTAAACAAACAAGTAGATATTTAAGTTAAGGCAAACAGGTAATTCTTAACAGTAAGTATCAAACACATAGATAGGCGCAGTCTACAATGATTAACAGGCTGTGCCATTATGTAATCAGTAGCAAACTAAATTAAGCCAAGCAACGTAATTGAACAATTTTGCAGTAAGTGGCTAACTAAAATTCCGAGAAGCAGGTAACTGAACTTACGCTAGTTCTTTGTACAGGCACACTGCAACTTCTTTTTCGCTTACAAGGTTGTACGAAGGATTCCATGGCATCAATTGCTTGGATACGCAGTCCCAATACTTCTTTCTTCCCACACTGCATGGGTAAGTCGAATGGTTAATCTGGTAAGATGGTGCGTCCTTGATATGTTATATGAGGACGTGTAGTCAGACTAGTTGTAGCCAAACACATCACACTGGCTTTTACTGTATATTTCATGCGATTACTTTTGGCATATCGAGATCTAAGCAATCTACAATAGGATGAAAAGACTGGCATCCTTCACATTATTGGCGAACTCAGTTCATAGAAACAAGCAATTCAACCATTCTGTGGGTAAATCAAAAGCGCCATTGGAATATTTTTCATTATCCAATCATACACGCAAAAAGGGGTGACGCCACCATAGGGGCTGGTATGGGCGGCCGCCTCAGGTGGCTGGAAAGTGTGCACCTAGTTTGAGTTGTCCAGGTTGGCCCATGCTAGTTTTGTTCGTCCCAACGCACGAGCAGGCAATGTAAAAAATGAAGAAAAATGTTTCAATTTGGATGGGCCAATAACATAAGTGCAAGGCAGGCCCTATAGCAGGCTCGCGGCCCAAACGAGCGCCTCCCATATCGATCGACAGCAGGAAAAATCCCAATTCATTCGCTCTAGCCTCCTGTCTGGTTCGCTCCTAACCCAGCCGCCGCTGGACAGACCGACACAACACTTCCTCGCGCCCTCGTTGGAGGGCGGGCGTCGGGCTTCAAGCGAACGGAAGGACAAGTAGATGAAGATCCAACCCTGGGTGTAGCCTACGTGGGAGGCAGCAGCGGCAGCAGGGGCATGGCATCGAGCTTGCGTAAATGGACAGTCGCAGCTTGCAAGAGTAGCATGCGCAACGAGCAGGTACATCACATCCCTGATTATATCTAATTCAACTCTTCAATTTCTGGCCAATAGTTAAACCCGACGGTGTTGTAAAACTGCTTGTATGTAGGGAATCTATGAGAAAATGAAACCAATTTCTACTTACTTTATAACTCCCCCAATCAATACTGAACTGACTGAATCTGATGTATCTAATCAAGTTTCCAGTGCAAACATACAAGCTCATGTTGTTCTTGAGCCTGAAGTGTCTAATGAACAGACTGCTAATGAAGGATTTGATGCAAACATTTTACATGCTCCTGGTGATGAACATATAGTGTCTAATGAGGGATCAAATGCAAGCATTTTGCAAGCTCATTGAAGGATTTAGTGTCTAATGGTGATCTACTATGTTGAGAGAGACAGAGATTTGCAGGCATTGATGATAAGCAAATTATAGTGCATTTTCATAGCTTGAGGAAACGTCGAGGCCATCTACCAGAAAGTCCCCGTATCATGACAACATAGCATAAATACTTTTCTAATTTGTTGTTTGAAACTATTGGCATACTTGTGCAGGATAGATATATTGATATGCAGTTTGCACACTGGTTATACGTGCAATTAGACTTCGATATTTTCAGCCAGAGAACAAATAATTCAAGCAGGTACAGACCATGTTTGTAGTCCTTGTACACCATGTTGCATTTTTGTGTTTTTGGTTCTTGCATCATTTAGTGTTTATAATCTGAACTACTTTGATCATTAGCTGGTTTTCAAAGTGCATGTAGCTTCACATTTCTCAAGTTATGTTGATTTCCGGAGTGCAAGTGCCTTCGTAATTTTCAAGTTAAATGTTCGCCCCTAGTAACTTGAATTCGTGGATCATCCACTGCACACAAATCATACACGAATGCCAGTACAAATTAAATGAAATGCAGGGACTTACGCTAGCTCGTTGTACAGGCTCACTGCAGCTCTGCTTGCACTTGGGATGTTCCATGTACAAGTCCATGTTACCACTTGCTTGGATGTGCAGGCCTTGTGCTCCTTGCATCCCCCTCTGCATTTTTGACACGGCGAATGGTTGATCAAATAAGAGGAATCGACCTTGATGTTGTACCGGAGGGCAGATACTTACAGTGTTATACGGGTGTGCAGGATGTGTACCAGATCCCGTAGCGCCGTCATGCTTCGCTAAAATATGGATTTGCTTATTTCAGATGATATCTCCAGAAGAAATAAGAGTTAAGGTCAGAGTTGCATAGGCGTGTAAGCTAAGAGAGCAGTGAAAGGATATCCAAACATCGTCGGAATAGTGCACAAGGGAGTGATGTGTGGATGCCTAGTTCGGGCCGGCGTTTGGGCATGCTCGCCTAGCAAGAGTCCGGGTCACTTTAGAGCTGTTGAGGGTGATGTGCTGGTGTTGGCTGGCCGCGCACGGATGCAGATCTTGAGTGGCAGCGGAGCGCTACGATGCGGTGGACGAGACCGTTGGTGAAGCCCCAACGGCCTCGGGGGGTGGAGGTGCGACGATGTGCTCGGTGAAGTAGCCTCGATGAGCTGGGAGACGGCGTCGGTGAAGCGCACCTGATGCGGTGGAACTCGGTGTCTGTGAGGCACGTCGGTTGCGGCGGCCGACGTTGTCGGTGGACCACCCGGCGCGGTGGACGATGGCCTAGATGAGGTAGCTCCGGTGCGGTGGTGAAGCGCAACCGTCGTCTTTGTCATTGTTGTCCGGCACAAAGGTGGGGAACGGTGGGGAAAGAGACGAGATGAGGGGCGATACGAGGGTTGGCGGCGAACTAGGGATTTGAGCAATCTGGGCGCGGAAGGGGACGGTGGAGAAGAGAGATTTTGCAGGGCTGGAATTGGGGCCGCCAGATATTTCAATCTGAAACGTGGAAGCACGAACTTATATTGTCGTCATCCTTTTTGGGGGGGAGGGGGGTGGGTGGTTGGGTGCTACGCATCCGTCCGACACAGCGACCACCCCGACAGGACTATGCTTCGGTGCCTTAAGGCACCTGCCTTTGTGTCCATGACATATGGGCCCAACAGGTGGCTGGCCAACATGTCAGTGACCCAAAGGTAGTTGCCTTTAAGGCACGGAAGCAGCGTCCACCCCGACACGACCCTGGTTTGCCTGGTGCGTCTACATTTGAGAATGCAAATGAATCTTCTTTCATTTGCAAACGAATCTGTATGTATTACCATGCCCGTGTTTTCCTTGCAATAATTAGTCATTCGAAATGAGATACTCCATCCGTTCACTTTTGTAAGTCGTTTCAGACAACTTAAAATGAAATGTTTTGCACATTGTCTGAAATGTCTTCAAGGTCTTATAAAAGTGAACAGAGGGAGTACTATAAATTAATTAATGAGGAGTTATTTGAAAAAATCGAAACGGTACCCACGCTAACATGGATTAGAGTGTGTGTCACATAATTAGTTATTTGAATTAGAGTGTGTGTCACGTAGTTAGTTATTTGAATTAGAGTGTGTGTGTCACGTAGCGATCTCCAATTCTAACGTGGATTTCGCATTTCACTATATCCATGCTACTTTTTAATACAAATTCATATGTATATGATGAACACAATGGTAGTGAGAAAACTTTTGGATGGATTCAAACATATGACCTACAAAATAGCACAACAAACTGAGTCAATGTCAACTTTTCGAAACTTAGTATGGCACGAATTCGAAATAATTACCCGTATGCCTGGTCCTCGATTCAAATCTTACAATGTACACCGAATTGAAACATCGATATTAAGTCTCATACTATGTACATTCAAATGTT
>NC_041382.1:534964409-534975599 GCF_002162155.2 Triticum dicoccoides | reverse complement strand
ACAAACGCTACATACTTCCTGTATCGGTCAATCTTCCTCTCCTAACGACCTTAGGAAGCTATCGGTTTCCAACACACATTCATTCTTTCTCTCCATGTTTCGATCTCTAAGTCTCTCAACTACACAACCCATTTTTCCACTCTATTACCAAATGTATTTACCTCACACACCCGCCATTGCACCCCATGCCGAGCTCTCTCTCTCCCCCCTCTCCCTCTCACCCTCTCGTGCTAAATACATGCATTGCCTATCTAGCCCCCCAACCTCTCGTGCATGCGCACGCACGCACGTTGTATATCTAGGTCACTCCCTCGAGACTGTCTCACTCTTTCTTCCACACGGCGGGCCACACTCGCTCAATCTCGCTCTCTTTATCTGAGTCTCGTTTAACCTCGTTTTCTTTCACACACAAATGATATATCTCCCTATTCGGGCCTCGATCGACACACTCTATACTCTCTCACGCAGATTGTCTATCTAGGTCAGTCCATCCAAGCCGCCACCACTCTTTCGACCTCATGGTGGGCCACGCTCACTCAATCTCTCTCTCTCTCTCTCTCTCTCTCTCTCTCTCTCTCTCCCCGTATGTCTCGATTGACCTCGCTCTTTCTCGGACAAAAATGATATATCACCATGTTGAGCCCAATTCGACCTATTCACATTGTATACTCTCTCACGCACATTGTCTATCTAGGTCACTCTCTCCAACCCGTCTCACTCTTTCGATCGCACGGCGACCCTATGTGATCGGTTGACCTTGCTTCCTCCCACGCACAAAATATATCTACACGTCTGTGATTGGATCATCTCTCAAGCTCTATCTTACAGCCCTCACCCTTGCCAAAAAGCTCAATCGGACAATATCTCTCCAGAGCATATATATTTGTTCAATGAATGTCGGACCACACTCACTTTGTCTCTCTATCTATATGTCTCTCGATTGACCTTGCTTTCTCACACTTTATCTTCCACGCGTTGAAGATACTACCTCTCCATCCCTCGCAAAGCCGGAGCTATTTACATTACGAGGGGCACTCCAACCTTGGATTAATTTGTGTAGGCATCTATTCCGGTCGGTTCCGATTATATTTTTGTAGCATTCAGCCCACAACTACTCCAATCACCGTAGCGGGTAATTAAGCTACGGGGAGCACCTAATATGAGCACCGGGGAGCCGTTGGATCAAAGATGCAGCGGCACACACGAGGCCTGAATGTTTTATTTGCAAAAAAACCTTTGGAGAGTTTGGAAATTGCGCATAATTACAAATACTACTCCCAAGCCATTGGATCTCACTTCCAACGGTGTAAAAACTTGTATGACCATAGTATCTAAGCTGCGGGGTGGATGTGATATTCTATGCCGCTGTCATTTTTGTTCGTAAACTTGCAAAAAACGTGTAACTCATGCCGTTACTTGTCTAACCGCACAAAGTGTTTGTTCAAAAAAACCATCCTACACTGAAATATCAGAACAACACACAGGGGTCCCACTTGTCATTAATCAAATTTGGACCTAAAACTAACAAATCTGAAAGACGAGATTCCAACTAGCAACATGGACTACAAAGCGTAAGTCGATATCCTAGAAAATGAATGGTTGTTGGCTTTGTCCCATAACTTGATTTTATACAGTACTTGCGTTGAGTAGAGTAGAGGGAGTGCCTCGTCAACACATGCATGACCGTTATCTCACTTATTGGTGGGTCCCAGGTCTGCGATCTCAATCTCTCTTCTCTCCATCGTCTAACCTTTGCACGGGCACACACGAAGAGTGGCGCTAGCTTGCTTTGGTGTTATTACAACTAAAAAAACTTGGAAAATAGAAGAATCGCCTAGAACAAGAGACGTTGTGGCTAGTCGAGACGGAGCTAACCACATCTATCCTCCGTGCCACGTTTGCTTGATGAAGCTGTGTGGCTAGTGGGGTGTTTTCAACCGACTGGCTGGGTCCCGAGGTCGAACCATAGGTACTCTACTACGTCTGATACAGCATATTTTTACACGCACATTTTTCCTCCATGTCGAGACGTGGCACACCCTACCGCGCGGTTTCGGGGTCCTCCCGGGTGGTGCACGCATATATTCTTCCTGACGTGGGACGCCCTACCGCACGTTTTCTGGGTCCTCCTCGGTCGTAGCGCCGAAGCAAGTAAATGAGTCGTCAAATCACGAAAGACCACCTTTCCCGCCGAGTACATCAGTGAAGCACGGTGGCTACCTAGTTGGGCTAGTTCGACCGATTAGCTAGGCCGCCGCCACATTTGTTTTTCACCCTTTTTTATCTACTTGCCGGCAGGTAAATTTAAATATCCACAGCGGGTTGCTCTGGTGTTTGGGTGCGGTAGGATTTTTAATTTTTTGATTGATGGGAGCAGGCGTGACAGGATTTTTAATTTTTTGATTAACGGGAGCAGGCGCGGCAGCAATTAGTCACGATGACTCCGCATGTACCCACTGCTGCCTGATGTGAGAAGTCGTCAACTGGTGTTTTACCGTGGTGAAAACCAAAAGATTCCCCGCTCCCTCCGCCTTCCCGTAGATTGCATTGCCTTTCAGTCGTTTCGCCCCCTTTGCTTCCTCTCCCCATTGCTTCTACCTGGTGCCATGGCGGCGCAGCAGATCACGGAGTCCGAGATGAGGCTCCTGACACAGGAGCTCCATGCCAAGGATGCGAAGCTCAGGGCCAAGGACGTGGAGCTCCATGAGCTCAAGGAGGAGAGGAGTGCCATGCTCCTCCGTTATGTGCGGGAGTTCACGGAGCTTCAAAAGTGGCAGGCGTCCACCACAAAGATGCTTGAGGCGTCGGCGGCGTTGCTGCAGAAAGCTCGAGATATGATAGGCCGTCAGGGGAGCCGGTTGGAGCGCGAGCGGGCCGATCGTGACGAGGTCCAGGATCGCCTCAGCCACTTGGTGAACCAAGTTGCCACGCACGTGTTGCGGCTGCGCGATGCCTACCGTCGTGCCAGCGCGACGATGCCGGCCGTCGGGCTAAACCCGTTCGACCACCCAGTCGACTTCAACGAGCTGCGGCTTACTTACCTGGTCTCCTTCATCACCTATATCTTCGAGGAGCTGAGCCGTCTCCGTGCGATGGTGGGGGCTGAGCTGGACAAGGAGGGGTTGCAGGCTGCCGTCGCCGTTGCCGGGCGAATCCTTTCAGGGCTCCGTCACCGGAATCCATTCGTGCCATTGGACGCCGTCTTTGACGAGCTGGCTCCCGTCGACCGGGAGTGGGCTCTGCGGGCGATTGCACCCTGCATCACCAACGTCTTGCGCCTCGAGAAGCAGAGGGACTTCGGTGGTGTTTAGGCACCCTCTGCATGGGCATGTCCATGTCTTGGTGCAACATGACCATTGGATCAAACTCAGACGGTGCAGATCAGTCACTGTAGCACAAAGCGTGTGGGTGTGTTTGGTTGCATTCTCATCTCAATATAGTTGTTTCCTCTTCGTGTGTTTTTGTCAACCTACTAGTGTGGATGCATGCACCCTTCATGCACTCTGCCAAACACCCAAAAGTGAGTCGAGAAGGGAACTTTTGCTCCCATCCCGTGCACCCTTCATACACCCTGCCTAACACTATTCATGCTTCATATGGTTCATGTTTCGTGGAGTACTGTAGCACCGTACTCTCCATGCGCTGTGGGCCTAGTTTTGTTAACATTGATCTCACCGTCCATTCTCGAGCGGACAGTAAAAAGCAGTACTATGTTACATATAGGAGTAGTTGACATGCGCACAACATCATTTGTTATCGTCATATCTTACTACACTAGCAACAAGATTGTGTAGTACTGACGTATGAACCACTGCACATGCCTAGTAGTAGGAGCACTGTGTATGTTCAAGTGGCTGCCGTGTTTCGCACTCCTCCGTCGTAAGAGTGGAAATGCTTGCTGTAATCATTTTTTCTTCTGAAAAACAGTGGACATGCTCTACCGTGCGGATCCTCCTCCAGCCATGCACCAAATTACTCACTTTCGCCGACGTGTGGGACAGCCAGCATCGGGGTTCACTAGCCATGCACTAAATTACTTCGTAGTAGAGTGACGGTAGACTACCCCTATCGAAGCGCCACAGTAATGCCCAATGAGCCGTCAAATCACAAAACCCCCTCCTTTCCAGCAGTAAGTTGGACGGACGAAGCAACCATCATTTCACTCTTCTCTCTCAGCTTCCTCTCTACCCAACCCTCGCTTCTGCCTCATCTTTTTCCTCATTTCTTCAAGAAAACCCCGACCTGTTTCTGCCATTGTTCTTCTCTCCCAAGGAAAGAAAGGTGAGCGCATCAATGGTGTTGATTCTGGCCAAGGCCCGGTCTTGCAACCCCGAGACTGATCCTATAACTCCCTCTCTTTTCTTATTTTGGGTTTGTGATTATGGTTTCTTTTCTTTTATTTCTATTTGGCAGTTTCTTGATGGACGCTGGAGCACCGGCCGAAGTGATGTCTATGGCTCCGGCCAAAACCGTCGAGGCTCATGGTACGAAGAAGCGCAAGCACCCTGCCGAGACTACCGCAGACAAGCTCAAAGCCATCGCCCTGTCCAAGCCCCCCTCTCCGGGATCCCTCATTAAGCAAGTCCAGATAATATCTCTTCTTGACGATCTTTTTCTCGATCTTGATCGTGTTTTTTCATCTAACACGTAGTACTAGTACTAGTAGTACAACTTTCTGGGTGATCTTGCATGTGATTTTTGTGTGCCAAATGACGGTTCTAAATTCCTCTTTTGACCAAAACATGCGAGAGGTTGACACTGATTTCTTATAGATTACTTTCAACTACTCCCTCTGTCCCAAATTTCTTGTCTTAGATTTGTCTAGATACGGATGTATCTAATACTAAAATGTGACTTGATACATCCGTATCTAGACAAATCTAAGACAAGAATTTTGGGACGGAGGGAGTACTTTATGAACATCAATGCTACCTTTTAAGAGGGTATATTTTCCTCAGTAACTTGTGTTATGGATATTGTATGTAATCCCTCTACTCTCATGCCTTTGAAGACATGTTCTAGTGTCTATGTTCACTCATTTCTGTGCGTATATGTAGTCATATATGGAGTATAATATCGAAAATCATCTTATATTTCTGAACAGAGGTAGTAATAAAATATGGTTTCTGTTTGAATTAGAACCAGGTCCGCGGTGGAGATGAAGTTCTCAAAGTCATGCCGACCTGATGATGAGTTCTACTGCTGAACTATCCAGCTGCTGTGTCCTTTTCGCCACGTGTCCTGAACTAGTGTTTTCCTGTAGCATTGTTGTCAGGCGTGTTCTCGAGGCTGTACTTGACCACAACAATTTCCTGGCTGTGCCTTCGATTACGAAGGGTGTGGTTCTTGTAAAGCTTCCCAACAAATCTGATGCGGCCTGTCTTCATCATCATGTTTATGAGTGGAAAGACCACTCTTTTAGGTTCTCCAAGGTTGACAAGATGGTGATGGTGCATGTAGACATCTCACACGAAGTCCATGGCCTAGTTAGTTATGCGGGGTTCATCCCATAGGTCGGTGGCAAAAAATAGTCTGCAGAGTTTAGTTAGTGCAACTTTGCTTGTCTGTAGTAAGTACTATTGTTCAGTACTTGATTTGTGTTTGTAAACCCTGTATTGTTTATTAGTACTGCCGCTTTTGGTGTGTGGTCAGTCCTGAGAATGGTCTATGTTAATGTCTGTCCACTCAATTCAGTCTGTATATTTTGAAGTATCCATATCATATTTTTTGTGAGGACGGTCTATCAATTATGGTTACACTCCAATATCTGTATGCATTGCAGGGTTTATCGCACCCATCAGTATTTCCAGCCCCATGGATGTTCGGTCCATATGATTTGTCACGACCTTTGGACTGTCCTGCTTGTGGGAGTAGGTGGGGCCCCTGCATGCCATGCGTAGTTGAACGATCAATCTTCTATTTAGTACTTCAACATAGTGATTTCCTGGTAAGGATTCACTCGTGTCACATCAAGTAAATCTTATTGATTTACTATCTAAATCTTATTGATTTAATGCCATGTTTTCTTTCTTTTCCTGCAATTTTATGATGCAGGTTTTGCCATGTGACATTCATCACAGAATAAACCGTTTGGTTTGCTCTACGATGGCTATTTTTGCAGGTTTCACTTCTTATGTCATGTCAGTAACAAAGGCACTGTCCATCACTTATATTACTGGAAAAAATTGGATTAGTCTGTTGTCTGAGTACAAGCTGAATCCCTATGATGAACTGCAGTTTGGTTTAACAAAAACGCCACAATTAGTCCTTCTCGCGTTTAAAAGAAATGAAGAAAAAAACTGGATCACGGTCACGGATGTCAAGTTAGAAAACTGATCATAGCAGACCAGACACGATCGCCGCTGTCTCGCACAGATCGAGCACCGACAATTTCTCTATCACTGACAGCGGCAGCAGCTCAGTCTGATCCAGCTGAGGATTGGGCACCGACCGCGTCAGCGGATCAGTCTGATCTACCAGAGGATCGGGCGTCGACACCGGCACCTACTTCGACACCGACACTAGCTCTACAAGGAGCACCATCTCCGGCAGCAGCAGCGGCTTCCGCACCTGCACCAACACTTGCACTTGCATCTGCTTCGGCCCATGCAGTTGCACCGGCAACAGACTGGGCTGCAGTTCACACTTCATATACCAAAGTCCTTACAAAAACCGACATGTCCACCTTCTTGGTAAGCATTGGCCGCCCAAGTGCTTCGTTCTTTTTTCTTTCCATGTTGTTTCACATGATTCAATGTGTTGATCTAACTATTTGGGTATGTCTTCTTGTTTGCAAACAGAGAATTCCTAGAGCAACGAGGGAGTCGTTCAACAATCCGGGCGACCGCGGCCAAGTTTCTCTTACCATGCGCAGCCTTGGTGTGAATGAACCTGCTCAATATATCGTAAGTACAAAGGATGGTCACATGATGATTGATGCTAAAGGATGGTCAAGGTTCAAGTCTAAATCATATCTTGCGGTAGGGGATGATGTCAAAATCGAACTTTCTCGGCAAGGAGAGCTGGTCCAAATCAACTTTGAAATTCTTCAGTAGCAGCACGTGCTACGTCTTGAGCTTGCGTTGGTTTTCCCCGAAGAGGAAGGGATGATGCAGTAGAGTAGCGTAAGTATTTCCCTCAGTTTTTGAGAACCAAGGTATCAATCTAGTAGGAGCCCACGCTCAAGTCCCTCGTACCTGCACAAAGCGATAGCTACTCGCAACCAACGCGATTAGGGCTTGTCAAGCCCTTCATGGTCACTTACGAGAGTGAGATCTGATAGATAGAATATTTTTGGTATTTTTGGTATAAAGATGCAAAGTAAAAAGTAAAGGCAAAGTAAATAGCAAAACAATATAAAAGTGATGGAGATTGATATGATGAGAATAGACCCGGGGGACATAGGTTTCACTAGTGGCTTCTCTCAAGAGCATAAGTATTCTACGGTGGTGAACAAATTACTGTTGAGAAATTGATAAAATTGAGCATAATTATGAGAATATCTAGGCATGATCATGTATATAGGCATCACGTCCATGACAAGTAGATCGAAACGATTCTGCATCTACTACTATTACTCCACTCATCGATCGCTATCCAGCATGCATCTAGAGTATTAAGTTAAAAACATAGTAACGCCTTAAGCAAGATGACATGATGTAGAGAGATAAATTCATGCAATATGAAATAAACCCCATCTTGTTATCCTCGATGGCAACGATACAATACGTGCCTTGCTGCCCCTTCTGTCACTGGGTAAGGACACCGCAAGATCAAACCCAAAGCTAAGCACTTCTCCCATGAAAAGAACTACCAATCTAGTTGGCCAAACCAAACGGATAATTCGAAGAGACTTGCAAAGATAACCAATCATGCATAAAAGAATTCAGAGAAGATTCAAATATTATTCATAGATAGACTTGATCATAAACCCACAATTCATCAGTCTCAACAAACACACCGCAAAAAGAAGATTACATCGAATAAATGTCCACAAGAGAGGGGGAGAAATTTGTATTGAGATTCAAAGAGAGAGAAGAAGCCATCTAGCTACTAACTACGGACCCGAAGGTCTGAGGTAAACTACTCACACTTCATCGGAGGGGCTAGGATGATGTAGAAGCCCTCCGTGATGACGGCCCTCTTCCGGCGGAGCTCCGGAACAGGCCCCAAGATGGGATCTCGTGGATACAGAAAGTTGCGGCGGTGGAATTAGGTTTTTGGCTCCTGTTCTGATCATTTGGGGGTACGTGTGTATATATAGGAGGAAGGAGTACGTCGGTGGAGCACCGAGGGGCCCACGAGGCAGGGGCGCCCCCCCCCACCCTCGTGACCACCTCTTTGATCCCTTGCAGTAGGGTCCAAGTCTCCTGGATCATGTTCGGTGAGAAAATCACGTTTCCGAAGATTTTATTCCGTTTGGACTCCGTTTGATATTCTGTTTATCCGAAACACTGAAATAGGCAAAAAAAAACAGCAATTCTGGGCTGGGGCTCCGGTTAATAGGTTAGTCCCAAAATAATATGAAAGTGGAAAATAAAGCCCAATATAGTCCAAAACAGTAGATAATATAGCATGGAGCAATCAAAAATTATAGATACGTTGGAGACGTATCAGGCATCCCCAAGCTTAATTCCTGCTCGTCCTCGAGTAGGTAAATGATAAAAAGAGAATTTTTGATGCGGAGTGCTACTTGGCATAATTTCAATGCAAATATTCTTAATTGTGGTATGAATATTCATATTATAAAGATTCAAGACAAAAGTTTATATTGACATAGAAAATAATAATACTTCAAGCATACTAACAAAGCAATTATGTCTTCTCAAAATAACATGGCCAAAGAAAGTTATCCCTACAAAATCATATAGTCTGGCTATGCTCCATCTTCCCCACACAAAGTATTTAAATCATGCACAACCCCGATGACAAGCCAAGCAATTGTTTCATACTCTAACTTTTTCAAAACTTTTTCAATCTTCACGCAATACATGAGCGTGAGCCATGGATATATCACTATAGGTGGAATAGAATGGTGGTTGTGGAGAAGACAAAAAGGAGAAGATAGCCTCACATCAACTAGGCGTATCAACGGGCTATGGAGATGCCCATCAATAGATATCAATGTGAGTGAGTAGGGATTGCCATGCAATGGATGCACTAGAGCTATAAATGTATGAAAGCTCAACAAAAGAAACTAGTGGGTGTGCATCCAACTTGCTTGCTCACGAAGACCTAGGGCAATTTGAGGAAGCCCATCATTGGAATATACAAGCCAAGTTCTATAACGTAAAATTCCCACTAGTATATGAAAGTGACAACATATGAGACTCTCTATATGAAGAACATGGTGCTACTTTGAAACACAATATATGAGACTTGCTATATCATGGTGCTAGTTTGAAGCACAAGTGTGGAAAAAAGGATAGTAGTATTGTCCCCTTTTCTTTGGGCCTTCTTTTTTTCTTTGGCCTTTCCCCCCCTTTTTTTGGGACAATGCTCTATTGAATGATGATCATCACACTTCTATTTATTTACAACTCAGTGATTACAACTCGATACTAAAACAAAGTATGACTCTATATGGATGCCTCCGGCAGTGTACCGGGATATGCAATGAATCACGAGTGACAAGTATGAAAGAATTATGAACGGTGGCTTTGCCACAAATACTGTGTCAACTACATGATCATGCTAAGCAATATGACAATGATGGATGTGTCATGATGAACTAGATGGTGGAAAGTTGCATGGCAATATATCTCGGAATGGCTATGGAAATGCCATAATAGGTAGGTATGGTGGCTGTTTTGAGGAAGGTATATGGTAGGTGTATGATACCGGCGAAAGTTGCGCGGTATGAGAGAGGCTAGCAAAGGTGGAAGGGTGAGAGTGCGTATAATCCATGGACTCAACATTAGTCATAAAGAACTCATATACTTATTGCAAAAACTTAGAAGTTATCAAAGCAAAGTATTACACGCATGTTCCTAGGGGGATAGATTGGTAGGAAAAGACCATCGCTCGTCCCCGACCGCCACTCATAAGGAAGACAATCAACAAATAAATCATGCTCCGACTTCATCACATAACGGTTAACCATACATGCATGCTACGGGAATCACAAACTTCAACACAAGTATTCTTCAAATTCACAACTAGTCAACTAGCATGACTTTAATATTATCACCTCCATATCTCAAAACAGTTATCATGCTTCAATCTTTTCTTAGTATTCAACACAGTCAAAAGAAAGCTTCACAAATCTTGAATAACAAGCATATTATTATTAGGAAAATTACCATGCTATTAAGAGACTCTCAAAATTATTTTAAGTGAAGCATGAGAGATCAATAGTTTCTTTAAAAAGAATCCACCACCGTGCTCTAAAAGATCTAAGTGAAGCACATAGAGCAAAATTATCTAGCTCAAAAGATATAAGTGAAGCACATAGAGCAAATTATCTAGCTCAAAAGATATAAGTGAAGCACATAGAGCAAAATTATCTAGCTCAAAGTATTGGGGAACGTAGTAATTTCAAAAAAATTCCTACGCACACACAAGATCATGGTGATGCATAGCAACGAGAGGGGAGAGTGTTGTCTATGTATCCTCGTAGATCGGCAATGGAAGTGTTGACACAACGTAGAGGAAGTAGTCGTACGTCTTCCCGATCCGACCGATCCAAGTACCGAACGTACGACACCTCCGAGTTCTGCACACGTTCAACTCGGTGACGTCCCTCGAGTTCTGATCCAGCAAAACATTGAGGGAGAGTTTCATCAGCATGACGGCGTGATGACGGTGATGACGTTCTACCAACGCAGGGCTTCGCCTAAGCACCGCTACGATATGACCGAGGTTAATATGGTGGAAGGGGCACCGCACACGGCTAAGGAACGATCACGAGGATCAACTTGTGTGTCATGGGGTGCCCCCTTGCCTCAGTATATAAAGGAGGGAGAGGGGGAGGTGCGGCCAGCCCAATGGGTGCACCTGGAGGACTCGTACTCCAACCGGGTGTAGGACTCCCCCCTCTTGCCTTGTTGGAAAAGGAAGGAGGAAGGGAGAAATAGGAAAGGGGGGCGCCGCCCCCCTTCCTTGTCCTATTCGGACTAGGGGGGAGGGGGCGCGCGGCCTTCCCTGGCTGGCCCTCCTCTTCTCCCTTATGGCCCATGTAGGCCCAATAAC
>NC_041382.1:534943461-534964187 GCF_002162155.2 Triticum dicoccoides | reverse complement strand
TTTATGTCTCGACCATTTAGAGACTCCTCTTCATGTCCGTGATCACATCCGGGACTTCGAACAACCTTCGGTACATCAAAACACAAAAACCCTAATTACGATCGTTACCGAACTTTAAGCGTGCGGACCCTACGGGTTCAAAAACTATGTAGACATGACCGAGACACGTCTCCGGTCAATAACCAATAGCGGAACCTGGATGCTCATATTAGCTCCTACATATTCTACGAAGATCTTTATCGGTCAGACCGCATAACAACATACGTTCTTCCCTTTGTCATCGGTATGTTACTTGCCCGAGATTCGATCGTCGGTATCTCAATACCTAGTTAAATCTCGTTACCGGCAAGTCTCTTTACTCATTCCATAACACATCATCCTGCAACCAATGCTTGCAAGGCTTGAGTGATGTGCATTACCGAGAGGGCCCAGAGATACCTCTCCGACAATCGGAGTGATCTCGAAATACGCCAACCCAACAAGTACCTTCGGAGACACCTGTAGAGCACTTTTATAATCACCCAGTTATGTTGTGACGTTTGGTAGCACACAAAGTGTTCCTCCGGTAAACGGGAGTTGCATAATATCATAGTCATAGGAACATGTATAAGTTATGAAGAAAGCAATAGCAACAAACTAAACGATCAAGTGCTAAGCTAACGGAATGGGTCAAGTCAATCACATCATTATCCTAATAATGTGATCCCGTTAATCAAATGAAAACTCATGTCTATGGTTAGGCAACATAACCATCTTTGATTAACGAGCTAGTCAAGTAGAGGCATACTAGTGACTCTTTGTTTTTGTCTATGTATTCACACATGTATTATGTTTCCGGTTAATACAATTCTAGCATGAATAATAAACATTTATCATGATATAAGGAAATAAATAATAACTTTATTATTGCCTCTAGGGCATATTTCCTTCACAAAGGATATAAGTGAAGCACATAGAGTATTCTATCAAATTTTAATTCATGTATGGCTCTCTCAAAAGGTGTGTACAGCAAGGATGATTGTGGCATACTAACAAACAAAGACACAAATAATACAAGACGCTCCAAGCAAAACACATATCATGTTGGTGAAAAAAAATATAGCTCCAAGTAAATTACCGATGGAAGTGGACGAAAAGAGGGGATGCCTTCCGGGGCATCCACAAGCTTTGACTTTTTGGTGTCATTGGATTATCTTGGGGGTGCCATGGGCATCCCCAAGCTTAGGCTCTTGCCACTCGTTGTTCCATGATCAATCAAAAGAATTCACCCAAAACTTGAAAACTTCACAACACAAAAGTCAAAATAGAAAACTCGTGTGCTCCATTAGCCAAAGAAAACAAAAGACCACTTCAAGGTACTGTAATGAACTCATTCTTTATTTATATTGGTGTTAAACCTACTGTATTACAACTTCTCTATGGATTATAAACTATTTTACTAGCCATAGATTCATCAAAATAAGTAAACAACACACGAAAAACAGAATCTGTCAAAAACAGAACAGTCTGTAGTAATATGTATCTAGCGCAAGATCTGGGACCCCAAAAATTCTAAAATAAATTGCTAGACGTGAGGAATTTATCTATTAATCATATGAAAAAAATAATTAACTAAATAGCACTCTTCAAATAAAAATGACAGCAGTTCTCGTGAGCGCTAAAGTTTCTGTTTTTTACAGCAAGTTCAACAAGACTTTCCCCAGGTCTTCCCAACGGTTCTACTTGGCACAAACACTAATTAAACATAAAAAACCCAAAAAAAACAGAGTCTAAATAATTTATTTATTACTAAACAGGAGCAAAAAGCAAGGAATAAAAATAAAATTGGGTTGCCTCCCAACAAGCGCTATCGTTTAACGCCTCTAGCTAGGCATAACAAGCAAGGATAGATCTAGGTATTGCCATCTTTGGTAGGCAATCCATAAGTGGCTCTCATGATGGTTTCATATGGTAATTTTGTTTTCTTTCTTGGAAAGTGTTCCATGCCCTTTTTAATGGAAATTGAAATCTAATATTCCCCTCCTTCATATCAATAATCGCACCAACCGTTCTAAGGAAAGGTCTACCAAGAATAATAGGGCAAGAAGGATTGCAATCTATATCAAGAACAATGAAATCTACAGGCACATAATTCCTATTTGCAACAATAAGAACATCATTAATTCTTCCCATAGGTTTCTTAATAGTGGAATCCGCAAGATGCAAGTTTAGAGAGCAATCATCAAAATTACGGAAATCTAGTAAATCACACAAAGTCTTGGGAATAGTAGAGACACTAGCACCCAAATCACACAAAGCATAAAACTCATGATCTTTAATTTTAATTTTAATAGTTGGTTCCCACTCATCATAGAGCTTTCTAGGGTTAGAAACTTTCAACTCAAGTTTTTCTTCATAAGATTCCATCAAGGCATCAACAATATGTTCGGTGAAGGCTTTATTTCGACTATAAGCATGTGGAGAATTTAGCACGGATTGCAACAAGGAAATACAATCAATAAAATAGCAAATTTCATAATTAAATTCCTTTAAATCCAATATAGTGGGTTTAGCAACTTCTAGATTTTTATTTCTTTCAATCCCACTTTCATCAATTTCATCATTAAGATCTAAACACTCTGAATTTTTAGAACGCCTTCTAGGTAAAGGAAGATCATATTCAGTTTCATCAAGGTTCATATTGCAAAATAAAGATTTAATTGGAGACACATCAATAAATTTTAGATCTTAATCTTGATTTTCATAGGTATTGGAAGAACACGCTTTAATAAAGGCATCTTTGGAAGCACGCATCCTAGCGGTTCTTTCTTTACACTCATCAATTGAAATTCTCATGGCTTTTAGAGAGTCATTAAAATCATGCTTAGGTGGAATAGATCTAAGTTTCAAAGTATCAACATCAAGAGCAATTCTATCAACGTTCCTAGCCAAATCATCAATCTTAAGCAATTTTTCTTCAATCATAGCATTAAAATTCTTTTGCGAAGAAATAAATTCTTTAATATTAAATTCAAAATCAGAGAGCATCTTATTATAATTTCCATAAGAGTTGTTGTAGGAATTCCCATAATTATTAGAAGGATTACTAGGATATGGCCTAGGATTAAAATTCCCTCTATAAGCGTTGTTACCAAAATTATTCCTACCAACAAAATTCACATCCATAGATTCATTATTATTCTCAATCAAAGTAGACAAAGGCATATCATTAGGATCAGAAGAAACACTCTTAGTAGCAAATAATTTCATAAGTTCATCCATCTTTCCACTCAACACATTAATTTCTTCTATCGCATGCACTTTTTTATTAGAAGTTCTTTCAGTATGCCATTGAGAATAATTAACCATAATATTATCTAGGAGTTTAGTAGCATCTCCTAAAGTGATTTCCATAAAAGTGCCTCCCGCGGCTGAATCTAAAAGATTTCTAGAAGCAAAATTCAATCCGGCATAAATTTTTTGTATAATCATCCACAAATTCAAACCATGAGTAGGGCAATTACGTATCATTAATTTCATTCTCTCCCAAGCTTGTGTACCATGTTCATGATCAAGTTGTTTAAAGTTCATTATATAGTTTCTAAGAGAGATGATCTTAGCGGGAGGAAAATACTTAGAGATAAAAGCATCTTTGCATTTGTTCCATGAATCAATACTATTCTTAGGCAAAGACGAAAACCAAGCTTTAGCATGATCTCTAAGCGAAAAAGGAAATAGCTTCAATTTAACGACATCATTATTGACATCTTTTTTCTTTTGCATATCACATAAATCAACGAAGCTATTCAGATGACTAGCGGCATCTTCACTAGGAAGGTCGGCGAATTAATCTTTCATAACAAGATTCAACAAAGCAGTATTAATTTCACAAGATTCAGCATCGGTAAGAGGAGCAATAGGAGTGCTAAGGAAATCATTATTATTGGTATTGGTGAAGTCACACAATTTGGTAGTATCTTGAGCCATCGCGACAAATGAGCAATCTAACACACGGACAAACAAAAAGCAAGCGGACAAAAGAGGCAAACAGAGAGGGGGGATAGAGAGAGAGGGCGAATAAAATGGCGAGGGTGAATTGGGGGAGAGGAAAACGAGACGCAAATGGAAAATAATGTAATGTGAGAGATAGGGATTGTGATGGGTACTTGGTATGTTGAGTTTTTGCATAGACTCCCCGGCAACGGCGCCAGAAATCCTTCTTGCTGCGTCTTGAGCTTGCGTTGGTTTTCCCCGAAGAGGAAGGGATGATGCAGCAGAGTAGCATAAGTATTTCCCTCAGTTTTTGAGAACCAAGGTATCAATCTAGTAGGAGCCCACTCTCAAGTCCCTCGTACCTGCACAAAGCGATAGCTACTCGCAACCAACGCGATTAGGGGTTGTCAAGCCCCTTCACGGTCACTTATGAGAGTGAGATCTAATAGATAGAATATTTTTGCTATTTTTGGTAGAAAGATGCAAAGTAAAAAGTAAAGGCAAAGTAAATAGCAAAACAATATAAAAGTGATGGAGATTGATATGATGAGAATAGACCCGGGGGCCATAGGTTTCACTAGTGGCTTCTCTCAAGAGTATAAGTATTCTACGGTGGGTGAACAAATTACTGTTGAGCAATTGATAGAATTGAGCATAATTATGAGAATATCTAGGCATGATCATGTATATAGGCATCACGTCCGTGACAAGTAGATCGACATGATTCTGCATCTACTACTATTACTCCACTCATTGACCACTATCCAGCATGCATCTAGAGTATTAAGTTAAAAACAGAGTAACGCCTTAAGCAAGATGACATGATGTAGAGAGATAAATTCATGCAATCTGAAATAAACCCCATCTGTTATCCTCGATGGCAACGATACAATACGTGCCTTGCTGCCCCTTCTGTCACTGGGTAAGGACACCACAAGATCGAACCCAAAGCTAAGCACTTCTCCCATGGCAAGAACTACCAATCTAGTTGGCCAAACCAAACGGATAATTCGAAGAGACTTGCAAAGATAACCAATCATGCATAAAAGAATTCAGAGAAGATTCAAATATTATTCATAGATAGACTTGATCATAAACCCACAATTCATCGGTCTCAACAAACACACCGCAAAAAGAAGATTACATTGAATAGATCTCCACAAGAGAGGGGAGAACTTTGTATTGAGATTCAAAGAGAGAGAAGAAGCCATCTAGCTACTAACTATGGACCCGAAGGTCTGAGGTAAACTACTCACACTTCATCGGAGGGGCTAGGATGATGTAGAAGCCCTCCGTGATGACGGCCCTCTTCCGGCGGAGCTCCGAAACAGGCCCCAAGATGGGATCTCGTGGATATACAAAGTTGCGGCGGTGGAATTAGGTTTTTGGCTCTTGTTCTGATCGTTTGGGGGTACGTGTGTATATATAGGAGGAAGGAGTACGTCGGTGGAGCACCGAGGGGCCCATGAGGCAGGGGGACGCGCCCTAGGGGGGCGCCCCCCACCCTCGTGACCACCTCTTTCATCCCTTGCAGTAGGGTCCAAGTCTCCTGGATCACGTTCGGTGAGAAAATCACGTTTCTGAAGATTTTATTCCGTTTGGACTCCGTTTGATATTCTGTTTATCCGAAACACTGAAATAGGCAAAAAAATAGCAATTCTGGGCTGGGCCTCCGGTTAATAGGTTAGTCCCCAAAATAATATAAAAGTGGAAAATAAAGCCCAATATAGTCCAAAACAGTAGATAATATAGCATGGAGCAATCAAAAATTATAGATACGTTGGAGACGTATCAGCACGCAACTGCCTAACTGATCTATCCTCCGAGAGATTTTGATGTAATAATCTGGCATGGTGAAACAAGTGTCCTGTGTGTATAAGTAGTACGATAGTATTATTTATCACATGATATATCGTTGATAGAATTGCAACTCTGATTGCTGGTTAGGAACTGTCGTTCGATTTCATTCCAACAGCTGCCGTGCTTTATTCAATTTTGTGTATTCGCCTTGCGACAACATCTAAAACCAGCGTCGTACTGATCGCTTGCAATATGAAAAGCGCTGAGGTAGAACACATGGGCCCCCAAACATGCAGGGTCGGCCTGCGGCCCAAAGTCCAGAACCTGGTTTCGAGAAGCACTAGATCAGTGCAGAAGTGGCGTCCTCTTCCTGCTGTGGGTTGGGCGAAGATGAATGTTGATGCTGCGTTATCTCGTAATGGTGAAAGGGGAGCCCTGGCAGTTGTGAGCCGGGCTCATACATGCTTCTTCCTTGGAGCATCGACACTGGTGTGCGAAAGTGTTACCGATCCAGAGATCCTAGAGGCAATGGCATGTTGCGAGGGGCTATCTCTGGCTCTTGACTTAAACCTGCAACAAGTTTAGATTAGCACCGATTGTTCAGCAACAGTCAAGCATATTGGAGAGGCATACTTGGGGCCCAGCAAAGTTATTATGGACGAGATCAAGATGAAGAAGAATATGTTCCAAACCATGGAGATCATACATGAAAAAACGCGAGTGTAATGTTGAAGCGCATGTGCTCGCAAAAGCTGCTACTTCTTTGCCTTGTGGATGCCATCTTTGGCTCACAGGAACCCCCGAAATTATTTGTATACCTATGACTGTTAATCTTCAATAAAGCAGCTTTTATCCCTCAAAAAAAACATCTGAGTATTATATTCTCAGCTGAACCCCCATAATGCATGTGCATTGCAGAGGGAGTATATTTCTTGGCAAGCTAAGCCTGTGATATAAAAGATGTGTATATTTCTTTACAGAGGAAGTATCTCTCTGTCAAAAAATATATTTTTGTGTAACTAGTTACTCCTGTCTTTCTACTTCCTTTCACTGATATGTGGGGCAACGGGGTCCACGAGCCATATGCACAAATTAGAGTGCACAACTTCACGGTAGACACACCCCGGTCGTAGCGCCGCAGTAATGCCCAATGAGCCGTCAAATCACAACCCCCCTTCCCAGCTTTAGCAGTAAGCTAGATGGATGAAGCAGCAATATTTCACCGGGCCTGAATCCCCTTCTCCCTCGTCTGCTTGTTCAGAGAAAACCCCCTCTCGGCGATTGCATAGGGTTTTCTCATGGAGAACCAGGTACGAATTCTTCATCCATCCCCGATAAACCCAAGTCCCTTGGTCGCAGGTAATCCTAGGATGGCAGCCGCCACCGTTGATGCATTTTTCTTCCTACTGAATCTAGTGTGTTTCATTTGCAGTGCCCAAAGTGCGACTACCCTATAGGTTGCTGCGCCCTCGGAGAGACGCCACATTTTTTGTCCTTCTCATCCTAACACAACATTTTGAAACGTGCACAATATGTTCCTAGAATCCCCTTTCCTATCCAGGAGGGTGGGGGTTTTTTGAACATGCTGCGTTCTCACATTATTTTTCTTGCAGTGTATTATTTGCTCTGCCAAAACACATGTACTCAAGATGCTCGGCCTTGCCATAACTGAATACACTAGTTTAATGGTCATAGTGAAGACAAGCCATGGATATAAGTTCCGAGTTGCGTTCATGAACCAAGAATATCGCTGCTTTCTTTATGGCCGAACTTGGATAAACTTTCTCAAGTGTTACGGACTGAAAGTTGGCGCACGAATGTTGATGGAAATAGCAGAACCTGGTCTCATCTTCACTGTGATCTTCCACCCCGACGTTGTTCCAATTGTTCATCCATGCTAGTTTTGTATCTGGTTCTTGCTTGTTGCCTCGATTACTTCTTAATCCACCTATTCTGTCTAACTAATCACAATTTAACTTTAGAAGTAGCAACGAATCTCTCACGAAGATGCTACTTCAAACTAATATTTTCTTATAATTGGTGGCACGTGTAGGTTTTTTCAGAGTTAAGCAGTCTGCTCGTTTGTTACTCTGTAATAACTTGGATGTTACTAATGGCACTGAAGTTGACTGGATCGACATCCACAAGTTCCTACACTTTATTGATCGTCTTGAGGTCCTTGTGGGGTGTTTCAATGGTGGAAGGCCACGTGGGATTTGTGTGCCACTGTTGCACTCGTTGAACAGGTCCAACTGTGTCGAGAAACTTATGGTACGAGCTGTTTTCTGTTATATATGTTGTTCATAAACTATTGCTTATACACAGTTTTAAAGCTGTGATCTTCTTGAAACAGGAACTGCCGAGTTCTATTGTTCCTATACATATGCCTGAGCATGGTCGGGTCAGACTTGCGCTTGGTCACAACATGATGTTTATGTAGACCTACTAAATTCCCCTTGGAGGTGAAAAGATACTTATTCATGGGTGGTCCCAAATAATGAAGGCTCGTCCATCTTGGAGAATAGGATAGAAGATTATGTTCATGCTTTTCCATGGCTCAAAAGCGAATATCCTGTTTATTGACCATGTTGCGAGATGAAGCCGCTTTCAGAAGGTTGTGGATGCGCGGGGTGGCGCCTGGGCCTTGTCCTGGGGCTTGGCGGCCTCACCCTTGGTTAACTGTAGGAAAATTAGCACTGTTCGAGGCGTGCTTTGTACGGTTGAACCTGTATAAGTACTCATACTGCTTTCAGCTTTGGTTGTTAAGTGCCCCTGCTGGTTTCAGTTAAGGTTGTTAAGTACTCCTGCTGCTTTTACAGTTTGTCGTGTTTCTTCAGTCCTGTCTTCCTCCAGCCGCCAAAACTAAACCAGTGTCGGTGGGGCCGCCTGCTTCTGCCTCCCACGGCTGGCTGCGCCTCAGCGCACGCGTCGCCTCCCCACCGTCTCCTAAATCGTTAACGCTGACGTCCTCCACGCGCTTTGGTACGCTCGCCGTGGCGCCGCCCTCTCACGTTGTCAACATGGTCAACAAACAACAGGAATCGGCAAAAGTACATGGAGAGGATGACAGTAGGGGCCCACCACTTCAGAGTATGGAAAAATAAAATGCTTCCTCCTAGTGTTTTCCTGACATCTGGGACCCACGACATTGGGAGCGTATATAGTCAATAGACAAGAGAACATCACAAGATCGGCTGACACCTGGGACGTAGCTACTCAAGCAATATTTTTTTGTTTGGTATTGTTGAGACGGAACAGGGTTTGAACTGGGCTGTGGCCCATCTAGCCCAGGCTTATATTTTATGTTCACCATGTGACCAGCCCAACTATTTTTTCTTTGTGAAAATGAGCCCAATTTATTTTTTCTGAAGAATACCCAATCCAGGCATACTTATTTTTCTACGCCCTGATGGGCTGCAACTCTTTCAAGACACCTACAAATCTTGAAAGTAATATGAAATGGGTTGTAAATATAAAAACAGATGACAAATTGGCAATTACTTTATAATTTCTGAATTTTATTACATTTTCAGATTCCTATTTCACTGGGCATTAACCTAATTTAAATATATCTTCAAAGTACTTTAAATCTGGCTGGACATTTCGGTATTAAAAAAAGTTTGGAACCCACAGAAATATGCGAAATTGGCCCTGGCCAACCAAAAAAAACGACTGCAATAAATTGCATAAGAAGTTGCCATGAGCTATATATAAATTATTAAAAAAGAGGGAGTGGTCTGACTTGTGGGACTGTTTAGTTGACGCGTATGCAAGATTTTTTTAGTTATTATATACGTCAACAAACGATTCTAGCAGACGTAACCATTGGATGTCAATCCAACGGCCGTCGTGTTTCTTCAATCTCTGATCTTCTTGCTCCAGCCGCCAAAGCAGCGCCGGCGGGACCACCTACTCCCGCCTCCCGTGGCCGGCTGTGCTGCCGCGCAGGCCTCAGCGGCCCCTACTACTCCCACCATCGGCCAGGGCATCCCTCTACTCACCCACACCCCCTGTTATTCTGCGGCGACGGTAGCCTCACACCGCAGCCGAACCGGTGAACACTCGTACTCCTCTCCGCGTGGGCATCCACTGCCGCGTCTTCCCCGGCTACGCGTCGTCCCCTTCCTATGCCTCGCCGTCATCTACCGCCGTGGTGCTCTTGGCGCGGCGTGGTCAATGTGGTCAACGACCGACTTCCATCGGAAGAGTACTGTACATGGAGAGGCTGACAGCTGGGTCCACGGCAGCCGCAAGAAAGTGCCTCCTTATTATGCGGAAAATAATTATTCCTCCACCTGACAGCGGGGACCCACCGGACGGGCCACCAGTATTTTGCGAAAAATATCGTTTCCCCCTGACTGCTGGGACCCACCGGACGGGCCACCGTATTTCGCGAAAAAAACGTTCCCCCCCGCTGTCAGCTCAGACCCACCGGAAGTGCCTCCTTATTACGCACAAAAAAATGAATACTCCCCCGGCTTGCTGGGACTCACCTTGGTGGGAGGCTGACTTGTGGGCCTACTAAGTTGACGGGGACGAAGGGCTTTGTCAACTTAGTCAATATGAATGATTCTAGCTCCAGTGACCGTGCGATGTCCATCCAACGACGGTAGTGCTTCTTCAACCTCTAGTCTTCTTGCTCCAGCCGCCCATAGCAGCACTGGTCGTGCCGCATGCTCCTGCCTCCTGTGGCCGGCTGTGCTGCCGCGGAGGCCTCACCGCCCCCTACTATTCCCACCGCTGGCCAGGCCCTGCGGCGATGGGAGCCTCACACCACAGCCGAACCAGTGAACCCTCGTACTCCTCTCCGCGCGGGCTTCCGCTGCCGCGTCTTCCCCGGCTCCGCGTCGTCCCCTTCCTAGGCCTCACCGTCGTCCACCGCTGTGGTGCTCTCGGCACGGCGTGGTCAATGTGGTCAACGACCGACTTCCATCGGAAGAGTACTGTGCGTGGAGACGCTGACAGCTGGGTCCACGGCCGCAGCAAGGAAGTGCCTCCTTATTATGCGCAAAATAATTATTCTTCCACCTGACAGCGGGGACCCACCGGACGGGCCACCAGTATTTTGCAAAAAAAATTGTTTCCCCCTAACTGCTGGGACCCACCGGACGGGCCACTGTATTTCGCGAAAAAAACATCCCCCCTGCTGTCAGCTTGGACCCACTGGAAGTGCCTCCTTATTACGCACAAAAAAATGAATACTCCCCCGGCTAGCTGGGACCCACCTTGGTGGGAGGCTGACTTGTGGGCCTACTAAGTTGACGAGGATGAAGGGCTTTGTCAACTTAGTCAATATGAACGATTCTAGCTCCAGTGACCGTACGATGTCCATCCAACGGCCGTAGTGCTTCTTCAACCTCTGGTCTTCTTGCTCCAGCCGCCCAAAGCAGCGCCGGTCGTGCCGCATGCTCCTGCCTCCCGTGGCCGGCTATGCTACCGCGGAGGCCTCACCGCCCCCTACTATTCCCACCACTAGCCAGGCCCTGCGGCGACGGCAGCCTCACACCGCAGCCGAACCAGTGAACCCTCGTACTCCTCTCCGCGCGGGTTTCCACTGCCGCGTCTTCCCCGGATCCGCATCGTCCCCTTCCTAGGCCTCACTGTCGTCCACCACCGTGGTGCTCTCGGCGTGGCGTGGTTAATGTGGTCAATGGCCGACTTCCATCGGAAGAGTACTATGCGTGGAGACGCTGATAGCTGGGTCCACGGCCGCAGCAAGGAAGTGCCTCCTTATTATGCGCAAAATAATTATTCCTCCACCTGACAGCGGGGACCCACCGGACGGGCCACCGTATTTTGCAAAAAAACGTTTGCCCCTGACTGCTGGGACCCACCAGCTACATCTTCGCACGCAACGAAGTGCCTGGCAGTCAGGACCCACCTGGTCGAAGCGTATGTAGCGTTGTCATTCTGGTCGCGAACGTGTACGTACATATATACTGGTTGATGTAGAGGCGCGCACGTGTTGTAGTAGAGGCACGCACGTAGCATGTACACGTACGTACAGCGGCCAGTGTGCAAGAAAGAAAATACGGCCACATATGTGTACATACGGGCGGGGTCTCGAACGCCTACTCGCGCATACATACGGCCAGGGCTCGTGTATATGGCTGGGTCGGAACGGAGAAACAGAGTCGTCGTCGTGTTCATGGGGAGGCAACGGAATGCGTCATGTTCATCGGGAGGGCTTGGACGGAACATGCGATGGAAACGAGGCCTAGCGTACCGCAGAACAGAGGAAACGGCCTTATGTTCGACCGGCCACATTCGAAACGGGATCCTATTGATCGGGAGGGGTCTGGCGTACCGCAAAACAAAGGAAACGGACCTCCTATGATCGAAACGGGGGTCCTGTTGATCGGGAGTGGTGTGGCGTATCGCAAAACGGACGAAACAGACTAGCGTTGGAGCGCTACGGTCGAAACGGGGGTCCTGTTCATCGGGAGGGGTGTGGTGTACCGCAAAATGGGACTCCACGGGATACTGTTCATCTCCACCGTCGACCCCCTCCAGCCTCCACGAGCTACTGTTCATCCACCGTCGACCTCCTCCAGCCTCCACCTGCATCTGTTCATCCACGGGCTCCTGTTCATCCAGCCTCCACCGCGCGCTACTCCATCGGCTACTGTTCAACCAGCCCTCTCCATGGGCTCCTATTCAACCACCCCTCCACGGGCTACTGTTCATCCTACCCTCCACCATCTAATATTCATCCTGCCCTCCACGGGGTGGTCCTGTTCATCTAGCCCTCCATGAGGTCCTATTCATCCAGCCCCAACCGGCTCGATCGATCGGGGTCCTGTTCATCCAGAGGCAACACCACGGGGTCCTGTTCATCCACCCCCACTGGGAACTGTTCATCCAACCCCCCCGCAACGCTCACTGTTCATCTAGAGGCAGCATCGATCGGCTTCAGTTAGCAGCAGTAGAGAAGGAATCGCTCGATCGGGTTCAGTTAACAGCCATCGATCGATCGCTCGGGTTCAGTAACGTGTAGCCTGCAGTGCAATCGCTCGGGTTCAGTTAGACCCCAACGCCTCGCTCGGGTTCAGTTAGAGCCAACACCTCACACACGCGCGCATACTCGTACGAGAGAAACGCGCATCGCTCGGCCCTCGACTTCCCACCGTAACCGGGAACTCCCCGAAATTTCCCTCGCCCTCGCTTCTACCACGGTTTTTTCCGTCATGGACGGCCCAAAGAATGTCATGCAGCTGCGTCTTCGGCCCGCCCAGGACGAAAAGCCCATTTTTTGTCATGATTTTTTGTCATAGAAGTAGGAGCCCACCACATCTATGATGATACCGGGTTTTGTCACAATTATCGTCATAGAAGTGTCATATGTATGACAGAAATTTTTTTCGTTCGGCCCAAAATGTCACGGATGTGTCATTTTTTGTAGTGGTAATCATAATCCTACTAGAACTAGTCATGTAACCCGCCCCTTCAACATATATAAGGAGGGGCAGGGCACCCAAAGAGGGAGAAAATAATTTCTAGGGCTAGGCACAACTAGGAGAGCCGACTTATGCAGCGACTCCCTCATGAGCATAATGAGACCTAGCCACAAACAGCATGTAGGGCTATTACCAGATGATATTTCCCGGGGCCCGAAGTTGTCTAAATCCTTGTCTTGTGTGTTGATCCACCCTGCGTCTCTCATCCCGATCAACCCCTCTCAAGCTACCTCAAAGATGCGCTGGCCTCACAACTAAGTCCTCACACTAGGACATCTGCTGTGACGATTCCACAATAGTTGGCGCCCACCGTGGGGCCTGCGCACGGCGGATTTGAGTTCTTGAAGGGTAGCTTCGAAGGGCTCAAGGGATATGTTGTGGGCCGGATGACCAAGAGTCGTCGTGGCAAGCTCTACATCGATGACGCAGGCTGGGGCCCCGACGCCGGCTCAATTGAGTACGGGTATCGGGTCCCCTTCGGTGGAATCCATGTCTTCATCGGCCAGATTGGCGAGCCGGGCCCTGAGCCGGACATCTGCACCGACATCGTCGAGACGGCTCAGCGTGTGAGACCCACCCGGACTCAGCTCGCCATGAAGTGTGCTTTCGTGGGATGCATCCATGGAGGAGAATTTTCTGAAGGATCTGTGTCTGGCAGTGAGACGGCCGTCTATTTTTATGGTGAGTCGTCCACAGGTGAGACGGATTCATTGTATCAATTGCAAGACGGTGGGCTCGGGGGCTGTTCTGATGGCAGCAGTATTCTGGACCCCTTTGAGCCGCCAAGTGCTACCTCTTGAGCACTGCGTTGGTTTTCCCTTGAAGAGGAAAGGGTGATGCAGCAAAGTAGCGTAAGTATTTCCCTCAGTTTTTGAGAACCAATGTATCAATCCAGTAGGAGGCCGCACAGAAGTCCCTCGCACCTACACAAACTAATAAATCCTCTCAACCAACGCGATAAGGGGTTGTCAATCCCTACACGGTCACTTACAAGAGTGAGATCTGATAGATATGATAAGATAATATTTTTGGTATTTTTATGATAAAGATGCAAAGTAAAATAAATGGCAAAGGAAATAACTAAGTAATGGAAGATTAATATGATGGAAGATAGACCCGGGGGCATAGGTTTCACTAGTGGCTTCTCTCAAGAGCATAAGTATTTACGGTGGGTGAACAAATTATTGTTGAGCAATTGACAGAATTGAGCATAGTTATGAGAATATATAGGTATGATCATGTATATAGGCATCACGTCCGAGACAAGTAGACCGAATCCTGCCTGCATCTACTACTATTACTCCACACATCGACCGCTATCCAGCATGCATCTAGAGTATTAAGTTCAAGAGAATAGAGTAACGCCTTAAGCAAGATGGCATGATGTAGATGGATAAACTCATGCAATATGATATAAACCCCATCTTGTTATCCTCGATGGCAACAATACAATACGTGCCTTGCTGCCCCTACTGTCACTGGGAAAGGACACTGCAAGATTGAACCCAAAGCTAAGCACTTCTCCCATTGCAACAAAGATCAATCTAGTAGGCCAAACCAAACTGATAATTCGAAGAGACTTTCAAAGATAACCAATCATACATAAAAGAATTCAGAGAAGATTCAAATATTGTTCATAGATAAACTTGATCATAAACCCACAATTCATCGGTCTCAACAAACACACCACAAAAGAAGATTACATTGAATAGATCTCCAAAAGAGAGGGGGAGAACTGTGTATTTAGATCCAAAAAGAGAGAAAAAGCCATCTAGCTAATAACTATGGACCCATAGGTCTGAAGTAAACTATTCACACTTCATCGGAGAGACTATGGTGTTGATGTAGAAGTCCTCCGTGATTGATGCCCCCTCGCTCCGGAAAAGGCCCCAAGATGGGATCTCGTGGATACAGAAAGTTACGGCAGTGGAATTAGGGTTTTGGCTCCATATCTGATATTTTGGGGGTACATAGGTATATATAGGAGGAAGGAGTACATCGGGGGAGCAACAGGGGCCCACGAGGGTGGAGCGCGTGCCTGGGGGGGGGTAGGCGCCCCCCCTACCTCGTGCCTTCCTTCTTGATTGCTTGACGTAGGGTCCAAGTCCTCTGGATCATGTTCGTTCCGAAAATCACGTTCCCGAAGGTTTCAATCCGTTTGGACTTTGTTTGATATTCTTTTTCTGCGAAACCCTAAAATAGGGAAAAAACAATTTTGGGCTGGGCCTTCGGTTAATAGGTTAGTCCCAAAAATAATATAAAAGTGTATAATAAAGCCCAATAATGTCCAAAACAGAATATAATATAGCACGGAACAAAAAAAATATAGATACGTTGGAGACGTATCAAGCACCCCCAAGCTTAATTCCTGCTCGTCCTCAAGTAGGTAAATAATAAAAACAAAATTTTAGATGTGTAATGGTACTTGGCATAATTTCAATGTAATTCTTATTAATTGTGGTATGGATATTCAGATCTGAAAGATTCAAGACAAAAGTTCAATATTGACATAGAAATAATAATACTTCAAGCATACTAACTAAGCAATTATGTCTCTTCACAATAACATGGCCAGAGAAACTTATCCCTACAAAATCATATAGTATGGCTATGCTCTATCTTCACCACACAAAATATTTAAATAATGCACAACCCCGATGACAAGCCAAGCAATTGTTTCATACTTTTGGTGTTCTCAAACTTTTTCAATCTTCACGCAATACACGAGAGTGAGCCATGGACATAGCACTTTAGGTGGAATAGAATGGTGGTTGTGGAGGAGGCAAAAAAGGGGAAATATAGTCTCACATCAACTAGGCGTATCAACGGGCTATGGAGATGCCCATCAATAGATATCAATGTGAGTGAGTAGGGATTGCCATGCAACGGATGCACCAGAGCTATAGGTATATGAAAGCTCAACAAAAGGAACTAAGTGGGTGTGCATCCAACTCGCTTGGTCACGAAGACCTAGGGCATTTTGAGGAAGCCCATCATTGGAATATACAAGCCAAGTTCTATAACGAAAAATTCCCACTAGTATATGAAAGTGATAACATAGGAGACTCTCTATTATGCAGATCATTGTGCTACTTTGAAGCACAAGTGTGGTAAAAGGATAGTAGCATTATCCCTTCTCTCTTTTTCTCTCATATTTTTTTATTTGGGCCTCTTTTTTTATGGCCTCTTTTTTTCGTCCGGAGTCTCATCCCGACTTGTGGGGGAATCATAGTCTCCATCATCCTTTCCTCACTTGGGACAATGCTCTAAAAATGATGATCATCACACTTTTATTTACTTACAAATAAACAATTACAACTCAATACTTAGAACACAATATGACTCTATGTGAATGCCTCCGACGGTGTACCAGGTTATGCAATGAATCAAGAGTGACATGTATGAAAGAATTATGAATGGTGGCTTTGCCACAAATACAATGTCAACTACATGATCATGCAAAGCAATATGACAATGATGGAGCGTGTCATAGTAAACGGAAAGGTGGAAAGTTGCATGGCAATATATCTCGGAATGGCTATGGAAATGCCATGATAGGTAGGTATGGTGGCTGTTTTGACGAGGGTATATGGTGGGTGTATGATATCGGTGAAAGGTGCGCGGTATTAGAGAGGCTAGCAATGGTGGAAGGAAGAAAAGTGTGTATGATTCATGGACTCAACCTTAGTCATAAAGAACTCATATACTTATTGCAAAAATCTACAAGTTATCAAAGCAAAGTATTACACGCATGCTCCTAGGGGGATAAATTGGTAGGAAAAGACCATCGCTCGTCCCCGATCGCCACTCATAAGGAAGATAATCAATAAATAAATCATGCTCTGACTTCATCACATAACGGTTCACCATACGTGCATGCTACGGGAATCACAAACTTTAACACAAGTATTTCTCAAATTCACAACTACTCGACTAGCATGACTCTAATATTACCATCTCCATATCTCAAAACAATTATCAAGTATCAAACTTCTCATAGTATTCAACACACTCATAAGAATTTTTTTATTAATCTTGAATGCATAACATAGTTAAAGCAAATTACCATGCTGTTTTGTAGGACTCTCAAAATAATCCAAGTGAAGCACGAGAGAACAATAGTTTCTATAAAACAAATACACCAACGTGCTCTAAAATACATAAGTGAAGCACTAGAGAAAAAGCTATATAACTCAAAAGATATAAGTGAAGCACATAGAGTATTCTAACAATTTCTGAATCATGTGTGTCTCTCTCAAAAGGTGTGTACAGCAAGGATGATTGTGGAAAACTAACAAATAAAGACTCAAATAATACAAGACGCTCCAAGCAAAACACATATCATGTGGTAAATAAAAATATAGCTCCAAGTAAAGTTACCGATGGAAGTAGACGAAAGAGGGGATGCCTTCCGGGGCATCCCCAAGCTTTGGCTTTTAGGTGTCCTTAGAAATTATATTGGGGTGCCATGGGCATCCCCAAGCTTAGGCTCTTTCCACTCCTTGTTCCATAATCCATAAATAATCAAACTTCTAGGCACAAGATCGAAAAATTCATTAGTAGCAAATGGTTCCTTAATGATAGCAAAAAGATTAGGATGAATACTTATAATTGAGATCCACAGTTTCTTTGCTAGAGGATTCACCCTTATTTTTAGGAACATACATAAGCTTGGCAATTTTAGTTGGAGGACTTGGAGTATTCTTTACGGAAGAAAAAGCGGTTCCCAAGTTGGTAATGATACCCTCAAGTTTATCGATTCTAGTGGAATCATGATTTATTCTTTCAATAACTATAGGTTCCTTCTCTTTAATATTTTTCAACGTTACTCCTACTTTAGATCCATATTGGGTAATTTGGTTGTGGATCTTTTTATCAAAGTTTTCAATTAACTCAACGGTAGCAACTTTATTTTCAATAATTTCAAGTTTTTGCATTACATGCTCGAAAGTTAACATAGTTCCATTAACCAAAAGAGGGGGTGAGCCAAACAAATCTATCATAGCATTATAGGAATCGAAAGTGTTGCTACCCAAGAAATTCCCTTCGGCGATGGTATTAAGGACATATCTATGCCAAGGAATAGCACCTACATAAAAATTGCAGATAAGAATAGAAGTAGATTGCTTCCTGGTAGATCTATTTTGAGCATTGCAAATTCTATACCAAGCATCTTTTAGGTTTTCTCCTTCCCTTTGCTTAAAATTAAGAACTTCATTTTCGGGAGACAACGGAGAAGATAGGGGACTAGCCATAATGACAAGCAAGCAATCCAACACACAAGCGAACAAGAAACAGGCAAAAGGAGGAAAATAGAGAAAGAGAGGGAGGATGGAGCGAGAGGGCGAATAAAGCGGCAAGGGTGAAGTGGGGGAGAGGAAAATGAGAGGCAAATGGCAAATAATGTAATGCAGGAGATAAGGGTTTGTGATGGGTACTTGGTATGTCTTGACTTGCAACGGCGCCACAAGTGACTCATTGTCGGGAGTCAAATCTTGACTTATCTTGCCCAAACCTCCCCGACAACGGCGCCAGAAATCCTTCTTGCTACCTCTTGAACAATGCGTTGATTTTCCCTTGAAGAGGAAAGGGTGATACAGCAAAGTAGCGTAAGTATTTCCCTCAGTTTTTGAGAACCAAGGTATCAATCCAGTAGGAGGCTGCGCACAAGTCCCTCGCACCTACACAAACAAATAAATCCTCGCAACCAACATGATAAGGGGTTGTCAATCCCTACACGGTCACTTACGAGAGTGAGATCTGATAGATATGATAAGATAATATTTTTGGTATTTTTATGATAAAGATGCAAAGTAAAATAAATGGCAAAGGAAATAACTAAGTATTGGAAGATTAATATGATGGAAGATAGATCCGGGGCCATAGGTTTCACTAGTGGCTTCTCTCAAGAGCATAAGTATTTACGGTGGGTGAACAAATTACTGTTGAGCAATTGACAGAGTTGAGCATAGTTATGAGAATATCTAGGTATGATCATGCATATAGGTGTCGGTGTCAAAACCGGCGGATCTCGGGTAGGGGGTCCCAAACTGTGTGTCTAAGGCGGATGGTAACAGGAGGTGGGGGACACGATGTTTACACAGGTTCGAGCCCTCTTGATGGAGGTAATACCCTACGTCCTGCTTGATTGTTCTTGATAATATGAGTGTTACAAGAGTTGATCTACAACGAGATCGAAGAGGCTAAACCCTAAAAGCTAGCCTATGGTATGATTGTCTGTTGGTCCTACGGACTAAACCCTCTGGTTTATGTAGACACGGAGGGGGCTAGGGTTACACAGAGTCGGTTACAAGGAAGGAGATCTACACATCCGTATTGCCAAGCTTGCCTTCCACGCCAAGGAGAGTCCCATCCGGACACGGGACGAAGTCTTCAATCTTGTATCTTCATAGTCCAACAGTCCGGCCAAAGGATATAATCCGGCTGTCTGGATACCCCCTAATCCAGGACTCCCTCAGTAGCCCCTGAACCAGGCTTCAATGACGATGAGTCCGACGCGCAGATTGTTTCGGCATTGCAAGGCGGGTTCCTCCTCCGAATACTTCATAGAAGATTTTGAACACGAGGATCGTGTCCGGCTCTGCAAAACAAATTCCACATACAACCATAGAGAGAATAATATTTCCACAAATCTAATCTGCCGACGCATTCCGCAGTGTGATACCACACCACAGCCAGGTCACCATTCGAATTGTTTTTCACAACCAACCTCAGCGTGTTTCGCGAGGCAGTTTCCTTGGCACGTCTTGTCGAAGCAGAGATTGTGTCCCCTTATTATGGGATTCCCATCAATACGGACGTGGGTAGCCCAACTGCGCCATCAATTACGGCGCTTGGGGGATAAGCGAGTTTTACCAGGCTGGTGGGGGTGCATAGTTTAGTCTGCCCTTATAAAGGGATAAGGGTTCGCCTTTTTCTACCCACGCCTTCTTCCTCCTTGCTCATCCATTCTCGCGCACTCGAGCTCCAGCGCACAAGTCCACATCCTTTTCCTCAACCCTCTCCAAACATGTCCGGAGCGGGAGGCAAGTGGATGGTCTCCTCCGTTACGTAGGGAGACATCAAAAAGCTGCGCGGGGCCGGATACTTAGTCGCGGATATCGCGCACCAGCTGCCAGCCGCGGGGCAGATCGTCCCTACCCCGGAACCTCACGAAAGGGTGGTTTTCCTCACCCACTTCGTCCGCGGACTGGGGTTTCCCCTCCATCCATTCGTCCGCGGCCTTATGTTCTATTATGGGCTGGACTTCCATGATCTGCCCGAATTTCATCCTCAACATCTCGGCGTTCATTGTCGTATGCGAGGCTTTCCTCCGCATCCGGCCCCACTTCGGCCTGTGGCTGAAGACCTTCAATGCCAAACCGAAGGTAGTAGGCGGCCAACAAGAGGAATGCGGCAGAGCCATGGTGGGCAAAATGCCCAACGTTACATGGCTCGAGGGCTCCTACGTGGAGACCATAAAAGGGTGGCAATCGG
>NC_041382.1:534902165-534943223 GCF_002162155.2 Triticum dicoccoides | reverse complement strand
CTGTCCTGGGGCTCATCGATGGAGCTGGACGGACTCCAGAAGTGTATCCGGAACATGATAGGCAAGAAACTCAAGCTTGCCAACATACTCCAGGTCATGCTCTTCCGCCGGATCCTCCCGTGTCAACAATGGGCTTTCAACTTATGGGAGTTCGACCCGACCCAACACCAGACTCTACGCGAGCTCTTCGACATGACACATAAGGACATCTGGAAGGTGCTGTTCAAGGGCGCCGAGGTCCCCCCTTCTCATACGGAGGACCGCGGGCTAAGCGCGAAGCGCCCTGCGAATTCGGTAAGTTCTGTACATCTGGTAAGGTATTTATTTCCCATAGCTTAACCATGTGCGGGGTCTGAGCTCCCATGCCTTTGATAGGACTGGGTGGAGACATTGGAGCAGATTAACTGTCCGACCCCTCTGCCCAAAGACCCTGCAGACACTCTCCTGACGGAGATGCGGACTCCGGCTCCTTATGAGGTGCCGGAGAAGACCAAGAAGAAGGCCATGGGAACCCGAAAGAGTTCCCGGCGCCAGGTGGTATCGGACTCATTGTCCGATAACTCCGAGACGCACTCCTCCCGTGAAAATGAGGAGGAGGAAGATGAAGATTCTCCCCCTCCAGTCGGGGGAGACAAGAAAAGGAAGGCCGCCCCAACCGGGGAGGCCGAAGGGTCCAAGCTGGGAAGGACTCTCCTTCCGGACTGTTCCACCACCACCGCCGACGGCGAAGACTAGTGGTTACTCAGGGCCAAGCCCCTGGCGAAGTCATAAGTATTCGGATACCAGAGTAACTCATAGCATACTTTTGTTGCACTGCTTCTCCTAACGTCGAATATGATTGTGCAGTCTGCCCGAGCCCGTATCGACGTATCCTCGTCGGACGGTTCCTTGGACTCGTCAGATATGGATAGCGATCCACTTCCATCCGCCTCGTCTCCTCGCCCTATGGACAATGTTGAGGTATTGTCTCAAGGGGCACCGAACCGAGGGGAGGTAGTCCTGGAGGCGCCTCAAGGGGACCTTCCGGACTCCAGGCGCAAAGGGAGCAAGACTCCCAAGGGCTCCAAGTTCGGCCCTCAGCCAAACACCACGCCGGAACCTCCAGTGGTTCCGGACTCCGGTAGGCGCCCCCCTGCCAAGGGGGGCAAGCCACCCGTGCCGGTGACCTCTGTCCATCCAGAGGCACCAGACAACCTGCTGGGAGCGCTTCACGGCGCTTCCATCGACGAAGAGCACCACACTATTATGAGTGCGGTGATCAAGAAGTTTCAGTCCGCCAAGAGTGGACTGACTGAAGCCTGTGCCAGCCTTCTAACAGGCTTTGAGGTTAGTATTTAAAATATAGGAAAATATTACCGCATAGACAGTAGCCCCTGATGCTTTGTTTGGTGTTCACAAAGAAAACTGAATAGAGGATCAAATAATATCTGCTAGAGTCTAATATAAGTATGTCTGGATGCGTATGCAGGCTTCGCTGCTGACCTCTGCCGCACTGACTGCGGAGGTCGCTGCACTGATGCAGAACCTCAAGCAGTCCGAGAAAGAGCTCGGCCTTGCCAAGAGGCAGCTCGAGGAGAACAAAGGTAAGTAATACCTTGTATATATATAAAAAAAGATGTGGTTGCAAAATGACAGGATCATCATGGGTGTGCCAGGGGCCACGATCAAAGTGGCAACCCTGAAGCAATCGTTGTCCAAGGCCGAAAACAAAGCGGCCGAGGAGCGCACTGAGCGGGAGAAAACAAGAAGCACGGGTGGGCTAGGTGCAGCAAGAGCTCCAGGCTCTCGTGAAGAAGCACGAGACTTTGGAGCTTGACTCGAAGACGCGAGTCCGAGCTTGCCGCGGCCCTCGAGAGCACAAAGCATGCCAAGGCTGAAGCCCAAAAGGCCCTCCAGGAAATTGAGGCGATGAGGAAGATAGCGGCGGGTAAGGCATTCATTATGCAAAGCAAGCATGTGAAAGTAAATTACTTATTACTTACCCGAGTCCGGAGCTCTCCAGGAGCATTCGCAGATTTGCCCCGCAGCGTGTCGGATGCCGCAAAGTACTATCGGGCCGAGGAGGGAAGCTCGACGGAGAAGTTGTTCTGGTCTTAGTACACTGGGACTGAACACCCGATGCCTATGAGCGACCAGCTGAAGCAACTGGTCGAGCTGCACAAGGCAGCCGAATAGGCCATGAGGGGCCTTATAATCCGGATGTGGCCTGGCGACTCCCTCCCCAACAGCTAATTCGGCCTGGTGAGGCGGCTTGTGGATGCCTGCCCACGGCTGGAAGTCATAAAGCGGTTCGTCTGCATCGAAGGTGCACGCTGGGCTTTTGCCCATGTGAAGGTGCACTGGGCCAAGATGGACGCCGAGAAGCTGGTGAAGGAGGGGCCGCCGCAGGGCAAGGAGCATCGCCACCCTGAGATGTATTATGAGGGTGTCCTGAAGGGTGCCCTCCTTGTGGCGGACGAGTGTGCGAAGGATGTAGTTTTTGAATGAACTTGCTCGTGTGATCCTGTGTCATGAAAACTTGTTCATGTGCTCTATGCAACGCTTGTTTGAATTTAAAATATTACCTTCTGTGCGGCTGTTTATCAAATCTGAGAGATGGCCAGTCGTCGGCTTCTGCCCCCATCCCACGAGTGCTGGGGTGTTCGGGATAAATCCGAGCACTCTTTTTCCCATTGTTGGGTCCTTCGAGGGAGGTGCTCAGCTCAACGAACAATGCAATCGGACTATAATGCTTTATCACTCTCACTTAGCCATAGAAGTCTACAATTTTAAATTTTGGCGAAGCCCCTAGTATTCGGAAGGCCGAATTCGGGGCGCTATACACGCCTAAGCCAAACAAAGCCGACTCCTCGCCCTAAGCGGCATAAGTCTTTAGGGACTCGAGACCTCTCGAATAGCGACCAGCTCTCGCCTTATCATGACAGTCAGTTTTAGCTTTCTCTACTGAGGTGCTTAGCCCAGATGAACCGAGGCACAATCGCAGTTGTTCTCCCAGTGCTACCTTAGCCGATATAGCGGAACGTAAGGTACCAAAACATGGGAGCCGGGAAAACCCAACTATTGACCCAAGACATGATTCGCAGCTGATGCATATAATGCTATAAGTTCGGGGTGCCGCACTGTCGAAAGTGTTCGGACTTCTCACGCCGTATTATGGGGTACGCTTAAGCCCCTGGCATATTGGCCGTACCAGAGTGTACAGGTGCTGAATGTCATGAATGAACATATATATATAAAAGAATAGAGAATGCGGTAATAGTCTAGTGCTATGCATTGTTTATTCAAAAAGGTGCGTCGAAGCAGAATGATACAATTAGTGCGATAAGCAAAAAGTAGGACTATTTGACATGTCCCCTCCAAGGGCAAGCTAGGGAATGGTATTTAAAGCAGGTATTTTACTCGTTATTAGAGACCACCTGGGAGTTCCATGGTGCGACATAGCTTTCTGCCTCCTTGGTTGTTGCATCGTGTGTCCGGCAATCGTACTGCCGGACGGGGTTTCCAGAGAGTAAAGTCCGGAAAGAGAGAAAAATAACAAAGTGGGAAGCCCCTAGTGCGGTTGAGCCGCGTCTTGGGGTGTGCCATAGTTGTGCCCCCCTCCCCACCTATGCGCATGGTATTTTCAATGCGTAATTATGTACGCATGGCACGGATTTCGCCGTTTGGCTGGGACTGGGGTGGGGGCCGCATTACTACACGAGCTCGGAACGTGCCAGGCGGTCTTGTTGCCGATTAATCGGGCGCGCTTGAAGGTGTCCGGGTGTTTAATCGCTGAACTGGTGGATTGCCTTAAGAGGCTACTTTGTGCTTCTACTGCGAGGGCCGAAGTGTGCTCCTCCATGCGGAGAGAGCGCTCTGTGTTTCCATTGACTGTGATGACCCCCCGAGGTCCTGGCATCTTGAGCTTGAGGTATGCATAATGCGGTACTGCATTGAATCTCGCAAATGCGGTTCGCCCGAGCAGTGCGTGATAGCCACTGCAGAACGGGACTATATCGAAGATTAACTCCTCGCTTCAGAAGTTATCCGGGGATCCGAAGACCACTGCCAGTGTGACTGAGCCTGTGCAATGGCCCTCTACACCTGGTATGACGCCTTTGAAGGTCGTTTTTGTGGGTTTGATCCTTAAGGGGTCTATACCCATTTTGCGCACTGTGTCCTGATAAAGCAGGTTCAGGCTATTGTCGCCGTCCATAAGGACTCGAGTGAGGTGAAATCCATCGATGATTGGGTCTAGGACCAGTGCGGCAAATCCTCCATGACGGATACTAGTGGGGTGGTCCCTGTGATCGAAGGTGATCAAACAGGAGGACCATAGGTTGAACTTTGGGGCGACTGGCTCCAACGCATATACGTCCCTTAGCGCACGCTTCCGCTCCCTCTTGGGGATGTGGGTTGCGTATATCATGTTCACCGTCCACACTTGTGGGGGGAACCTCTTTTGTCCTCCAGTGTTCGGCGGCCGTGGCTCCTCCTCGTTATCTCTATGTAGCCCCTTATCCTTGTTTCGGGCATTTAACTTGTCGGCATGCTTGAACACCCAACATTCCCTGTTGGTTTGGTTGGCTGGCTTGTCGGGGGTGTCATGTATTTGACATGAGTGATCGAGTATACGGTCCAAACTAGACGGGCCCGGAGTGCTTCTTTTGAATGGCTTTTTCCGTTGACCGGGTTTAGAGCCCCTGAATCCGGCATTGACTGTCGTATCCTCGGTACTGTCGCTGTTGATGCGGCACTTGTGTTTGTTGCGACGTGACCTGCCATTGCTATCCTTGGTATCCAAAGTACCATGGTTCTTTGATATGTTATTGCTGCGAGCCAGCCAGCTGTCCTCTCCCGCGCAGAAGCGGGTCATGAGTGTCGTGAGGGCTGCCATAGATTTCGGCTTTTCCTGGCCAAGGTGCCGGGCTAGCCACTCGTCGCGAATGTTGTGCTTAAAAGCTTCTAGGGCCTCTACATCCGGACAGTCGACGATTTGATTTTTCTTTGTTAGGAACCGTGTCCAGAATTGCCTGGCCGATTCCTCTGGCTACTGAATTATGTGGCTCAAGTCATCGGCATCTGGTGGTCGCACATAAGTTCCCTGGAAGTTATCGAGGAATGCGGCTTCCAGATCTTCCCAACAGTCAATGGATTCTGCTGGCAGGCTGTTGAGCCAATGCCGAGCTGGTCCTTTGAGTTTGAGTGGTAGGTATTTTATAGCGTGTAGATTGTCACTGCGGGCCATGTGGATGTGCAGGAGGAAGTCCTTGATCCATACCGCAGGATCTGTTGTACTGTCGTATGATTCGATATTTACGGGTTTGAAACCTTCTGGGATTTGGTGATCCATTACTTCGTCTGTGAAGCATAGTGGGTGTGCGGCACCTCTGTACTGGGCTATATCGCGAAGCAGCTCAAATGAGTCTTGTCCGATGTGTTCGGCCCGGTCGGATTTACTTTTACTGTATCCGGCGTGACAGTTATCGTCTCGCGTAGTGGCGCACCCTCGTGATCTGTAGATCGATCTTGCGTTTTTTGCTTTGTCCTCCAATACGCCTTGCAGGTCTAGCGTGTTTCCCCATGCCTTGACATTTTTATTTGAGTGGTGTCGGGGTGCGGGATGAGCTTTTGGCTAAAATGCCTCTCTGTCACGGCCACGAGGTGGCCGATCAGCCGCGTCATACGCTAGAGATGTAGGTTTTAATGTTTCCTCCTTCAGTCGGGATAGCAAACTGCGGTTTGGTAACTCTTGGAGGGGCGTTCGAGTTCATATTCCTCGGCCGCAAGGACTTCTGTCCATCTGTCAGCTAGCAAATATTGATCAGCTTGAAGCTGTTGTTGCTTTTCCTTAAGGCTATTTGCCGTGGCTATAAGCCGGCGCTTGAAGTGCTCTTGCTCGACGGGATCCTCAGGCATGACAAATTCGTCATCGTCGAGGCTTGCCTCGTATTTGAAGGGAGGCATGTAATTATCATCCTCCGCCTCTCCATTTGCCGCTCTCTCGGGAGGGCTGGCTTCTCCATCCTCCTGCTCTAAATCTTGCTGGAGGGGATTGTCGTTATCTTCGGCACTGTCCGGAGTGCTATTATCTCCTGTGCTGGTATCACCGCTTTTGCTTTGGCAAGACTTAGATCGGCGCCGCTGACGTTGGCGCTTGGGTTGCTTCTTGGAGGGGTCATCCTCCGCTGTCCCGACGCCATTGCCTTCTTTGGGTGTGTCCACCATATATATATATATATATATATATATATATATATATATATATATATATATATATATATATATATATATATATATCATATGATGAGGTGGCTGTCCAGTGCCCTGTGGGCAGTGGTTCTTGTTCGTCTCCTGCATCGTCGTCCATACCGTCGATGTCTTCGGAGTCGAAGTCGAGCATGTCGGTCAAATTGTCGACAGTGGCTACTAAGTGGGTGGTGGGTGGGCGGCGAATTTCTTTGTCATCCGCATCCCAATCCTACCGGACATAGTTCGGCCAGGACTCTCCTGACAAGGAGAGAGACCTTAATGAGTTCAGTATGCCGTCAAAGGGCGAGTGCTGAAAGATACTCGCGGAGGTGAACTCCATTATCGGCGCCCAGTCGGATTCGTTAGGCACGGGCGCAGGCGATTCGGAGTCCGTGGCCGGGGAAGAATCCGGCAGTTCGGCGTCACGGCTCCCATGAAGGATAAGGTCAATACTCGGCTCGATCGCCGCTGAGTATGCGGCCTCCGTGGCGGGGTCTATCCACCCGTCCATGGATGGCGCAATTGGCTCCGAATTGAGGGTCGGAGCGGTTGCTGGTGCGATCTCCTGAACACTGTCCGATGGTAGAGCTAAATCATGCTCATCGTGACCATGTGGCACACTCGGCAGGGGCACGAATCCGTCGAAGATAAAGTCTCCGCGGATATCAGCCATGTAGTTTAAGCTTCCAAACCTGACCTGGTGGCCAGGGGCGTAACTCTCGATCTGCTCCAGATGGCCAAGCGAGCTGGCCCACAGTGCGAAGCCGCCGAATACAAAGATCTGTCCGGGGAGAAAGGTCTCACCCTGGACTACATCGCTATCGATGATTGTAGGAGCCATCAAGCCTAATGATGACGACATAGAGGAACTCTCAATGAAAGCACCAATGTCGGTGTCAAAACTGGCGGATCTCGTGTAGGGGGTCCCGAACTATGCGTCTAAGGCGGATGGTAACAGGAGGCGGGGGACACGATGTTTACCCAGGTTCGGGCCCTCTTGATGGAGGTAATACCCTACGTCCTGCTTGATTGTTCTTGATAATATGAGTGTTACAAGAGTTGATCTACCACGAGATCGAAGAGGCTAAACCCTAAAAGCTAGCCTATGGTATGATTGTCTGTTGGTCCTAGGGACTAAACCCTCCGGTTTATATAGACATCGGAGGGGGCTAGGGTTACACAGAGTCGGTTACAAGGAAGGAGATCTACACATCCATATTGCCAAGCTTGCCTTCCACGCCAAGGAGAGTCCCATCCGGACACGGGACGAAGTCTTCAACCTTGTATCTTCATAGTCCAACAGTCCGGCCAAAGCATATAATCCATCTGTCCGGATACCCCCTAATCCAGGACTCCCTCAATAGGCATCACATCCGAGACAAGTAAACCGACTCCTACCTGCATCTACTACTATTACTCCACACATCGACTGCTATCCAGCATGCATCTAGAGTATTAAGTTCAAGAGAACAGGGTAACGCTTTAAGCAAGATGACATGATGTAGAGGAATAAACTCATGCAATATGATATAAACCCCAGCTTATTATTCTTGATGGCAACAATACAATACGTGCCTTGCTGCCCCTAATGTCACTGGGAAAGGACACCGCAAGATTGAACCCAAAGCTAAGAACTTCTCCCATTCCAAGAAAGATCAATCTAGTAGGCCAAACCAAACTGATAATTCGAAGAGACTTGCAAAGATAACCAATCATACATAAAAGAATTCAGAGAAGATTCAAATATTGTTCATAGATAAACTTGATCATAAACCCACAATTCATTGGTCTCAACAAACACACCGCAAAAGAAGATTACATCGAATATATCTCCACAAGAGAGGGGGAGAACTTTGTATTGAGATCCAAAAAGAGAGAAGAAGCCATCTAGCTAATAACTATTGACCCGTAGGTCTGAAGTAAACTACTCACACTTCTTCGGAGAGGCTATGGTGTTGATGTAGAAGTCCTCTATGATCGATGCCCCCTCCGGCGTAGCTCTGGAAAAGGCCCCAAGATGGGATCTCGTGGATATAGAAAGTTACGGTGGTGGAATTAGGGTTTTGGCTCCGTATCTGGTAGTTTGGGGGTACATAGGTATATATAGGAGGAAGGAGTACGTCGGTGGAGCAACAGGGGGCCCACGAGGGTGGAGGGCGCCCCCCCTACCTCGTGCCTTCCTCGTTGATTGCTTGACGTAGGGTCCTAGTCCTCTGGATCATGTTCGTTCCGAAAATCACGTTCCCAAAGGTTTCATTTCGTTTGGACTCCGTTTGATATTCTTTTTCTGCGAAACCCTAAAGTAGGAAAAAAACAGCAATTCTGGGCTGGGCCTCCGGTTAATAGGTTAGTCCCAAAAATAATATAAAAGTGTATAATAAAGCCCAATAATGTCCAAAACATAATATTATATAGCATGGAACAATCAAAAATTATAGATACGTTGGAGACATATCACCAAGCAGGGCAGGGATCTTCATGACTGGCACGCAACCCATTCAAAACTCTATGGCTGCGGCAGCGATAACTTCCGGGTCAACGGCGGCCGGGGCAGGAGGCCCTGCACACCCGCCGACTCACGTACTGATGGATCTCATGGATAGGATGACAGCCCTGTTAACTGCCGTGGTTAACCCGGCGGATCAGGCTCAACATGATGCAGAAGTGGCACGGTTACATGAGGAGGTAGCACAAGCCAAGGAAAACCTAGCAGTGGAGGACGTCGGGATGGCCGCAGAGCGGGCGGCTTTGGATGCCCGGGCTCAGCAGATTCAATCAGAGGCTTTCCAGCTTACGATGGATTTGAATGCATCAAATGAGGTCATGAGGAGAAGGCACCAGAAAACTCAATCCTGTCTGCCTCTGACTTATGATCCTAGAAACCTCTTCCGCACACCCGGTGCAGGCCCTAGCAACCCGCCAGAGGTAACCCGGGTTGCAACACCCGGGGCAGGAACGCTGGTTCAACCACGGGCGGTGGAACCTCCTCGTATGAATACTGATTCACCTCATTATGTACCAACACCACCGGGTCATTATTCCAACCCTTTGGAAAACATGATCGCTGCGGCGGCATGATTGACGACTCTCCCGGCGGAGGGCAACTCTCCGACGACAATTGAAACATGAAGGGTTAGAGAACTTCTTCAGACGGCTCTGGCGCAGCAGTAGTCGAGACAGGATTCATTCGACCCCTCACCCAAGCCAGAGCCCGAGTTATAGCAGTCATATAGATTCAGCAGCTGTTTCAAGCAACGCCCGGCGCCATGACCAGCCGTGCGGGCATGACCCGGTGTGTGATGGAGCTCCTAACTTGGTTGACCAGGACAGGATTCGTCAAGAGGTTGAGCGGACGGTTCAACAGGCAGCTGAGTAGGCGGCTCAGCGGGCGGCTTACCAGTCTTTTCCGGTCTATCCGACGACTTCTCTTGAAGAAGGCATGACCACGAGGACTGGAGGTGTCCCTTGCTTGGTGCCGGCGCCGCGTAATGAACGTTTGCCTAAGGATTTCAAGGGGCCTCGAAAGGTGCCTAATTACACGCCCGATTTACAGCCCGGGCGTGGATTGAAAGTTATGAGATGGCCATGGAACTGTTGGAGGTTAGTGACTCTGCAATGGCCAAGTACTTCACCATGATGTTGGACGGGACGGCCCGAACTTGGTTAAAGGGACTGCCGCCTAATTCCATTGGTTCATGGGCATAGTTAAAGGCCTGGTTTATTCAGAATTTCAAAGACACATGCAAGCATCCCATGTCAATTGTGGATTTGACTAATTGCAAGCAAGAGGAAGGTGAGTCCACGACCCATTGGGTGCGCCGGTGAGGGAGTCCTGGATTAGGGGGTCTCCGGACAGCCGGACTATATCCTTTGGTCGGACTGTTGGACTATGAAGATTCAAGATTGAAGACTTCGTCTCGTGTCCGGATGGGACTCTCCTTGGCATGGAAGGCAAGCTAGGAAATACAGATATGTATATCTCCTCCCTTGTAACCGACCTTGTGTAACCCTAGCCCCCTCCGGTGTCTATATAAACTGGAGGGTTTAGTCCATAGGACAACATACAATCATACCATAGGCTAGCTTCTAGGGTTTAGCCTCTACGATCTCGTGGTAGATCAACTCTTGTAATACTCATATCATCAAGAACAATCAAGTGGGACGTAGGGTATTACCTCCATCAAGAGGGCCCGAACCTAGGTAAACATCGTGTCCCCTGCGTCCTCTTACCATCCGCCTTAGACACACAGTTCGGGACCCCCTACCCGAGATCCGCCGGTTTTGACACCGACATTGGTGCTTTCATTGAGAGTTCCACTATGCCGTCGCCATAAGGCTTGATGGCTCCTTCGATCATCGGTAACGATGCGGTCCAGGGTGAGGTTTTCCTCCCCGGACAGATCTTCGTATTCGGCGGCTTCGCACTGCGGGCCAATTCGCTTGGCCATCTGGAGCAGATCGAGAGCTACGCCCCTGGCCATCAGGTCAGATTTGGAAACTTGAATTACACGGCCAACATCCGCGGAGACTTGATCTTCGATGGATTCGAGCCCATGTCGGACACGCCGCACAGTCGCGACGAGCATGACGTAACTCTGCCATCATACAATGTTCGGGAGATCGTGTCTTCAACTACTCCGGCCATTAATCCGGAGCAAGTCGCGCCATCCGAGAGCGGAGGGATGGACCCCACTGAGGAGGCCGCACTCTCAGTGGTGATAGAGCCGGATACTGACTTCGCCCCTTATGAGAGCCGTGTCGCCGAACCATTGGATTCATCTCCGGCCACGGACTCCGAGCTGCTTACATCCGTACCCGTCGAATCCGACTGGGCGCCGATCATGGAGTTCACCTCCGCGGATATCTTTCAGCACTCGCCCTTCGGTGATGTGCTAAATTCATTAAGGTCTCTCTCCCTATCAGGAGAACCTTGGCCGAACTATGTCTGGCTAGAATGGGATGCGGAGGATGAAGAAATCCGCCGCCCACCCACCACCCACTTAGTAGCCACTGTCTACGACTTAACCGACATGCTCGACTTCGACTCCAAGGACTTCAATGGTATGGACGACGACGCCGGAGACGAATAGGAACCACCGCCCACAGGGCGCTAGACCGCCACCTCAGCATATGATATATACATGGTGGACACCCCCAAAGAAGGCAATGGCGATGAGACAGCAGAGGATGACCCCTCCAAGAAGCAACCCAAACGCCGACGTCAGCGGCACCGCTCTAAGTCCCGCCACAACAAAAGCAGTGATACCGGCACAGGAGATAATAACTCTCCGGATAGTGCTGAAGACAACAACAATCCCCTCCAGCGCGATGTAGAGCCGGAGGACAAACAAGGTAGCCCCCCAGAGCGGGCAGCAGATGGAGAACCGGAGGAGGACAATTACATGCCTCTCTCTGAAGATGAGGCGAGCCTCGGTGACGAAGAGTTTATTGTGCCTGAGGACCCCGTCGAGCAAGAGCGCTTCAAGCGCCGGCTTATGGCCACGGCAAATAGCCTGAAGAAAAAGCAGCAACAGCTTCAAGCTGATCAAGACTTGCTAGCAGACAGGTGGACCGAAGTCCTTGCGGCCGAGGAGTATGAACTCGAGCGCCCCTCCAAGAGTTACCCAAAACGCAGGTTGCTACCTCACCTCGAGGAGGAAGCATTGAAACCTCAATCACCAGTGTATGATGCGGCTGACCGGCCACTGCGTGGCCGAGCCAGAGAGGCGTTTTAGCCTGAAGTTCAGCCTGCACCCCGCCGCCACTCAATCAAAAATACTAAGGCCCGGGACAACACAAGGGACCTGCAAGACGTATTGGACAGTAAGGCAAAAATTGCAAGGTCAACATACGGGTCACGGACACACGCGCCATAATGGGACAGTGATTGTTGCGTCAGATACACCAAGAGTAAATCCGGCCGGGCCGAATACGGCAGACAAGATTCGTATGAACTGCGTCCGGATATAGCCCGGCACAGAGGCTCCGAACACCCCCTATGCTTCACTGATGAAGTTATGAATCATGAATTCCCGGAGGGTTTCAAACCCGTAAATATGGAATCATACGATGGCACAACAGATCCCGCTGTATGGATTGAGGATTTCCTCCTTCACATCCACATGGCTCACGGTGATGATCTACACACCATCAAGTACCTCCCACTAAAACTCAAAGGACCAGCTCGGCATTGGCTGAACAGCTTGCTAGTTGATCCGTCAGCAGTTGGGAGGATCTGGAAGACGCATTTCTTGACAACTTCCAGGGCACTTATGTGTGGCCACCGGATGCTGATGACTTGAGCCATATAACCCAGCAGCCAGGAGAATCGGCCAGACAATTCTAGACTCGGTTCCTGACTAAGAAAAACCAATTTGTAGACTGTCCGAACACAGAGGCCCTAGCGGCATTCAAGCATAACATCCGTGATGAGTGGCTCGCCCGCCACCTCGGCCAGGAGAAGCCGAAATCTATGACAGCCCTCACAACACTCATGACCCGCTTTTGCGCGGGCGAGGATAGCTGGCTAGCTCGCAGCAACAACACATCGAGGAATCCAAACACCTCGGATACCAAAGATGTTAATGGTAGGCAACGTCGTAACAGAACAAAGTGCCGCAATAATGGCGATAACACCGAAGATACGACAGTCAATGACCGATTCAAAGGCTCTAGATCTGGTCAGCAGAAAAAGCCAATTAAAAGAAATACTCCGGCTCCATCCAGTTTGGATCGCATACTGGATCGCTCGTGTCAAATCCACGGCACCCCCGACAAGCCAGCCAATCACACCAACAGAGAATGCTAGGTGTTCAAACAGGCCGGCAAGTTAAATGCTGAAAATAAGGACAAGGGGCTGCATAGTAATGATGAGGAAGAGCCCCGGCCGCCAAACACAGGAGGACAGAAGGGGTTTCCCCCACAAGTGAAGACGGTGAACATGATATACGCAACCTACATTCCCAAGAGGGAGAGGAAGCATGCACTAAGGGACGTCTATGCAATGGAGCCCGTCGCCCCAAAGTTCAACCCATGGTCTGCTTTCCCGGTCACCTCCGATTGCAGGGACCACCCCACCAGCATCCATCATGGTGGATCCGCCGCACTGGTCCTAGACCCCATCATTGACGGATTTCACCTCACTCGAGTCCTTATGGATGGCGGCAACAACCTAAACCTGCTCTATCAGGATACAGTACGAAAAATGGGCATCGATCCCTCGAGGATCAAACCTAGCAAAACCACCTTTAAAGGCATTGTCCCAGGTGTAGAGACCCATTGCACAGGCTCAATCACACTGGAAGTGGTCTACGGATCACCAGACAACTTCTGAAGCGAAGAGTTAATCTTTGATATCATCCCATTTCGCAGTGGTTATCATGCACTGCTCGGACGGACAGCATTCGTGAAATTTAATGCAGTGTCGCATTACGCATACCTCAAGCTCAAGATGCCAGGACCCAGGGGGTCATAACAGTAAATGGAAACACATAATGCTTGCTCCGCACAGAAGAGCACACTGCGGCCCTTGCAGCAGAAGCACAAAGCAGCCTTTTAAGGCAGACCACTCATTCGGCATCACAGCCCCCGGACACCTTCAAGCGAGTCCGGAACAAGCTGCAACAGGATCGCCTGGCACGATCAGAGCTCGCCTAGCAATTCGGCCCCCGTCCCAGTCCCAGTCAAGCGACAAAATCCGTGCCGCCCATACATAACTACACACTGAAAATACCATGGACATAGGCGGGGGCACGATCAGGACATGCCCCGCAATGTGGCTTAAACCGCCCTAGGGGTTGTATACCTTTATCATTCCTTCTCTCTTTCAAGGCCTAACTCTCTGGAAGCCCTTTCCGGCAGTATGATTGCCGGACACATTCCGGAAGCGACAACCAAGGCGGCAAGAAGCTAAGATGAACACAGGAACCCCCAGGTGGTCTCTAATAATAATCGATATACCCGTTTTTTACTAATCCATGTGCAGCTCGCCCTGGGATAGGACATTTCAAGTTTTCCTGCTTTCTTCTTATTGCACTACTTGTACCAGTACGCTTCGACGTATTATTTAAATAACAATGCATATCGATAGTCTATCATTGCATTACTTAAGTTTTTCTTCTTTTCTCTCTTATATGTCCATTTACAACAATCCACACCCGTATGTTCGGGTATGGTAAGTACGCCAGGGGCTCTCATTTACCCCATAATATGGCGCAAGAAGTCCGAACACTTTCGACAGTGTGACACCCCAAACTTATAGCATTATATGCATCAGCTCGGAATCATGTCTTTGGTCAAATGTTGGGTTTGCCCGGTCCCATGCTTTGGTACCTTACGTTCCATTATATCGGCTAAGGTAGCGGTGGGATAACTACTACGATTGTGTCCCGGTTCTTCCGGACGAGCACCTCAGTAGAGAAAGCCAAAAACTGACTGTCATGATAAGGTGAGAGACTGGTCACTGTTCGAGAGGTCTCAAGTCCTTAAAGACTTTTCCGCTTCGGGCGAGGAGTCGGCCTTGTCCGGCTTAGGCGTGTATAGCGCCCCAAATTCGGCCCTCCGAATACCATGGGCTTCGCCAAATTTAAAATTGTAGAATTCTATGGCTAAGTGAGAGTGATAAAGCATTATAGTCCGATTGCCTGGTTCGTTGCGCTGAACACCTCCCTCGAAGGACCCAAAATTGGGGTAAAGAGTGCTCATTTTTATCCCGAACACCCAGTACTAGTTACATGGGGGCAGAAGCCGACGACTGGCCAACTCTCAGATTTTATAAACGGCCGCACAGAAGGTAATATTTTAAATTAAGAAAGCGTCCCATGGCGCAAATGAACTCATTTCACATTACACGATCACATGAGCATGTTCATTCAAAAATTACATCCTTGGCACACTCATCCGCCAGTAGGCGGGAACCCTTCAGGACACTCTCATAATAATTCTCGAGGCAGCGATGCTCCTTGCACTCCAGTGGCCCCTCCTTCACCAGCTTCACGGCGTCCAGCTTCGCCTAGTGCACCTTCGCCCGGGCAAAAGCCCTGCGTGCACCTTCGATGTAGACGAATCGCTTTGTGACTTCAAGCCGTGGGCAGGCTTCCACGAGCCGCCTCACTAGGCCGAAGTAGCTGCCGAACAGGGGCTCGCCATGCCACATCCGGACTATAAGGCCCCTCATGGCCTGTTCGGCCGCCTTGTGAAGCTCGACCAACGGCTTCAGCTGGTCGCTCAAGGGCACGGGGTGTTCGGTCCCAGTATACTGAGACCAGAACAACTTCTCCGTCGAGCTCCCCTCCTCAGCTCGGTAAAACTCTGCGGCATCCAGTACACTACGGGGAAGATCTGCAAACGCTCCTGGAGAGCTCCAAACTCGGGTAAGACAAAGGAAAGTCTCCTTCACATGCTTGCTTTGCATAATTAATGCCTTACCCGCCGCTATCTTCTTCACCACGTCAATCTCCTGAAGGGCCTTGTGGGCTTCGGCCTTGGCACTCCGGACGCTTTCAAGCGCCTGCGCGAGCTCGGACTCTCGCGTTTTAGAGTCAAGCTCCAAGGACTCATGCTTTTTGGCAAGAGCCTCGAGCTCTTGCTACACCTCACCTACTCGGGCTTCTTGCTTCTCCCGTTCAATGCGTTCCTTGGCCTCTTTGTCTTCGGCCTTGGCCAGCGCCTTCCTCAGGGTCGCCACTTCGGTCGTGGCCCCAGACAAATCTATGATGATCCTATTACTTTACACCCGAACTTCTTTTTAATATATAGACAAAGGTATTGCTTACCTTTGTTCTCCTTGAGCTGCCTCTTGGTAAGGGCGAGCTCGGTCTCGGACCGCTCTAGGTCCTGCTTGAGTGCAGAGACCTCCGCAGTACGTGCGGCAGCGGCCAGTAGCGAAGCCTGCACATACACATAGATACATTCTGATTAGACTCCTGCGTCATCATTTGATCCTCTATTCGGCTTTTCTTCTTGAACGCTGAACAGAGCATCAGGGGCTATTATCTATGTGGTACTATTTCCTTGTATTTTGATTGCTTACCTCAAAGCCTGTTAGGAGGCTGGCGCAAGCTTCGGTCAGTCCGTTTTTGGCGGACTGAACCTTTTTGACCACCACGCTCATGATAGTGCGGTGCTCTTCATCGATGGAAGCGCTGCGAAGCGCTTCCAGCAAGTTGTCGGATGCCTCTGGATGGATAGAGGACACCGACACGGATGGTTGGCCCCCCTTAACGGGGGACCGCCTACCGGAGTTCGGAACCATCAGAGGTTCCGATGCAGTGTCCGGCTGGGGCTCGAACTCGGAGCCCGTAGGAGCCTTGCTCCCTTGGTACCCATGGTCCGGGAAGTCGCCGCGAGGCGCCCCCAGGACCACCTCCAATTGGCTCGGTACCTTTTGAGACAACACCTCGGCATTTTCCGTAGGGCGAGGGGTGTAAGCGGTCGGAAGAGAACCGTTGTTCATATCCGACGGGTCCAAAGAGCCGCTCGACGAGGGTACGTCGAGATGAGCTCGGGACGGACTGCATAATCATGTTCGGCATAAGGAGAGGCAGTACAATATAACATGCCATGAAGTACTATGGTGTCCGGACACTTACGACTTCGCCAGGGGCTTGTCCCTGGGTAGCCACTCTTCGTCGCTGTCGGCGGCCGTCGTGGCGCAGTCAGGAGGGAGGGTCCTTCCCTTCTTGGACCCTTCGGCCTCCCCGGATGGGTCGGCCTTCCTTTTCTTGTCTCCCTCGGCTGGGGGGAGAACTTTTCTCCTCCTCCTCCTTGTTTCCGTGGGAGGAGTGCGCCTCGGAGTCATTGGATGATGAGTCCGATACAACCTTGCGCCGGAGACCCTTTCGGGTCCCTATGGGCTTCTTCTTGGCCTTCTTTGCCGGCACCTCGTAAGGTACCGGAGTCAGCATCTTCGTTAGAAGGGGGTCTGCAGGACCTTCGGGCAGGGAGGCTGGGCAATCAAGCTGCTTCGCTGTCTCTATCCAGTCCTGTTAATGGCATGGATGCTTAGATCCTGCACATAACTAAACCGGGACAAACAAATACCCTGAGAGATATAAAAGCCTACCGGATTGGCGCGGCGCTCTGCGCTGAGTCCGCGGTCCTCGGTGAGGGAGGGAGGAATCTCGACGCTCTTGAACAGCACCCTCCAAACATCCTCGTGTGTCGTGTCATAGAGCTCTCGCAGCGTCTGGTGCTTGGTTGAGTCGAACTCCCACAAAACAAATGTCTGTCGTTGACACGGAAGGATCCGGCGGAAGAGCATAACCTGGACCACGTTGACAAGCTTGATTTTCTTGTTCTTCATGTTCTGGATGCAGGTCTGGAGTCTGGTTAGCTCTACCAAAGAACCTCAGGACAGGCCCTTCTCTTTCTAGGAGGTGAGCCGCGTGGGGACTCCGGATCGAAATTTGGGGGCCGCCGCCCAGTTGGAGTCGCGTGGCTTGGTGATGTAGAACCACCCTGATTGCCACCCCTTTATGGTCTCCACATAGGAGCCTTCGAGCCAGGTGACGTTAGGCATCTTGCCCACCATGGCGCCTCCGCACTCTGCCTGCTTCTCGACCACCACCTTCGGTTTGACATTAAAAGTCTTCAGCCACAGGACGAAATGGGGCTTGATGCGGAGGAAGGCCTCGCACACGACGATAAACGCCGAGATGTTGAGGATGAAATTGGGGGCCAGATCATGAAAATCCGCCCGTAGTAGAACATGAGCCCGTGGATGAATGGGTGGAGGGGAAATCCCAGTCCACGGATGAAGTGGGTAAGAAAAACTACCCTCTCATGGGGTTCGGGCATAGGGATGATCTGCCCCGCATCTGGCAGCCGGTGCGCGATATCCGCGGCCAGATATCCGGCTTCCCGTAACTTTTTGATGTTCTCCTCCGTGATGGAGGAGACCATCCACTTGCCTCCTGCTCCGGACATGCTTGGAGTGGTTTGAGAAGAAGAACGCGAGCTTGGGCGCTAGAGCTCGAGTGTGCGGGAATGGGTAAGCGAGGAAGAAGAAGGCGTGGGTGAAAAGGTTAAATTCTTGTCCCTTTATATGGGCGGAAGAGGCGATCTGTCTCCCCACTCGCCTGGTAAAAACCGCTTATTCCCCAAGCGCCTTAATTGATGGCGCGGTTGGGTTACCCACGTCCGTATTGATGAGAATACCGTGATAAGGGGAACACGATCTCTACTTTGAAAAGACATGTCAAGAAAACCACCTCGCGATATGTGCGGTGCTGGTTGAGAAAAACGGTTCGAATAATGACCGGGCCGTGGCGTGATGTCATACCGTCAAAACATGTCAGCAGATTAGATTTGTGGAAATATTATTCTCTCTACGATGGTATGTGGAACTTGTTTTCCAGGGCCGGACACTATCCTTGTGTTCAAACTCTTCCATGAAGTATTCGGAGGAGGAACCCGCCTTGCAATGCCGAAGACAATACTGCGCGCCGGACTCATCGTCATTGAAGCCTGGTTCAGGGGCTACCGAGGGAGTCCTGGATTAGGGGGTCTCCGGACAGCCGGACTATATCATTTGGCCGGACTGTTGGACTATGAAGATGCAAGATTGAAGACTTCGTCTCGTGTCCGGATGGGACTCTCCTTGGCGTGGAAGGCAAGCTAGGCAATACGGATATGTATATCTCCTCCCTTGTAACCGACCTTGTGTAACCCTAGCCCCCTCCGGTGTCTATATAAACCGGAGGGTTTAGTCCGTAGGATAGCATACAATCATACCATAGGCTAGCTTCTAGGGTTTAGCCTCTATGGTCTCGTGGTAGATCAACTCTTGTAATACTCATATCATCAAGAACAATCAAGCAGGACGTAGGGTATTACCTCCATCAAGAGGGCCCGAACCTGGGAAAACATCGTATCCCCTGCCTCCTGTTACCATCCGCCTTAGACGCACAGTTCGGGACCCCCTACCCGAGATCCGCCGGTTTTGACACCGACAGCCAGGTCAAAGCCATAATACATTCATCTGATAAGATGGATGCCGGCTCTGCAGTCTTAATGTTGGAGAAAAATTGCCATTTTACGCCTCTGAAACAGAAGCTAGGGCGGCTCAAGCGCGATTGTAATGACATGGGCCAGCTAATGGCGGCTCTAGTCAAGTACATCGACTCTGATAGTACCAAGGATCCTAAGTCTCACGATGAGAAGACAGGAAAGGGAAAGAAGAACGACAATGCCAAGGGTCATCAGCATAACTCGGCGAATCAAGGAGGCAATAATAAGCGTAAGGCTGATGATAGCTCGGAGTTTGTGGCTAACACCAATGCACTGGGAAACAATCAATGATGTAAGGGGAGGCCACCTCCTCGGTCCGGCGGGTCAGGTCCTACTCTTGAACAGTTGTTAAATGAGCCCTGTCCAAGGCACAGTACTCAGCAGAAACTGGCCACTCACCTATGGAGGGACTGTACGATCATGAAGGCTTTCAAGAATTCTAACATGTTCAACAACAATCATGGGTCGAGCGGCGGCTCAGGTGGCGGCGGTTTTCATGGCCTGGGCGGTGGTTCAAATTCCAACTTTTAAGGCTCTCAAGGAAATCAAGGTGGCTACAATCAGCAATCTGGCTAGGGAGGTCAGTAGCAGCAGCAGTCTGGATATCAAAGCAATCCAAAGCAGTTAAATAGTGGACAGTATCATGTGTTCACCACCAGTTTGTGCAGACGGGACCAGAAGCTTCATAAGAGGGGTGTAAATGTTGTTAATCTGGCAGTCCCTCGTTATTTGAGATGGTCTGAGCAGCCTATTCTGTGGAGTAGGGAAGATCATCCTCCCTAGGTTGACAATCCGGGTCACCTGGCCTTGGTGGTGGCACCTCAGGTTGGTGGATATAAATTCACTAAGGTACTCATTGACGGAGGCAGTAGCATCAACATCCTCTATTATGAGACTTTCCGTCGCATGGGGTTGACTAACAAAAATATTAAAACATCCAATAATGTTTTCCATGGAGTGGTGCCTGGTAAGTCGGCGTACCCAGTGAGTAAGATTGAACTAGAAGTAGCCTTTGGAGATGAGCATGATTCTAGGGCCGAGGAGTTCACTTTTGAGGTGGTCAAAATCAAGAGCCCGTATCATGCCCTGTTTGGACGACCGGCTTATGCTAAGTTTATGGCACGGCCGTGTTATGTTTATTTGCAGGTTAAAATGTCGAGTCATAAGGGCACCATGACAGTGCATGGGAGTCGGAAGATAGCCTTGGAATGCGAGGAAAGCAATGTTGCTTACGCTGAATCTGTTTGTGCAACAGAAGAGTTGAAGTTCTACAAGGACGATGTTGACCCGGCAGACATGGCGTCTTTGAAAAAGCCGACTACAGAACATGAGCCGGTGCTGAAGTTTAAATCAGCTGATGACACCAAGCTTGTCGATTTTGTTCCAGGTGACTCATCTAAGCAGTTCAGTATCAGTGCTAATATGGATCCTAAATAGGAAAGCGCGCTCATCAGGTTCATCCGTGAGAACCGGGACATCTTTGCATGGAAACCTTCTGACATGCCGGGTGTACCGAGAGAACTTGCTGAGCACACTCTCAATATTGATCCAAAATTTAAGCCGGTCAAGCAGTTTCTTCGGCGGTTCAATGAGGAGAGGCGCAAGGCCATTGGTGAGGAAGTGGCCTGGCTCTTGGCGGCCAGGTTCATTATTGAAGTTCTTCATCCATAATGGTTGGCTAACCCGGTGCTCCTGCTTAAAAAGAACGGCACCTGGTGTATGTGTGTGGATTACACGGACTTAAACAAGGCTTGTCCGGCTGATCCATTCGCTCTCCCTCGTATTGATCAAATCATTGATGCTACGGCGGGTTGTGAGCGTTTGAGATTTTTGGATGCTTATTCTGGTTATCATCAGATCAAGATGGTAGTTAAGGACCAGGAGAAGACGGCTTTTATTACTCTGTTTGGAGCCTTCTGCTACATGGCTATGCCTTTTGGGCTTAAGAGTGCCCAGGCGACTTATCAGCGATGTGTGCAGAACTGTCTTCACAATCAGATTGGGCACAATGTTCATGCTTATGTGGATGATATTCTGGTGAAGTCCAGAGAGAAGAAGACCTTGATATATGATCTAATGTAAACCTTTGATAACCTCCGGGTCTACAAGATGACGCTTAACCCGGCCAAGTGTGTTTTCGGAGTACCAGCGGGCAAGCTTTTGGGTTTTCTCGTTTCTAATAGAGGCATCGAGGCTAACCCGGAGAAGATCAAAGCAATCACATCTTTGGCTAAGCCGGCGTGCATCAATGATGTTCAGCATTTGGCAGGTCGTATTGCTGCTTTAAGCCGGTTCATAAGCCAGTTAGGTGAGAAGGCCATACCGCTGTATCAAATGATGAAGAAGATAGACGATTTTGTCTGGAGTGATGCTGCTAACGCCGCCTTTGAAGATCTGAAGAGACAACTCGCTGAGCCGCCGGTCCTTGCTGCTCCTGTTGATAAGGAGCCATTATTGTTGTATGTGGCTGCTAACACACGTGCTATCAGTGTGGCCATGGTAGTAGAGCACAAGGAGGCCGGCAAGGAATAACCGGTTCAACGACCGGTTTACTATATCAGTGAGGTGCTTATTGAGTCCAAACAGAGATATCCACATTGGCAGAAACTTGTTTATAGGGTGTTCATGGCGAGCTGGAAGCTTAAGCAATATTTTCAGGGCCATCACATCATTGTGGTTAGTTATGCTCCTTTAGGAGATATCATTCAAAATAGAGAAGCCATAGGACGAGTTGCCAAGTGGGCCATTGAACTTGGGCCCCATGGCCTAAAGTATGTGCCACACACTGCTATCAAGTCTCAAGCACTGGTGGACTTCATCAACGATTGGACAGAGCTGCAGATGCCTGAAGAGAAGCCGGACAACACATATTGGAATATTCATTTTGATGGGTCCATGCAATTAGAGGGCTCGGGGCTGGAGTTGTTTTAGCTTCCCCTTGAGGTGACAAATTTTATTATGTGCTACGGCTAATGTTTCCCTGTACTAACAATGCAGCTGAGTATGAGGCCTTGCCCCATGGTCTTTGGATGGCTAAGGAGATGAGCTTGAGCCGGGTAAGGTGCTTTGGTGACTCAGGTTTGGTGGCTCAGCAAGTATCAGGCAAGCTGGATTCCAAAGATTCTCTCATGGCGGCTTATCGCCGTGAAGTTGATACCATTGTTGGACACTTCAAGGGTTACCAAGTGGAACACATTGATCGCAGAAAGAATGAAGCGGCCGATGCTTTAAGCCGGTCGGGGTCTCAGCGTAAGCCGGTGCCACCTAACACTTTCTTAGATGTTCTGCATAACCCTTCTGTCAAGTTGCCTACGGAGAAAGACTTGGCTATTCCAGACCCGGAAGCACAATTGGTGGCGGCTCTTCATGTCATTCTAGATTGGACAGTGCCATATTTGGCTTATATGACCCGGGGCGAGTTGCCTGAAGATGAAACCTTGGCTAGATAGATAACCCGGCGGTCTAAGTCAATGACAATTGCCAATGGTGAGTTGCATCATCGCAGTGTCTCAGGGGTGTTTCAACGTTGTGTTTCTCCTGAGGAAGGTCAAGAAATTCTTTGTGAAATCCATGAAGGAGATTGTGGCCATCATGCCGGTTCAAAGTCCCTTGTAGCCAAAGCCTTCCGTCATGGTTTTTACTGGCTGATGGCTCACGCTGATGCGGAGGATCTGGTCAGTAGGTGTGATGGTTGTCAGAAATTCTCACGACAGGCACACGTGCCGGCTCAAGAATTGCGGATGATTCCAATTGCTTCGCCATTTGCGGTCTGGGGGCTCGACATGGTTGGACATTTCAAAAGATCCAAAGATAAAAAGACACACCTTCTGGTGGCAGTTGACAAATTCACAAAGTGGGTTGAGGCAGAGCCGGTTAGTAAGTGTGATGCCGCCACGGCTGTTCAATTCATGAAAAAGGTGATTTTTGTTTCGGTTTTACACACAACATTATAACTGATAATGGTACTAATCTCTCCAAGGGTGCTATGGAGGAATTTTGCCAACGTGAGCATATCCGGCTTGATGTTTCATCAGTAGCTCAACCCCAATCCAATGGTCAAGCTGAAAGAGACAATCAGGAAATCTTGAAAGGTCTCAAACCCCGACTTATGGTTCCTTTACAACGGACACCGGGTTGTTGGGTGGAGGAGTTACCCTTTGTGATGAGTATCAATACTACCCCCAACAGGTCTACGGGTTATAAAGCCTTTCTTCATGGTTTACGGGGCAGAGGCAGTCCTACCTAGTGGCATCCGTCATGACTTGCCCCGTGTGGCGGCTTACATTGAGACTGATAGCGAACAAGCCCGTCAGGATGCACTTGACCTGTTAGATGAAAAGTGTGACTTAGCAGCAGCCCGCTCGATGATTTACGAACAGGACCTGTGCCGTTATCACAGCCGCCGAGTTAAGTCCAGAACCTTTCAAGAAGGTGACTTGGTGCTCCGTCTCATCCAGGATCAAACTGATGCACACAAGTTATCCCCACCCTTGGAAGGACATTTTGGGGATAGTAGGAACTTGAACAACGGGTCATACTAGCTTATCGATATTCGAGAGCACAAAGACTCACGTAAGTCGGAGGAAGAGACCCGCCGACCGTGGAATATCGCTCATCTTCAGCCTTACTATACTTGAGCCACCGGCTCTCATGATGTACGTATTTTTGATGTTGTATATATTATGATAAGTAATAAAGCAGGACCTCTGTCCTTTTCATCCTCAATAATCATATGTCTTCATCATTATAATTTCAAAATGACCAATTGGGGGCTGGTTGTGTTCAAATCTAGCTTAACCCTTTGGTTCGGCTCATGATCGTATTCGAATCTATCCATTAAACCATATGATCATTTGGGGGCTTCCTGTTCAAACATAGGTCGCATTTGAACCAAAGAGAACATAGCTGTCGGTACCCTCTTGATCGGCGCAACGCCAAAGCCACTGGGGGCTACATGATCGTATTCGAATCTTAGCTTAACCCCTTTGGTCCGGTTTACTGATCGTATCCGAATGAGAAGCCTCCAAATTTTTCTTTTTATTTGGCTTACATTTTTGGAAAACAATCTTTGTTTTTTATTCTGTGGCTTTTCATCTAAGATCTAAGTATAAGTATGGTTTCAATTTAACCCGGCCTGGCTTTTGACTATAAGTCACCAGTATGAGATAAGATAATTCACCGGTGTTTATTAACCCGACCTGGCTTTGGACTATAAGTCGCTAGTATCTATTTGGATTGCGCCATTGGAATCATGCGCTTATAAATCATCGGGTTATATTATTCAAATGTTTAATAGCCAACATGGCTGCATTTTTATTGTGGTTATCAATAACCAGTATTATGATTAAGGTTTTCAAAGTCGCTTCAGCGCAATGGCTATTATTTATCAATGGATATGATTTATTCTACAATGAAAGGAATAGTCCCAAGTCGCTGCAGGCTTACGACCCGGCACTTGGGGGCTACATTATTCAAGTTGAGATTACATCAAATATGCAAGTCTCATGTCACTGCAAGGATGCACCATGACACTTGGGGGCTAATGCAAAGTCATTTTTACTGGCCTTATTGAAGACCCGACTCATCACATCATAATGAGCCGGCCCTTGGGGGCTACCGATTGCTCATGTCAGAAATTTAAGGTACACAAGCTTTAATCTATTATATTGAAAGGTTTATTTCTTAGTTGGAAGAGTAGAAGGCTCTTAACCTTATGGACGTGCGTTCGAGCCCCGTGGTGGGGGTTACGTCATATGAAGTTATTTTCAATGAAGTATATATAAAGTCCCAACTCAATATTATCTTACTGAGCCGGCCCTTGGGGGCTACACGTATTTATAAAGTCCCTGCTCATTATTGCATAATGACCCGGCCCTTGGGGGCTACACCGGTTGAAGTTCTTGTGAGCATAAGGCAATTACAAGTCCCAGGTTGTTGCAAGCATGAAAACCCGGCACTTGGGGGCTACATATATGGAGTATTCAGTTTTTACTAGTGACTGAGATGAACAACATGGATTTTCTTCAAAGTGGTAATATTTATATTAAAGCAAGTCTTAAGTCATCACTTTGTTCTGCTCAAGACTTGGGGGCTACCGGTAATATGGATATGAGGGAGAGAAATCGTCAAAATTCTCAGTTTTGACCCGGCGTTGGCAACAATCATGACCTGGTGTCTATAACAGTCATGACCCGGAGTCATCGGTTTTTATAACCCGGTAATTTTGGAAAGCATAACTCAGCAAGTTCTACAAACCGGTTGAATATTTTAGAACCAATATTTTTGTCAAGTCAGAGCATTGAAGGCCGAATCAAATGGATTATTTATTCATTTACAATATTTCTTCTACAAGCAAATTGATTACGAAGCTGGCTTACTGACCAGGATTTTCTAGAAGAAGAAAATGATAAGGACTTAAGGATGATCAGGTGTCGGCTTACAAGAAAATTTAACCCGGAGAACAACCTGTCAAATTTGTTCTTGTGTTATATTGCAGATTAGTTTAACATGGATAAATCCAAATTAAACTGGGGGCTAATGTCGGGGATATACCCCGCGGTGTAACCCGCCGGATGTATGACCCGGCTGGAGGCTTGGCGATTCACAGGTAACCCGCCCGATCTTGGCGACTCATTTGTAACTCGGCGGGCGGGTCAGATGGAAAATAAGGCCTAAGGCCTAGAAGGCCGACTCACGTTATGATGGTCTGGTTTAAGAGGAAAGGCATAAGGAATATTATCCTACAAAAGAAGCAAGACTAGGACTCCACTTGTAATAGAGTAATCCTAATCCTATTAGGACTAGTCATGTAACCCGCCCCTTCAACATATATAAGGAGGGGCAAGGCACCCAAAGAGGGACAAAATAATTTCTAGGGCTAGACACAACTAGCAGAGCCAACTATGCGGCGACTCCCTCATGAGCATAATGAGACCTAGCCACAAACAACATGTAGGGCTATTACCGGATGATGTTTCTCGGGGGCCGAAGCTATCTAAATCCTTGTCTTGTGCGTTGATCCGCCCTGCGTCTCTCATCCCGATCAACCCCTCTCAAGCTACCACAAAGATGTGTTGGCCTCACGACTAAGTCCTCACACTAGGACATCTGCCGTGACAATTCCACGACATGTGCCGTGATTGATACGAAAGAGGCAGTATTAAATTTCAATTTCCACTAAGGAAGGGTATGGAACACTTCCCTAGAACTAGAATTAATCCACCATATGAATCAATCATGAGGGCATCATATGGATCTAGAAACAAAGATGCCAATACTTAGATCCTTTGCATTATGCCTAGCTAGGGGCATAAAACAATAGAGCTTGTTGGGTGGCAACCCAATGAACAAAAATTAATTTTGTCTTTTTCTTAGTGTTCTTGAGTGTTTGAAAAATTATGTTACTGTTATGATTGTGTTTTTGTGTTTTAATTAGTGTTTGTGCCAAGTAAATCCTTTGGGATCATGTTGGGTGATAGTTGATTTGATCTTGCTGAAAAACAGAAACTTTTGCGCTCACGAAAATAATTTAAGTTTTAACAGAAGCAAGATAAAATACTTATTGTTTTTGCAGGAGATTTTATATACAAATTGCTCATGTTGTCCTAATTTTAGAATTTTTGGAGTTACAGAAGTATTCAAAATCTCCAGATTGCTACATATTGCTCTGTTTTTGATAGATTCGGTTTTCTTTGCGTTGGGTGCTTGTTTTGATGATTCTATGGTTTTCTTTGAAGAGTTTTTGCCATAGAAAAGTTGGAATACAGTAGATATAATGCAAAAATAAAATATGAATGGGTTTGCAACAGTACTTATAGTAGTGATTTGCTTTCTTATACTAACGGATCTCATGAAGGTTTTGTTAAGTTTTGTGTGATTAAAGTTTTCAAGTTTTGGGTGACTTTACGATGGATGAACGAATAAGGATTAGCAAAATGCTAAGCTTGGGGATGCCCATGGTACCCCAATATAATATTCAAGAAGTATCAAGCAACTAAGCTTGGGGATGCCCCCGAGTGGCATCCCCTCTTTCTTCTAACAACCATCAGTATTTTACTTGAAACTATATTTTTATTCATCACATATTGCTTGGAGTGTCTTGTATGATATGAGTCTTTTCTTGTTTTCCTTTGTGTTCTTAGTCATGAATCCTTGCTGGACACACCTATTTGAGAGCGCCAAAATTATGCCATGACTTGTTAGAATTGCTCTCTAAGCTTCACTTAAATTTTTATGAGCTATGGAATTGCTCTAGTACTTCACTTATATCTTTTGGAGGATGGTGTGCTTTAGTATTTTTGAAGAAATGCTCTCATGCTTCACTTAGATTTATTTGAGAGTTAGTAATTTTTTTAAGAAATTCTCTCTTGCTTCACTTAAATTAATTTGAGAGAAGAAAATTTTTATGCTCATGTTCTTCACTAAGATTTGTTTGAGCTATCAAAAGCAACATATGAAACTAGTCCCAAAGTGATAGATATCCAAGTGGATATAATAAAAACTTTCCTGAAGATCATTGGACAAAATAAACTTGATTCCTTGTAATAGCTGAGATATGTTGATATAATATGCGAGTCATGTTAATGAGTAATTATTGCTTTAGTAAGAATATTGGTGTTAAGGTTTGTGATTCCCTATGCAAGCACGAAAGTCAATAGTTATGCAATGAAATTACATCCTACTTGTGGTGCATTATTCAGTGTTAGTTATGCTTAATGCTCGCTTAAGAGATTTTTCGTTTCTTGGTTGGTCGCTTCTCAATCTTTTGCTAGCCTTCATTTTGCACTAAGTATAATCACTACTTGTGCATCCAAAATCCTTTAAACTAGTTTTGCCATACAAGTCCACTATACCTACTTATATGTGGTATTCTTTTGCCGCTCTTAGCAAATTTGTATGTGCCATCTCTAATGTTCAAAATAAGCTTCTCTTTTGTGTGCTCGTACCGCTCATGAAACGGTAGGGGTTGGCTGATATATTTCCATGCTATATGTGTTATTCTCATGATGAGTGTTTATTCACTTTTCATTGCACAAGAGTACAACAAAGGTATTAGGGATGCCTAGTCCCGAAATGAAAATGAATTTACATTATGTTGTCAAATAATAAATTCCTTGGAAAGTGTTGGTATGGAAGGCACCCGTGGATACGCTTAGCCATGGAAAGTGAAAGTATGGTGGAAAAAGGAATAAACTTTATTTTCTGTTTGGGAACCGCCTATGATATATCTGGCATGGAAAGTATTGGGAACTACTCGATCGTTCTCGTTGACAGGAAAAGCATGCCTCCCAAAATGTTTTTATATCTATCTTTTTCGCTTTGAGCTCTAGCACCTCTACAAATCCCTACTTCCCTCTACGAAGGGCCTTTCTATTTACTTTATGCAATTTTTATTTTTATTTGAGTCTCCATATTCTCTTTCAAAGCACCCATTAAGGGGCACTATTATCGTACTTGAGCATTGGGTGTAGCTAATATGTGAGTGTGTTTCATGAATGGATCAATGATTGAGCATAATGGGCTAGGGATAACTTGCTTTCGCGTTGATATTTTGAAAGACATGGCTGCTTGTTGATATGCTTGAGTATTGAAGTCTTCATGTCAAAACTAGAATATTGCTTTGAACCATATAGAAGTCCAAATGTCCATGCTATAAAATAAATAATATGTGATGAACATGTTAGGCAGCATTCCACATCAAAAATTCTGTTTTTATCATTTACCTACTCGAGGACGAGCAGGAATTAAGCTTGGGGATGCTGATACGTCTCCAATGTATCTATAATTTTTTATTGTTCCATGTTGTTATATTATCATTCTTGGATGTTCTATAATCATTTTATATCATTTTTTGGTACTAACCTATTGACATAGTGCCAAGTGTCAGTTGCTGTTTTTTGCTTATTTTTTACATCGCATGAAATCAATACCAAGCGGAGTCCAAATGCAGCAAAACATTTTGTGGATTTTTTATGGACCAAAAGACACCCAATGGGCCGGAGAAGCACCTGGGGGTGTCCCGAGGGGGCCACAAACGACCATGGCATGCCTGGGCCCCCAGGCGTGCCCAGGTAGGTTGTGCCCACCTCGGTGGCCTCCTGCACCATCTCTTTGCTCTATGAATACCCCAATATGCCTCAACGAAAATCAATTCCAGCCGCCGCAAGTTCCAGAAACACCAGATCCAATCTAGACACCATCACGGAGGGGTTCATCATCCTCATTGGTGCCTCTCCGATGATGCGTGAGTAGTCTTTTGTAGACCTTCGGGTTTGTAGTTAGTAGCTAGCTAGATGGCTTCCTCTCTCTCGTTTGATTCTCAATACAATGGTCTCTTGGAGATCCATATGATGTAACTCTTTTCGCGGTGTGTTTGTCGGGATCCGATGAACTTTGGTTTTATGATCAGATCTATGTTTTTATCCAGGAAAGTTATTTGAGTCTTTTGATCTCTTATATGCATGATTTCTTATAACCTCGTATTTCTTCTCCAATATTTGGGTTTTGTTTGGCCAACTTGATCTATATATCTTGCAATGGGAAGAGGTGCTTTCTGATGGGTTCAATCTTACGGTGCTTGATCCCAGTGACAGAAAGGGGAACTGACACGTATGTATCATTGCTATTAAGGATAACAAGATGGGGTCTATTTCTACATAAATAGATCTTGTCTACATCATGTCATCGTTCTTATTGCATTACTCTATTTCTCCATGAGCTTAATACAATAGGTGCATGCTGGATAGCGGTCGATGTGTGGAGTAATAGTACTAGATGCAGGCAGGAGTCGGTCTACTAATCTTGGACGTGATGCCAATATAATGATCATTACTTGGATATCATCATGATCATTTGAAGTTCTATCAATTGCCCAACAGTAATTTGTTTACCCACCGTTTGCTATTTTTCTCGAGAGAAGCCACTAGTGAAACCTATGGCCCCCGGGTCTCTTCTTTATTATATTTGCCTTCGCGATCTATTTTTATTTGCTTTTATTTTTAGATATATTAATCCAAAAACCCAAAAATATCTCACTGGATTTTATTTTCTTTTATTTTCATTTATCAATCTATCACAATTTTTATCCCGTGTACTTGCCAAATTCTGGCGCCGTTACCCAAAAGGGATTGACTACCCCTTTAATACATCGTGTTGCGAGTATTTTTTATTTTTGTGCAGGTGTCGTTCATGTAGTGTTCCGTGGTTCTCCTACTGGTTCGATAACCTTGGTCTCATCACTAAGGGAAATACCTACCGTAGTTGTGCTGCATCATCCCTTCCTCTTTGGGGAAATATCGACGTAGTTCAAGCCACATTAGCACAAGACAATGATAGTTTGCAAATATCACAATCATGTTCAGATCACAAAGTATTGAGATAGACATTAAGTTGTAACCAAGGGATTCAACAAGCATCACTTTATCCATGTGTTGATCCTTTGGGATAGCAACTCTACCTAGGCCCAATACCTTGCTTTTACCAGTGTCAGCGAATGTGATATGGCTTTTAGTAGATGGACGTAGAATTGAATCCATGAGAAGACTTTGATCACCAGTCATGTGGTTAGTGCATCCACTATCCATTTTACACTCGGTAGCTTTCGGAGTCGTACCCTACAGTACAGTTAGCAGGATAGGCTTCACCAAGAGTATTGTGAAGCACCAACATGTAGCGAACAAGCATACTATCAAAGTTAAGATTCTTGTTCGGTAAGATAGGATGCTTGTCAAGAAACCTTGGGACGAAATATATGGTAAGACCATTTTGGCACTTTATCTTGCGTCCCACGAGATGTTTTAGGTCCCCAGCATTGCCGTCAGAAGTCTTTGATATCCGGTTGGTGACCTTTCCCTACAAGAGAAGTTAATTCTTCTTAACCACCCACATCTTAAGGGGTGGCTTAGAAGCAATGAGTCTAAGTGCATCATATGAGAACTTTGGCTTTGTTGCCCTAGCAAATAGTTCTGCAGGAGGTGAATAATACTCATAGTCATAAGAATATGCAGAAAAGTTCTTTGATTTATGAACATATCGGTTAGAAGAAACACGCTCATATTCATGAGTCTGGTGATAGTTTCCCTGCAAAACATTGACGTTAGGGTGACCTTATGAGGTCCTCTATCTATATGAAGCCTTTGGGTCACGTGAAGCCTTTGGTCTGGGGTTTGTCTTCTTCCCAGGTGGTGTCATGATGACATTCACATGAAGCTTCTCAAGACAACTTTTGGGCACCCAGATCTTCTTCAAAGGTGGCCCATTCCTGTAGTTAGTACCAATAAACCTGACAAACACTTCACCATTCTGATTCTTAAACAACTTATAATTGGCATCAAAGGATTCATCAATGATAATGGAGTTAGCACAAGTGAAGCCAGATAAGGTGGATGGGTCCACTGAAGGGCCCTTTGCAGCAACCCATGTAGTTTTGGGGTACTGCTCAGGCTTCCAGTAAGAACCGTCAACATTCATTCTCCTCTCGAACCCAACACCCTCTTTCCTAGGGTTTCGGTTCAGAATCTGTTTCTTGAGGACATCACAGGTCGGCTTCTGTACATGCATGTTTCAAGCAATGTATTCAAACTAGCATTCTCATCAGCAATAGTAGTGGTATCCTCAGTAGAGGGGTTAGTTACCACATCAGTAGTTGAAGATATTGCAACATCAGAGTCAGTAGAACATTCAACAATAGAGACAACATTATCATGCTCAAGACATTTTAAACATGGTGGTACAAAATCTTCCTGAGCGGAACTAATCTGTTGAGCGAGTAGTGAATCATTCTCCTTTTGAAGATCTTCATGAGACGCTCTCAGTTTCTCTAGATCTTGCTTCCTTTGAAGATAATCGTAGGAAAGATTCCTTTGAATAACATCAATCCTTGAGTCTCTCTGGATTGAGAGCCTTCGTTGACCTTGGACAACCAGTCCTAGACTAGCTTCGCAGTTTCCAGTGCACTCACACGGCCATATTGTCCTTTGGTCAGATGACCACAGATGATGTTCTTGGCGGTTGAGTCTAGTTGCATGAACCTCTTGACATCTGCAGCGGTGACACCTTCACCGCCCTTGGGAACGCCTGTCTTGACGACATACCAGAGGTCAATGTCAATGGCTTCATGATGCATGCACATCTTATTCTTCCAGTAGGGGTAATCGGTGCCATCGAAGACTGGGCATGTAGCGGATACCTTGATTACCCCTACAGTCGACATAGCTAAAACTCCAGGTGGTTAAACCGAATCACATAGAACAAGGGAGCACCTTGCTTTCATACCAATTGAAAGTGCTAGTTATCAACTAAAGGGGGGTGAATAGGCAATTTCTATGAAAGTCTTCAAAACACGATGTCTTTGAAGACAAACAGTTAATATGAACCTATATGATATGCAGCAGAAGATGGACTACACTAGACAGCTCATAGTCATGTAAGTAATATAGTGAAAGCACAAAGACTAATAGCAGCTAGGTAGTATGGATCGGAATGGAAGACAGTATGAAGCCAAACAGTAATAGTCTTTGCACAATGAAGTCAAACAGATCAGGCAGGTAGGCAATGACTTCACGAAGAAAAACGGAAATGTAAAGGAGGTTGGGGATAGAACCAATAGCTTGGTGAAGACACGGATTTGGTAGACCAGTTTTAGTTGTTGTGACAACTGTATGTCTAGTTAGGGAGGCTGAGATTGAACTCAGAAGACTGTGTCTTCACCTTATTCCCCTTGAGCTAAGGACACCCAGTCCTCGCCCAATCACTCGGGTAAGTCTTCAAGTTAGACTTCCAAACCTTCATAGACTCCGTTCACCAGCGATTCACAATGACTCTTGGATCCTCAGAACATGGCGCCTAACCGGCTGGAGGATGCACAGTCCTCAAGTGTAACAAGTCTTCAGGTCACGCGGACAGAAAGACTTCGGTGATGCCTAACACTCTTTGGCTCTAGGTGTTTTGGGCTTTGTCCTCGCAAGGATCTCTCTCTCTCAAAGGCTTCGGAGGTGGGTTGCTCTCAAACGACAAAAGTCGTGTACTAACTCCGAGCAGCCACCAATTTATGGTGTAGGAGGTGGGCTATTTATAGCCAGAAGGCAACCCGACATGATATGTCCGAAATGACCCTGGGTCACTAAGGAAACGGCATGTATCCAACGGTCAGATTTCAAACACACACGACAGCTTAGCTTGGGCTACAAGCAAAGCTGACTCACCCAACTCTGGTAACATTTGCTCTCAATGTCTTCGCTCGAAAACATAGGATTTTGGTTGAGCATCACATCAGTCATCTGACTTTTTCACTTGGACCCCACTTAACAGTACGGTGGTTCCTATGACTCAATAAAGAAGAAAATAAAACTACAAATGAAACTATGTCTTCGCACTCCATAGTCTTCAAGGGAATGTCTTCACAGGCTATTAGCTTCAACGTGAATGTCTTCACGAACCACCATTGTCTTCAATGTCTTCATACATTTTTAGGGGTCATCTCTGGTAAGTAAAGCAAATGAATGAGGGACTTCTGCCAGTGTTATCCTGCAATTCTCACAAACACATTGGTCAATCAACCACGTTTGTCGTCAATACTCCAAAACCAACTAGGGGTGGCACTAGATGGACTTACAACAAGCCCAACCTCAAGTACTTCCGGGTGTTTGGTTGTAAGTGTTTCATTCTCAACAAGGTGTGCATTTGTCTAAATTCGAACCTAGAGCTCAAGAGGGCATATTTGTTGGTTATGCTACAAACTCTCATGCTTACCGTGTTCTCAACAAGTCCAATGGACTCATTGAGGAGACGTGTAATGTGGAGTTTGATGAAAATAATGGCTCCCAAGTGGAGCAAAGTGGTCTTTGTGATGTATGTGATGAAATTCATCCTCAAACCATAAGAAGAATGGGGATTGGTCAAATACTCCCCATTGAGGAACCCCTTGTGGCGGAAGGAGAAGGACAATGCTTTACTCAAGTGGATCCATCACCAACGCTAGACCCACATGCTTCCGAAGAACAACGTGAAGGCCATCAACCAAGTGAACAAGATCAAGGGCAATATCAACTTCATGATGATGGTGGTTCACCAAGTGATGCCCAATATAAAGTTCATGATGCCAAGCAAGCTTAAGATCAAGAGGAAGCTCAAGATGGTGCTCAAGATGACGATCCTCAAATTCCTATTGAGGAACTTTTAGAGCGCCATGCCACCAAGGTGGCTTTTGAGCTCAAGCATCAACAACATGTCATGGAGAATGTGCTTGGAAGCTTGAGGAAAGGGGTAACTACTCATAGACAATTGTCAAACTTTTGTGAGCATCACATGTTTGTTACGTGTGTTGAACACCAAAAGGTACATGAGGCGCTCGATGATGTGGATTGGCTTGAAGCCATGCATGATGAACTCAACAACTTCGAGCACAACCAAGTTTCAGAATTAGTGCCAAGGCCAACGGAGGGCCACAATGTCATTAGGACCAAATGGATCTTCAAGAACAAACAATATGCAAATAGTGTGGTTGTTCGAAACAAGGCAAGATTGGTGGCACAAGGCTACTCCCAAGTCGAGGGTATCGACTATGGTGAAACCTTTTCCCCCGTTGCTCGTCTTGAATATATTCGCATGTTACTTGCATATGCATCTCATCATGATTTCAAATTGCAACAAATGGATGTGAAGAGTGCATTTCTTAATGGTCCTTTGAATGAGTTGGTATATGTCAAACAACCCTCGAGATTCGAGGATCCCAAGATCCCCAGTCATGTATACAAACTCAATAAGGCACTCTATGGCCTTAAACAAGCCCCACGTGCATGGTATGAACACCTTACTGAGTTGTCACAAGATCGTGGGTTTGAAATTGGGAAAATCGATCCCACTCTTTTTACTAAGAGGGACAAAGGGGATCTGTTCATATGCCAACTATATGTTGATGATATTATATTTGGTTCTCCTAACAAATCTTTCAATGATGAGTTTGCCGCACTAATGACAGAGAAGTTCGAGATGTCTATGTTGGGAGAGTTGAAGTTCTTTCTGGGGTTCGAAGTCAATCAAAGAAGAGAAGGAACCTTCATTAAACAAGCCAAATATACCCAAGACATGCTCAAGAGATTCAAGCTAGATGATGTCAAGCCGGTCAAGTTTCCTATGCCTGCCAAATGCAAGCTTGACATTGTTCCTAATGGTAAAGTGGTGGATCAAAAGGTATATCGCTCCATGATTGTATCCTTGCTTTACCTTTGTGTATCTAGACCAGATATTATGTTTTTTAAAGGGGTGCTTTATTACTCAAAAGATTTAAGCATTACACGTGGCCTCTGCATAACTAAGATGCACACAGCCAAATAAGGTTCTCTCATACAAAAGAAAAATAAAAAGGCGAAATACAAAAAGATCCGTATAATGCCTAAAGCGGAGGAGGGGAAATCCTCAGATCATGCGGCCATCCATGTTGAGTAAAAGTATCCCCCGCCGTACCCTCCAATCATGCACACACCTCCGTAATTAGGTCTCGATTCTCCACGCATTGTAGACCGAATATTATGTTGAGTGTGGGAATGTGTGCAAGGTTCCAAGCCGCACCTATGGAAAGTCACTATGTGGCGGTCAAGCGAATCTTTCGATATTTGGCTCATACCCAAAACTTTGGCCTATGATACTCCAAAGGAGCAAGCTTGGATTTCATGGGTTATTCGGACTCGGATTGCACTACAAAAAATCCACTTCCGTGATGATACATGTTTGTCATAGTAGGTCACGTTTTATGTCATGCATGCACATCCCTGACGATTTTATGACAGAATCAAGATAGTCATACCTATGCTATCGTAGAAGTGTTCCATGACAATACCAAAATTATCATCACGGAAGTGTCCACTTCCATGACGATAAATGGCGAGTCATGGAAGCCCTTTCGTCAAGGGTAACCGACATGTGGCATCCACCATAATGGGTCGCTGTTAAGCTATCGGGTTCCAGTTTGGATCTGATAACCCGTTAATAGCCTAGACCAACGGGGATTTTCCACATGTAAAATTCTCATTCGTCGGCGGATCCGTTGGGACAGTTGTCATCCAGCGAATGGACGGGAAGAACCTATGATACGTCAACACGTGGCTCGACCCAATAGTGGCCCATTCCGGTAAAAAGGCTGGCCCATTTGACCTAGTCAAAAGGTAAAGGCTGACCCACTTAAAGCCTGTTAGCGGCCTGTTCGCATATAGCCCATTTACAGCCCGCTAACTCACAACCCATTATGGCCTATCCGAATTAGGCCCAGTAGAGTCATCTGGGCTGTCCAATATGATTCCATCCCGTTGCAACTTCCGGCTCATGTATGGACCATGACGTCTTTCGGCCCATATAAGGCCATTTGTAACTCTGGGCCCATTAACGGCCCATGGTGAAACTAGCCCGTAATGAACAGTGTATCGCTTTATACCCATTAACGACCCATATTCCATTGGGCCTTTTCCAGCTCGCGTTATCTTTCGGCCTTCTGAGAGCACATTTATTCTTGGGCTTATTTGCAGCATTCGATTACTTACGGTCCGTTATTGGCCTGTTCCGATTGTAGGCCAAATTCAGCTCGTGGTTAAAGTCTGTTGATAGAAACAAGCCTGTTATACTCGTTGTCCTATTAACAGCCTGTTATGATCGGCCCATGAACGAACGATTCCCACTCTAGCCCGTTTACGGCCAATAATGCGGTCCATTATTGGCCCATGTTTGGACAATCAATCATAAGGCCCATAGAAGGCCCATTGTTTCTATGGCCCGTAGAAGGTCCATTGTTTCTACGGCCCGTAGGAGGCCCATGGTCACTACAGTAGATATGTAGCCCATGGTTATTGTGGCCTAGTTTTAAAAAATAGGTTATTGCAGACACTAGCAAACCGCGGAAAAAGAACCGAACTGACTACAAGCAAACAAATAAACAAGACAACAAGGAAATAAATAAGCAATCAACTTACGCTAGGCTATCATGGCTATTACACATATTACATCCACTAGGCATCAAAGTTTGCCACGAGTGCAAATATGGGGAACAGAGCAGCATATTACATACATTGGTTGTCAAAATTGGTGACCAGTGCAAATAAACGCCGCAACAAAACAAGTCCAGCACTGAAACCACTTCACAAGAGCTCAAGAAACAATATCCCGGGTATCCACCATGCTGGCAAGACGCTTAGAAAGCTTATTAGCCTTCTCTTGTTTGGCGCTTAAATCCTCCAGCGCTTGTTGTTGCACCAGAAAATATGCATCTGAATTCTGTAGGACTTCCTCAGTCCTTCAGCTTCCTGTTGCAGCACATTTGATCGATGTCTTTCAACTTGAAGTTGAGACTCAAGAAGTCAAACTGATTCAGGTAGCGAGTTCAAAGAGCTGGTGCCAGCAGTAGGGGCCAGTAACTCGAACAATACATCAAGACAGGACTTTGGGGTTGTCTCACTGTCTTGAAGATAGTTTTTATCAGCATTCTTAGAGACCAACATGGATGTCTCACTATCTTGAACCTTATCTGCATTACTTCCTTTACCATTGCATAACAGGGTACTTGATGTCTACTAGAACTACGTTGGTATTTCCCCAAAGAGGAAGGGATGATGCAGCACAGTGACGGTTGGTATTTCCCTTAGTGATGAGACCAAGTTTATCGAACTAGTAGGAGAACCAAGCAACACTACGTAAACATCACCTACACACAAATAACAAATACTTGCAACCCGACGTATTAAAGGGGTTGTCAATCCCTTTCGGGTAGCGACGTCAGAAATTGGCAAACGGACATGAGAGAGTTGTAATAATTGATAGATCGAATGCCAAATAAAATAAATTGCAGAAATGTATTTTCGTATTTTTGGGTTTAATAGATCTGAAAATAAAAGGCAAATAAAATAGATCGCAAAGGCAAATAATATGAGAAAGAGACCCGGGGACCGTATGTTTCACTAGTGGCTTCTCTCGAGAAAAATGGCAAATGGTGGGTAAACTAATTACTATTGGGCAATTGATAGAACTTCAAATAATCATGATGATATCGGAGCAATGATCATTATATAGGCATCACGTCCAAGATTAGTAGACTGACTCCATCCTGCATCTACTACTATTACTCCACACATCGACCGCTATCCAGCATGCATCTAGTGTATTAAGTTCATGGAGAAACGGAGTAATGCAATAAGAACGATGACATGATGTAGACAAGATCTATTTATGTAGAAATAGACCCCATCGTTTTATCCTTAGTAGCAACGATACATACATGTCGGTTCCCCTTCTGTCACTGGGATCAAGCACCGTAAGATCGAACCCACTACAACACACCTCTTCCCATTGCAAGATAAATAGATCAAGTTGGCCAAACAAAACTCAAATATCGGAGAAGAAATATGAGGCTATAAGAAATCATGCATATAAGAGATCAACAAAACTCAAATAACTTTCATGGATAAAAAGAGATAGATCTGATCATAAAATCAAAGTTCATCGGATCCCAACAGACACACCGCAAAAGAATTACATCACATGGATCTCCAAGAGACCATTGTATTGAGAATCAAACGAGAGAGAGGAAGCCATCTAGCTACTAACTACCAACTCGAAGGTCTACAAAGAACTACTCACACATCATCGGAGAGGCACCAATGGAAGTGGTGAACCCCTCTGTGATGGTGTCTAGATTGGATTTGGTGGTTCTAGACTCTGCGGTGGCTAGAATTGATTTTCGTCGACCCCCCTAGGGTTTCTGGAATATTGGGGTATTTATAGAGCAAAGGGGAGGTCCGGGGAGCACCTGAGGTGGGCACAACCCACCAGGGTGCGCCTGGGCTTCTAGGCGCACCCTGGTGTGTTGTGCTCCCCTCAGAGCACCCCCAGGCGCTTCTCCGGCCCATTGGATGTCTTTTGGTCCAAAAAATCCAAACAAAGTTTCGCTGCATTTGGACTCCATTTGATATTGATTACCTGTGATGTGAAAAACATGCTAAAATAGCAAGTGGCACTTGGCACTATGTCAATAGGTTAGTACCAAAAAATGATATAACATGACTATAAAATGATTATAAAACATCAAAGAATGATAATATAACAGCATGGAACAATCAAAAATTATAGATACGTTGGAGACGTATCAGCATCCCCAAGCTTAATTCCTGCTCGTCCTCGAGTAGGTAAATGATAAAAACAGAATTTTTGATGTGGAATGCTCCCTAACATGTCATCTCATATTCTTTTCTTTATAGCATGGACATTTGGACTTTTATATTGTTCAAAGCAATAGTCTAGTTTTGACATGATAATTTAGATACTCAAGCATACCAACAGGAAACCATGTTTTTCAAAATATCAATGGTAAAATAAGTTATCCCTAGCCCATCATGCTCAATCATTGATCCATTCATGAAACACACTCGCATATTAGCTACACCCAATGCTCAAGTACGATCATAGTGACCCCTAGTTGGTGCTTTATAAGAGAAGATGGAGACTCAAAAAAATTGCATAAAGTAAAAGAAAGGCCCTTCGCAGAGAGAAGTAGGGATTTGTAGAGGTGCCAGAGCTCAAAGCGAAAATTGAGAGATAAAAACATTTTGAGAGGCATACTTTTCCCACCAACGAAAATGACTTAGAGTTCCCAACACTTTCCATGCTAGATATATCATAGGCGGTTCCCAAACATAAATTGAAGTTTATTCCTTTTTCCACCATACTTTCACTTTCCATGGCTAACCGTATCCACGGGTGCCTTCCATACCAACACTTTCCAAAGAATTTATTATTTGACAACATAAAGTAAATTCATTTTTCATTTCAGGGCTTGGCATCCCTAATACCTTTGCCTTACTCTCATGCAATGGCAAGTGAATAAACACTCATCGTGAGAATAACACATCTAGCATGGAAAATATTAGCCACCCCTCACCGCCTCGCGAGTGGTACGAGCACACAAAAGAGAAATTTATTTTGAATATTAGTGATGGCACATACAAATTTGCTTAGAACAGCAAAAGAATACCGCATATAGCTAGGTATAGTGGACTCATGTGGCAAAACTGGTTTAAAGGATTTTGGATGCACAAGTAGTGATCATACTTAGTGCAAAATGAAGGCTAGCAAAAGATTGGGAAGTGACCAACCAAGAAACGAATAATCTCATAAGAGAGCATTAAGCATAATTAACACCGAATAATGCCCCACAAGTACGATGTAATTTCATTGCATGACTATTGACTTTCATGCTTGCATAGGGAATCACAAACCTTAACACCAATATTCTTACTAAAGCATAATTACACATCAACATGACTCACATATCACATCATCATATCTCGAAACTATTACTAAGAATCAAGTTTATTTTGTCCAATGATCTTCATGAAAGTTTTTTTATTATATCCTTCTCGGATATCTATCACTTTGGGACTAATCTTCATGTGTTGCTTTTGATAAGCTCAGACAAATATAAGGCCAACTCCACCGCACGACCCCAAACGGACGTCCGTTTTGTCCGGATTTTGTCCGTTTGGGTGGCGATGGGGGTCAAAAAAGACATGTGCGTCCGGCTTCTGTTCGAGGTGCCCACCGCGGCGACCAACCCCAAAATGTCCACTGCCCCCGCACCCGCCGTAGCATGTCGTGGCCACTCGCGCTCGCTCGCCAGGGCCGCCCGCCGCGCCAACCTGCAGCCGTGTTCCGCCGCCCATCATCGTGCCATCCGTCAACCGCCCCCCTCCCCCCGCCTGCTCGCCTGCCTGCAGCCGCCACCCGTGCCGCCTTGCAGCTCGCCACCTCGACCGCGCTCACGCTGCCCCGACGCCGCCTGCACAC
>NC_041382.1:534875053-534901669 GCF_002162155.2 Triticum dicoccoides | reverse complement strand
CGCCGCGCCCACCCGCTCGCCCCCTCCCCGTCGCGCCCGCTCGCTCGCCCACGCCGCCGCCTGCGCGCCCGCTCGGCACCGTGCCTCATGCTCCCCACCCACGCGCACGCCCGGAGAGAGAAAGGAAGAAAGAGAAAAAGGAGAGAGAGACCGGTGGAGGTTGACAAATGGGTCCAGGCCCGGACAAGAGCGGACGGGGCGAATGAGAAAGCGTCCGTTCGGTGTCCGCTCGACTGAAAAGCCGAACCAAATTTGGCCTCGGGATGGGGCAAAGTGGACCAGAAGCGGACGTCTTTTTGCGGATGGGGTTGCGCATTGGGCCGCTTCATTTGTCCGTTTAGACCCAAACGGACAGACCCGGACGTTTTGGAGTCGCGCGGTGGAGATGGCCTAAGTGAAGATCATGAGCATAATATTTCTTTCTCTCAAATTAATTTAAGTGAAGCAAGAGAGAATTTCTTGAAAATTTTACTAACTCTCAAATAAATCTAAGTGAAGCAAGAGAGCATTTCTTCAAAAATACTAAAGCACACCGTGCTCAAAAGATATAAGTGAAGCACTATAGCAAATCCATAGCTCATAAAAATTTAAGTGAAGCATAGAGAGCAATTCTAACAAGTCATGACATAATTTTGGGATCTCTCAAATAGGTGTGTCCAGCAAGGGATCAAGACTAAAAACACAAAGCAAAACAAGCAAAGACTCATATCATACAAGATGCTCCAAGCAATACACATAGTATGTGACGAATAAAAATATAGCTTCGAGTAAAATACCGATGGTCGTTAGAAGAAAGATAGTTGCTTGCTTATATTTGGATAATAACTTGGGGTGCCATGGGAATTCGCAAGATTAGGCTCTTCTTACTCCTTATTCTTTCATCCATCGTAAGATAACCCAAAACTTGAAAACTTCAATCACACAAAACTTAACAAAACCTTCATGATATCCGTTAGTATAAGAAAACAAATCACTACTATAAGTGTTGTTGCAAACCAATTCATATTTTATTCTTGCATTATATCTATTGTAGTCCAACTTTTCAATGGCAAAAACTCATCAAAGAAAACCATAGAATCATCAAAACAAGCACATAATGCAAAGTAAACAGAATCTGTCAAAAACAGAACAGTCTATAGAAATCTGGATATTTCGAATACTTATGTAACGCGAAAAACTCTAAAAAATTAGGACAGCCTGAGAAACTTGTATATTAATCCTCTGCAAAAAGAATTGGTATTTTATGGCTCTTTTGTTAGAAAGGAGAATTGTTTTCGTGAGCGCAAAAGTTTCTGTTTTTCAGCAAGATCGAACAACTATCACCCAAGAAGATCCTAAAGGATTTAATTGGCACAAATACTAATTAAAACATAAAAACACAATCAAAATAGTAGCATAATTGTGCTTACACTCAAGAACAGAAAGAAAAAAACAAAAATAAATTTTATTCATTGGGTTGCCTCCCAACAAGCGCTATTGTTTCACGCCCCTAGCTAGGCATACAGCAAGGATCTAAGTTTTGTCATCCTTCTTCTTAATTCCCTCAGGGGTGTTTTCATCATTGGGTTTTTAAAAAACAACATAAAACATATTACCCATAGAAACCTTAGCACTATTAAGTTGCTCATTATCATAACCCTGTTGATTTCCGGCAACAATCCAAGAGTAATGTTGATTAACATTATTGAAAACTTGTTGGATTACATCTAGAATAGGTACTTCCTTTTTAAGATTCTCATCAAAGATTTTATTATCCCCAAGCAAATGTATTAAATCATAAGCACTATTGTAAAGAATTTCATCTATCACGGGCTTTTCACGATTCATACGGTAAAAATCAAAGATTTCCCTAGCTTCCCGTATGATGAAGTCAAACTCATTCATAAGAACAAGAGTGACCAACTTTTTAGCCTTAGGATTCTTTATAGCGGCAAGCTCAAAAAACAATCTTTGCAAAGTAGGATGCGTATGGATAAATTTGGTCTCATGTTTCAGAACTAGTGCTGAAATACCATCCGCATAAGATCTAGTAGTTCTAAGTATAGGAGCATCATCAAGACTTAGATTTCCCACACAATTGAAAAATTCTTGGATAATTTGTTTTCCCATAACATTCCCTTGCCCTAAGATAGAATTTTTAGCATCCAGATTGCCCATTCGTCCAATCTTAGGAGTTAGGCCATCATCTGTTGCTGACATACCTAAATCACTCATGATTGCAAGCAAAGGATAGATCTAATGAGAAAACGGCAAACAAAAAGGAGGGCGAATAAAACGGTTAATTTTTGTGAAGTGGGGAGAGGAAAACGAGAGGCAAATGGCAAATGATGTAAATTGCGAGGAGATGAGATTTGTGATTAGGAACCTAGTAGATGTTGAAGATCCTCCCCGGCAACGGTGCCAGAAATTCCTTTTGATGTCTGCTAGAACTACGTCAGTATTTCCCCAAAGAGGAAGGGATGATGCAGCACATCGACGGTAGGTATTTCCCTTAGCGATGAGACCAAGGTTCTCGAACCAGTAGGAGAACCAAGCAACACTATGTAAACAACACCTGCACACAAATAACAAATTCCCGGCGTATTAAAGAGGTTGTCAATCCCTTTTGGGTAGCGGCGCTAGAAATTGGCAAATGGGCGTGAGAGAGTTGCAATAATTGATAGATCGAACGCCAAATAAAATAAATTGCAGCAAGGTATTTTTGTATTTTTGGGTTTAATAGATCTGAAAATAAAAGGCAAATAAAATAGATCGCAAAGGCAAAATAATATGAGAAAGAGACCCGGGGACTGTAGGTTTCACTAGTGGCTTCTCTCGAGAAAAATAGCAAACGGTGGGTAAACAAATTACTGTTGGGCAATTGATAGAACTTAAAATGATCATGATGATATCCAGGCAATGATCATTATATTGGTATCAAGTCCAAGATTAGTAGACCAACTCCTGCCTGCATCTAGTACTATTACTCCACACATCGACCGCTATCCAGCATGCACCTAATGTATTAAGCTCATGGAGAAATAGAGTAATGCAATAAGAACGATGACATGATGTAGACAAGATCTATTTATGTAGAAATAGACCCCCATCGTTTTATCCTTCATAGCAATGATACATACGTGTCGGTTCCCCTTCTGTCACTGGGATCAAGCACCATAAGATCAAACCACTACAAAGCACCTCTTCCCATTCCAAGATAAATAGATCAAGTTGGCCAAACAAAACCCAAATATCGGAGAAGAAATACGAGGCTATAAGAAATCATGCATATAAGAGATTAAAGAAACTCAAATAACTTTCATGGATAAAAAGAGATAGATCTGATCATAAACTCAAGGTTCATCGGATCCCGACAAACACACGGCCGCCAAGCCCTAATCTTCCTTGGAGGGCCGATCTAGAGTCCATTCGGGGCTCCGGAGAGGGGAATCCGTCTCCATCATGATCATCAACCATCCTCCATCACCAATTTCATGATGCTCACTACTATGCGTAAGTAATCCCATCGTAGGCTTGCTGGACGGTGATGGGTTTGTAACATCCCAATTTTCAGTTTGGATGTGATACATAGGTCATCATATGCATATCATATTTTATTTGCATTTTGGTTGTGATCCTAGAAATCCTAAGCAACTCAAGGACCCAAGGATAGAGTTGGGGATTTTTCATTTATTTTCATATTTGAATTTTTCTCAAATTTGAAAAGAGGGATCACTTTGATTTTAATATTTTTCTCTCCAATTCTTTCCAATTAAAAATAAAAGAGAGAAGATAATATGACTTCTTCAAAAAGAGAGGAATATTGAAGGAAAAAAATTAAAATCCAATAAATATTTTATTTGGATTGTATTTGAATTAAAAAAATATTTTTAAAAATTGCATTATTAGGCTAGAAAAATGTTCACTTTGTTCTAAATATTTTATTTAGACGATGAAAATTGTTTTTGGCATTTTTTAGATTTTTCTTTATTATTTTATTAGGATTTTTATTCAGTGGAATTTATTAAAAAAATCTTTTTCGGACCGACCGGGCCGAAGGCCCAGCCGGCCCACTCCCGCCGCCGCCTTCCTCGCGCCGCCGCCGTCTCTGGCACGGACGCCGAGGAGGAGTCCGAGCCAGACTCCACCTCAGGTCGGCCCCTTGTGCAAGCAAGCCCCTCGGGCCTTTATATACGGTCGAGGCCCCCCGCCACCACCACCACCCCACCACCGAGCCGTGCCGCCTCCCGCACTCCGCCGCGCCGCCTGCCGCAACGCCCCGCTGCTACACCGCCACTGCTGCCGCCCGCACCGGATCCCACCGGAGCTGCCGTCCGCCGCCGTTGACCGGTATAAGAAAACCGCTCCGGTTCATCGGTGCACTTCGGTTTTTTCGGTTTTTCCTTTCTAGATCGGTTTAATTTTTAGGGTTAGGGTTTTCTTGATCGGATCTATTTAGCGAACGTCCACGCGAACACCTCTGTTCGCGAATGCGTTCGTCCGTTCATCTCTATTAGCGAACATTCGTTCATTATTATTTTCTTTTTATTTTATTTTCGGCCAGGATCTATCCATGATTATTTTTATCGCAAATTAGCCCTTGACCTTCAATGCTCGCAACTTTTTACCCGTTTGTCCAAATCCAGTGAAACCAATGCCAAAATCTTCGTCCTGAACCGCTCTTTCCAGTTAATCAACTTGAATAGGGTTTTTGACAAATTTTAATTTGGTTGCAAGCAGATATGAGTTTAAACTTCTTTGACCATGGTTTGAGTTTCGTAGCTATGATTCGATTGATTCTTTTTGCAAATCGAAGCTCTTCTCTTGTACCTTTGATTTGGATCTTTTCTCTTGAGTATTACCCTTGCATCTATTGCTTGAGTGCTTATGTATGTTATTGTTTGTTTGTGATAGAGTTTCCGGAGTGCGAAGTGTGCTACTACGAGTCACTAGGGTTTTCAAATTGTCAGCAAGGCAAGTAACACTTTGATCATACTTTTCATACCCAGTTTTTATGCATTAGTTTAAACTCTCAAACATTGCATGGTTAGGACTTGTTTAACATGTGGGTATTGGGAAGTAGTATTTGAGTTAGTACCTATTGCCCTTTTCATTCAAACCATGGGAGTTACTTCTACGTTATGCTTATACCGCTATGCTATGCTCGTAGACATGGTTTGGTTTGAGTGATTCATGACAGATGTGAGTATTATTATGAACTAAGAGTTTATTTAAGGTGGCTACTTTAACACACCTCTGGGTGGATTGTTTGTGGGCACCTGGGGCAATCCAGTGCAGTCCAGGGAGATCCCGAGGAATCTGTTTAATCATCCTATGGTCCGCCACCCAGGCTCAAAGGGATCATATTGTTATTCATGATGGAAACTTCCGTGTGCAGCCACAAGCCATTATGGGCTCTGGCATAGTTGAGTATGTTGTGTGACCTCTTTCAGTGGTAAACTAGCAGATGTAGGGGATGTAGGTGGTACGGCTTACCTGTCGAAAGGGCTAATGCTTCTGAACGACTGTGTCTCGGTTATCCATTTCTCAAACATCATGTAGTGCGAGAAATCCAACGGAGGAGATCGAGTCTTGTGGGGAAAAGTGCGCAAACCTCTGCAGAGTGTACAAACTAATCATGGTTAGCAGTGTCCCCGGTTATGGACATCTTGAGTATCTGGTGCTTCAATTATTATGTTGATCTCATCACTTTATTTAATTAATTTGTTGGGTAATGATTACTTTAATTGGGATCGAGATGGGGTTACCATTCTCAATGTTTTCAACAAACCTTGTAGTTAAATAAAATATATTCCTTTGTAGTAGGAAAAAATGCAAAAATAACCATAGAGCATCCACCAACGAAATATGCATATAGTTATAGTTGCTACTTGTTCATTGCTCTACAGTGTTATTGTGCCAGCATATTCCATGTGCTGACCCATTTTGGGCTGCAACGTATTATGTTGCAGACTTTTCAGACGAAGAGTAAGGTGCGCTAGGTCATTGTCTTGCACTCAGCTATGCTGTTGGAGTTGATGGACTCATTTTACCTTCGAAGCCTTCCGCAGTTATCTTCATTAGATGGCCTTCAGCCATATTATTGTAATAAGTACTCGCTTTTGACATATTCAATGTAATAAGTGTGTGAGTGCACTCTGTTATAAATCCTTCAAGTACTGTGTGTGCCAGCATTACCGATCCAGGGATGACACTTATGCACAGAGATTTGACCATCTGAGGTCAGATCGTTATAAGATGGTATCAGAGCACACACTGACTGTAGGACGCGACCACTAAGATAAGCCTTAGGTCACTCTTGTCTACTCATTTCTGACTCTTCTCCACTTTCCACTCTATAGATGGTGGATTCAAGGAACAAGTTTGCTCAACCAGATGAAGACACCCCTTTTGGACGACACTTGAAGGAGGCCACTACATACCTGAACATCGGAATACCAAGCTTCACTGGGACCTACACCGCCATTCTACCGGAAGAAGGGCGTTGGACCATTCGAGTACATGTTCCAGGAAGAACATTCATACCAGTGACTGAGTCCATAGAGTTTTCCTTTGATGCACCAACCTGGAGTCTAGGAAAGAGCATGCCAGCACACATCGCCATGGGACGCATCGACCAAGTTTACTACAAGGATCTTAAGGACACCATCTACCAGATATGTGGATGCCGAGATGAGCAATGGGAGATGATCAGCACCAGGAGGAAGAAGACCATTTCAGCCTACATCGAGGAGTTAAACCAACACATTCGTCGACTGGAGAACCAGATGTGCGCCAGCATGATAGACCTGAAGAAGGTGATGACCAGGAACATGGAGCTAGAATAGGAACTCAAGTCTACACGCGATGGATATGAAGAGGAAATTGTAGTGCTACTGGAGAAGAATGAAGACCTGAAGAAGAAGCTAGGAGTATTCATGGGAGACCCTGCGCCAGGAGGTGACGACCATCCCGAGGACTACATCATCATCGACGACACTGACTCCGACCCCGACAGTGATGATGATTACAAAGACGAAGCTGGAGCGGATATCATGGAGTCTTCCACCGATCAAAATTTCTCGTCGACCACCATATTATCAGTAGTATTCCCCCATGTATGTAGTAGTAATCCGAGTATTTTGTAACGGTAGTTAGATCGTTTGTATACCCTTGTTTGAATTGAATGGTGTGATATGATTTTGTTTGTCTCATGTGCATATGGGTAGTGATTTTCTCCTTAGACCTAACTCTATTCTAATCTCTCCCCTCTAAACCCATCAGATGCCTCCGAGACGTGACCCCGGATTTGTTTTCCCACCAGAGCTCACCCAGCTGATCCAACAACAGAATACCTTGATGCAGCTATTAGTTCAGAACCAAGGCAGCAACAACAACAACAACAACAACAACAACAACAACAACAACAACAACAACAACAACAACAACAACAACAACAACAACAACAACAACAACAACAACAACAACAACAACAACAACAACAACAACAACAACAACAAAAACAACAACAACAACAACAATAACAACAACAACAACCCGCCACCACCACCACTAGTTGACAACTTAGCCTATTTTCTAAGGTTGAATCCACCGGTGTTTTCCAGTAGCACCGAGCCGATTGTTGCTGATGACTGGATCCACGGGATTGGAAGGGAGCTGACCACCGCAGGTTGCACAAATGCTGAGAAGGTGCGTTTTCCACACACCAATTGGATGGACCCGCAGCCTCATGGTGGGAGAAATATACTGCCACCTTTCCCATAGCCAATGTCACATGGGATCAGTTTCAGCAAGCTTTCAGCACAGCCCATGTCTCTACAGGAGCAATAAATATGAAGAAGCGTGAGTTTCACAACTTACACCAGGGAAATCGTATTGTGGGGCAGTACGTGGATGAGTTTAGCAAGTTAGCCCGCTATGCCCCAGATGATGTGGCCACAGATGTCGCGGAGCAGGAGAAATTCATGGAAGGGCTGAATGATGAGATGAGTATGCAGTTGATGGTGGCAACATTTACAAACTATCAGGAGTTGGTAGACTGGGCCCTTATGGTTGAAAGAAAATAGCAGCAGATAGAGAGCCGCAAACGGAAGTATGGACATGGGAAGTACAATTCTGGAGCTCGACAGAAGCCTCGCTTTACCCCTATCTCCGGAGGTTACCATGGAGGCCATACCCACAATGGAGGAAGCTCACATAACCATAGTGGGCCTAAGAATGGAAATGGGAATGGAGCAAGCAGTAACCAGAACCGTCCCAACCCAACAACGCCCGCCAAGAAGGACCTGAGGCATGTTACCTATTACAAGTGCGAGAAGACTGGGCACTACGCCAACGATTGTTTTGAGTTGAAGAATGGAAATGGAAATGGAAACTCTGGGAAGAAGACCAATCCCTTCACCAGAGGTCAGGTGAACCACATCAACATGGAGGAGGTTGAAGATCAGCCTGACGCAGTGATCGGTAAGTTTTTGATTAAGTCATTTACCGCACTCATTCTTTTCGATACTGGTGCATCACATTCATACATATCAAGGGGATTTGTGGACAAGTTTAAGTTACCAACCTTAGCCCTTAGGTCACCCATGTTAGTAAGCTCGCCAGGAGCAGAGTATATGTCCAGCCGATGGTGTGACCGAATACCCTTAACCATTGGTAGACATGTTTTCCCCTCAGACCTAATAATTTTGGAATCCCAAGGATTAGATATAATATTAGGCATGGATTGGTTATCGAAGTATCGAGGAAACATCGATTGTGCTAGTAGGTCAATTTTACTCACCACCCTGGAAGGAAAAAGGATCAAGTATGTGTCTAGACATGCGCCAAGGAGGACCCATGTGAATTCTCTTTCGGGAGTTGTTCAGGAAGAAGTGCCTGTTGTGAAGGATTACCCGAATGTATTTCCAGAGGAACTACTAGGCATTCCACCAGATCGAGACATAGAGTTTTTGATAGAGTTGTGGCCAGGCACCGGACAAATATCAAAGAGGCCATAACGGATGCCCGCAAATGATCTGGAGGAAATTAAGAAGAAGATTAAGGAGATATTGGAGAAAGGTTACATTTGATGAAGTTCATCCCCGTGGGGAGCCCCAGTGCTCTTGGTTAAGAAGAAGGATGGATCTTTGAGAATGGTTGTTGATTATCGAGCATTGAATGAAGTGACGATCAAGAACAGGTACCCACTACCGATGATCAACGATTTGTTTGACCAACTACAAGGAGCTAAAGTATTTTCCAAGATCGATCTGCAATTAGGATACCACCAGTTGAAGATCCGAGAACAGGATATACCTAAGACAGCTTTCATCACATGGTACGGGCTAGACAAGTACACGGTTATGTCCTTTGGATTGACCAATGCCCCTGCTTATTTCATGAGTATGATGAATAAGGTGTTCATGGAGTTTTTGGATAAGTTTGTAGTGGTGTTCATTGATGATATTTTGGTATACTCAAAAAATGAAGAGGAACACAAGGAACACTTGCGCTTAGTTCTCGAGAAGCTCAGGGAACATCAGTTGTATGCCAAGTTTAGCAAGTGTGAGTTTTGGTTGAAGGAAGTTGTATTTCATGGACATGTTATATCAGGAGAAGGTATAGCAGTAGACCCCAGCAAGGTTCAGTCTGTCACTGAGTGGTTGGTACCCACCTCAGTTGGAGAGATCCGCAGTTTTCTGGGACTCGCAGGATATTACAGGAGGTTCATTGAGGGTTTCTCCAAGATTGCGAAACCCATGACAGAGTTGTTGAAGAAGGACACCAAGTTCAAATGGACTGAAGATTGTGAGGCCAGTTTTCGGGAGTTGAAGAAACGTTTGGTTACAGCCCAGTGCTGATTCTTCCGGATATACGTAAGGATTTCCAAGTGTATTGCGATGCTTCTCGCTTAGGACTTGGAGGTGTACTTATCCAGGACGGAAGAGTTGTCTCATACGCCTCACGGCAGCTTCGACCTCACGAGTTGAATTATGCCACGCGTGATTTGGAGCTAGCAGCCGTAGTGCATGCGCTCAAGACCTGGAGACATTTTTTGATTGGAAACATATGTGATGTGTACACGGATCACAAGAGTTTGAAGTACATTTTCATGCAGAAGGAGTTAAATCTCAGGCACAGGAGATGGTTGGAGCTTATAAAGGATTATGATATGAAATTGCATTATCATCTAGGAAAGGCCAATGTCGTAGCAGACGGTTTGAGCCGGAAGAGTTATGCCAATACCCTTGTAAGCGGAGGATTACCGAAGGAGTTAGTCGAGAATCTCAAGGAGCTTCGTTTGGAGATAGTTCCAAGAGGTTTTGTTGCAACAATGGAGGTTCAGTCTACATTATTGGGAAAGATTCGAGAAGCTCAGAAGGATGATAAGGAAATCGCTGATATAAAGGAGAAGATGAGCAAGGGAAAAGCCAAGGGTTTCCGTGAGGATGAGCACGAGACCTTATGGTTTGAGGATCGTATATATGTGCCCAATAATGCTGAGATTAGGAGTTAGTACTTCAGGAAGCTCATGACTCGCCCTACTCGATTCACCCCAGAAACACCAAGATGTATTTGGATTTGAAGGAGAGTTTCTGGTGGACGGGTATGAAGAAGGATATTGCCGAGTATGTAGCAGTGTGTGATGTATGTCAGAGAGTGAAGGCAGAACATGAGAAGCCAGCATGATTACTGCAGCCTATGTCGATACCCGAATGGAAGTGGGACAAGCTTGGCATGGATTTCATCACCGGATTACCCAGGACCCGATCGGGATACAATTCAATGTGGGTAGTAGTTGATCGCTTGACCAAGGTAGCTCACTTTATCCCAGTGAAGACCACCTATACAAGCGCGAAGTTGGCCAAGATATATATGACCAGGATCGTATGTCTGCATGGAGTTCCGAGGACCATCGTATCAGATAGAGGGACACAATTTACCTCGAAGTTTTGGAATCAATTGCACCAGACATTGGGTAGTAGGCTAGAGTTCAGTATAGCCTTTCATCTGCAGACAGATGGACAGACCAAGAGAATCAATCAGATTCTGGAGGACATGTTGAGAGCTTGTGCGCTAGATTATGGATCTAGTTGGGATGACAATTTTCCCTATGCAGAGTTCTCATACAACAATAGTTATCAAGCTAGTTTGAAGATGACATCTTTTGAAGCCTTGTATGGAAGGAGATGCAGGACCCCGTTAATGTGGGATGAAGTTGGAGACCATCAGTTATTTGGACCAGATTTAATCAAAAAGTCTAAAGAGAAGGTTAAGTTGATTCGAGATAGACTGAAGGTAGCTCAGTCTAGACAAAAGAGTTATGCAGATACTAAACGCAAGGAGGTAGTTTATGAGATTGGAGATCGAGCATATCTTCGTGTGTCGCCACTGCGAGGAGTTAAACGATTTGGAGTTAAGGGAAAGTTAGCCCCAAGATTTGTAGGACCATACCGAGTTCTGGAACGTATGGGAGAGGTTGCCTACAAGTTGGATTTACCCGAATGACTGTCAGGAGTTCATAATGTGTTTCACATTTCCTAGTTGAAGAAGTGCCATGCTGAGATGGCCGATATTCCTCTAAGGGATATAGTGCCCCTGGAAGCAATTCAGTTGGAGAGTGATCTGACCTACGACGAGAAACCCATCAAGATCCTCGAGTTTGCCAGCCGAGTTACACACAATAAGGTTATCAGGTTTTGCAAAGTTCAGTGGAGCCACCATACCGAGGATGAAGCCACTTGGGAGCAAGAGGAAGACCTATGGAAAGACCACCCACACCTATTTTCTAGCCAACCCGAATCTCGAGGGCGAGATTCACCTTAAGGGGGTAGGTTTATAACATCCCAATTTTCAATTTGGATGTTATACATAGGTCATCATATGCATATCATATTTTATTTGCATTTTGGTTGTGATCCCAGAAATCCTAAGCAACTCAAGGACCCAAGGAGAGAGTTGGGGATTTTTCATTTATTTTCATATTTGAATTTTCTCAAATTTGAAAAGAGGGATCACTTTGATTTTAATATTTTTTTCTCTCCAATTTTTTCCAATTAAAAATAATATAGAGAAGATAATATGACTTCTTTAAAAAGAGAGGAATATTAGAGGAAACATTTTAAAATCAACTAAATATTTTATTTGGATTTTATTTGATATTTTATTTGAATTAGAAAATTTTCTATTTTTAAAAATTGCATTATTAGGCCAGAAAATTGTTCACTTTGTTCTAAATATTTTATTTAGATGGTGAAAATTGTTTTGGCATTTTTAGATTTTTTATTGTTTTATTAGGATTTTTAATCGGTAGAATTTATTAAAAAAATATTTTTCGGACCGACCAGGCCGAAGGCCCAGCCGGCCCACTCCCGCCGCCGCCTTCCTCGCGACGCTGCCATCTCTGGCACGGACGCCGAGGAGGAGTCCGAGCCGGACTCCACCTCGTGCCGGCCCCTCGCGCAAGCAAGCCCTCCCGGCCTTTATATAGGGTCGAGGCCCCCCGCCGCCACCACCACCCGACCGCCGAGCCGCGCCGCCTCCCGCACTCCGCCGCACCGCCCCGCCGCCGCGTGCTGCCACTGCTGCACCGTCGCCGCCGCCCCGCACCAACGCCACTGCCCACGCTGGATCCAGCCAGTATAAGAAAACCGCTCCGGTTCGCCGGTTCACTTTGGTCTTTTCTGTTTTCACTTTCTAGATCGGTTTAATTTTTAGGGTTAGGGTTTTCTCAATTTTTCTTGATCGGATCTATTTAGCAAACGTCCACCCGAACGCCTCTGTTCATGAACGCGTTCGTCCATTCGTCTCTGTTAGCGAACGTTCGTTCGTTAGTCTTTTCTTTTTATTTTATTTTCATCCAGGGACCTATCCACGATTATTTTTATCGCAGATTAGCCCCTGATCTTCAAACGCTCGCAACTTTTTAACCGTTTGTCCAAATACAGTGAAACCAACGCCAGAATATTCGTATTGAACCCCACTTTCTAGATAACAAACTTGAACATGGTTTTGACAAATAAAAATTTGGTTGCAATCGAATTTGAATTTATACTTCTTTTGACAGCAGTTTTGAGTTTTGTAGCTCCGTTTCGATTGATTCTTTTTTCAAATCGAAGCTCTTCTCTCCTACTTTCGATTTGGATCTTTTCTATTGAGTTTTAACCTTGCATATATTGCTTGAGTGCTTATGTATGTTATTGTTTCTTTGCGATAGAGTTTCCGGAGTGCGAAGCGTGCTACTACGAGTCACTAGGGTTTTCAGATTGTTAGCAAGGCAAGTAACACTTTGATCGTACTTTTCATGCCTAGTTTTTATGCATTAGTTTAAACCCTCAAACATTGCATGGTTGGGACTTGTTTAACATGTGGGTATTCAGAAGTAGTAGTTGAGGTAGTATCTATTGCCCTTTTCATTCAAACCATGGGAGTTACTTCTACGTTATGCTTATACTGCTATGCTATGCTCGTAGACGTGGTTTGGTTTGAGTGATTCATGACAAATGTGAGTATTATTATGAACTAAGGGTTTATTTAAGGTGGCTACTTTAACGCACCTTTGGGTTGATTGTTTGTGGGCACCTGGGGCAATCCAGTGCTGTCCAAGGAGATCCCGGGGAATCCGTGTGATCATCCTATGGTCCGCCACCCAGGCTCAAAGGGATCATATTGTTATTCATGCTGGAAACTTCTGCGTGCAGCCACAAGCCATTATGGGCTCTGGCATAGTTGAGTATGTTGTGTGACCTCTTTTAGTGGTAAACTAGCAGATGTAGGGGATATAGGTGGTACGGTTTACCCGTCGAAAGGGCTAATGCTTCTGAAAGACTGTGTCTCAGTCATCCGTTTCTCAAACATCATCAGTGCGAGAAATCCAACGGAGGAGATCGAGTCTTGTGGGGATAAGTGTGAAAACCTCTGCAGAGTGTACAAACTAATCATGGTTAGCCGTGTCCCCGGTTATGGACATCTTGAGTATCTGGTGCTTGAATTATTATGTTGATCTCATCACTTTATTTAATTAATTTGTTGGGTTAATGATTACTTTAATTGGGATTGAGATGGGCTTACCATTCTCAATGTTTTTAATAAACCTTGTATTTAAATAAAATATATTCCTTTGTTGTAGGGAAAAACTAGCTTTCTGCAAAAATAACCATAGAGCCTCCGCCAGCCAAATATGCATATAGTTATAGCTGCTACTTGTTCATTGCTCTACAGTGTTATTTTGCCAGCATATTCCATGTGCCGACCCGTTTCGGGCTGCAACGTATTATGTTGTAGACTTTTTAGATGAAGAGTAAGGTGCGCTAGGTCGTTGTCTTGCACCCAGCTATGTCGTTGGAGTTGATGGACTCATTTTACCTTCGAAGCCTTCTGCTGTTATCTTCATTAGATGGCCTTCAACCATATTATTGTAATAAGTACTCTCTTTTGAGATATTTGATGTAATAAGTGTGTGATTGCACTCTGTTATAAGTCCTTCAAGTACTGTGTGTGTCAGCATTACCGATCCAGGGATGACACTTATGCACGGAGATTTAACCATTTGAGGTCGGATTGCTACAGGGTTGGATGAGATTTACCATGTAATCGAGTTAGTTTTGTTAGGGTTTGATCCCTAGTATCTATTATGTTCTAAGATTGATGTTGCTATGACTTTGTTATGCTTAATGCTTGTCATTAGTGCCCGAGTACCATGATTTCAGATCTGAACCTATTATATTTTCATGGATATATGTGACTTCTTGATCCTATCTTGTGTTATGATCCGGCAACCCCGAAGTGACAAAAATCGGGACCACTCCCGGTGATGACCATAGTTTGAGGAGTTCATGTATTCACTAAGTGTTAATGCTTTGGTCCGGTACTCTATTAAAAGGAGGCCTTAATATCCCTTAGTTTCCAATAGGACCCTGCTGCCACGGGAGGGTAGGACAAAAGATGGCATGCAAGTTCTTTTCCATAAGCACGTATAACCATATTCGGAATACATGCCTACATTACATTGATGAACAGGAGCTAGTTCTGTGTCACCCTATGTTATAACTGTTGCATGAGGAATCGCATCCGACATAATTATCCATCATTGATCCATTGCCTACGAGCTTTTCACATAGTGATCTTTTCTTAGTTAATTTTTCGTTGCCACTGTTACAATTGCTACAAAAACTACTATTGTTACTTTTTCCATCATTACCGTTACTTCCATACTACTTTGCTACTAAATACTTTGCTACAGATATTAAGTCTTTCAGGTGTGGTTGAATTGAAAAATCAATTGCTAATACTTGAGAATATTCTTTGGCTCCCCTTGTGTCGAATCAATAAATTTGGGTTGAATACTGTACCCTCGAAAACTGTTGCGATCCCCTATACTTGTGGGTTATCAAGACTATTTTCTGGCGCCGTTGCTGGGGAGCATATCTCTATGCTTCGAGTCACTTGGGATTTATATCTGTTGATCACTATGAGGAACTTGAAAGATGAAATAACCAATATTTTTCCCTCAACTATGAGAGGTTGTAAGGAACTGCCATCTAGCTCTGCACTTGACTCACCTTCTGTTATGAGTAAATTTGCGACACCTACACCTGTTATTGATTTTGATATGTCGCATGTTATTGATGATGCCACTTCTGCTATGCATGATGCTTATGATGAAACTACTTCTATGCTTGATAATACCGTGCCATTAGGTGAATTTCTTGATGAACAAATTGCAAGGGTTAGAGAAAATGAAATTGTTGAAACAGATAATATTGATGAAAGTGATGATGAAGATTCTCCCCCTAGATATGAATTGCCTGATGTGCCTGAGGGTTATGTTATGGATGAAGAAACTGCTAGAGACCTTTTTGCTTGCAAAGATAGATATGATCTTAAGAAACTGTTAGCTAAGCTGAAAGAAAAGTCTTTGAATGCTAGAATGAAATATGACCCTGCTTTTGCTACTTCACCTATCTGTATTTCTGATAAGGATTATGATTTCTCTGTCGATCTTGAGTTAATTACTTTGGTTGAATCTAATACTTTTTATGGCTATGAATCTGAAACTTTTGTGGCGCATCTTACTAAATTGAATGATATAGCCACCCTATTCACTCATGAGGAAAAAATTTGTTACCAATATATCCTTAAGTTATTTCCGTTCTCATTAAAGGGTGATGCGAAAACATGGTCTAATTCTCTTGCTCCTGGTTGTGTGCGTAGTCCCCAAGATATGGTTTATTACTTCTCTGCTAAATATTTCCCCGCTCATAAGAAACAAGCTTCCTTAAGGGAAATATATAATTTTGTGCAAATTGAAGAAGAGAGTCTCCCACAAGCTTGGGGGAGGCTTCTCCGATTACTTAATGCTTTTCCTGATCATCCTCTCAAGAAAAATGAAATACTTGATATCTTTTATAATGGACTAACCGATGCTTCCAAAGACCACCTGGATAGTTGTGATGGTTGTGTTTTCAGGGAAAGAACTATTGAGCAAGATGAATTGCTATTGAATAATATATTGAGTAATGATAATGATTGGACACTTCCTAAACCAACTCGTAAGCCAACTCCGAAGAAAAGGGGTATTCTATTTCTCAGTCCTGAAGATATGCAAGAGGCAAAGAAATCTATGAAAGAAAAGGGTATTAAAGCTGAAGATGTTAAGAATTTACCACCTATTTAAGAAATACATGGTCTTAATAACCTGACACTGGTAGTAAAGGTAAATTCTCTCTGTAGATTTGATGAAGGTGATATTCCTTGTAATAACTCTGCTAGCCAATGCTTGGATGAGTTTGATAATTTTATTGTTAAACAAGAAAACTTCAATGCTTATGTTGGTAGACAATTGAAACGTAATGCTTACATGGTTGAACACTTGAGTGATTATATGTCTAGAGTTAAAGGTGGCCTTAAACTTATTAGTAAACATGCTTCTATGGTTACCACTCAGGTAGAACAAGTGCTTAAAGCACAAGATGATTTGCTTAATGAATTAAATAATAAGAAAAATGATAATGATGTAGAGTTATGACTAGAGGGGGTAAAATGACTCAGGAACCTTTGTATCCTGAGGGCCACCCTAAGAGAGTTGAGGAAGATTCTTAGAGAACTAATGTTGATGCACCCAGTCCTTCTAAGAAGAAGAAGAAGAAAAATGATAGGACTTTGCATGCTTCTAGTGAACCTGTTGTTGACACACGTGAGAATCCCAATGATATTTCTATTTATGTTGTTGAAACACAATCTGGTAAATGATGTTCATGTTGATGCTCAACCTAGCAATAACAATGATGTAGAGATTGAACCTGTTGTTGATCTTGATAACCCACAATCAAAGAACCAACGTTATGACAAGAGAGACTTCATTGCTAGGAAGCACGGTAAAGAAAGAGAACCATGGGTTCAGAAACCCATGCCTTTTCCTCCTAAACCATCCAAGAAAAAGGATGATGAGGATTTTGAGCACTTTGCTGGAATGATTATACCTATCTTTTTGCCAATGCGTTTGACTGATATGCTTAAAATGATTCCTTATGCTAAGTATATGAAAGATATTGTTACAAATAAAAGCAAGATACCGAAAGCTGAAATTTCCACCATGCTTGCCAATTATACTTTAAAGGTGGAATACCAAAGAAACTAGGAGATCCCGGAGTACCAACTATACCATGCTCCATTAAAAGAAACTATGCTAAAACTGCTTTATGTGATCTTGGAGCCAGTGTTAGTGGTATGCCTCTCTCTTTATATCATCGACTTGATTTGAATAAGTTGACACCTACTGAAATATCTTTGCAAATGGCCGATAAATCAACTGCTATACATGTCGGTATCTGTGAGGATGTGTCTGTTGTGGTTGCAAACGTTACTATTTTAATGGACTTTGTTATTCTTGATATTCTCGAGGATGATAGTATGTCGATTATCCTTGGTAGACCCTTTTTGAATACTGCAGGGGCTCTTATTGATTGCAACAAAGGCAATGTCACTTTTCATGTTAATGGCAATGAGCATACGGTGCACTTTCCGAGGAAACAACCTCAAGTCCACAGTATCAATTCTATTGGAAAAATTTCAACGATTACTATTGGAGGTTTTGAATTCCCTCTTCCTACTGTCAAGAAGAAATATGATATTCTTATTGTTGGGGACATGCATATCCACGTTGAGGTAACCTAGTGTTATTCGAAAATTCTCCGGTTTCATGTTATTCAGAAAGAGTTTGTTAACAAGATTTGATCAACCTTGTTAGTGGTTTCCTTTTGATGAGCACGAGATGGATGAAGTTAGAAAGCACAACTCTCTGTATCCTCCTTTTACTTTCTGTTATTTAGATTAAATAAAGCAAAAATAGTAGTTTCTGTTTGTTTTCTAAATTATCCTTGCAATAAAAATACCTCGAAAATAAAAGTTCTCCAAATGTCCTGAAAATGAAATATGATTTTTTGTAGAATATTTAAGAATTTCTGGCACTAAGAACACACTAGGGGGCCCACCATTTGGCCATGAGAGCACAGGGCGCGCCCACCCCCTGGGGTGTGACCCCTGCCTCATGAGCCCCACATGGACCCCCTCCACTTACTCCAGCACCCACTCACTTCGTCTTCCTCCAGAAAAAATCCTCCCATAGCTCAAACCCATGTTCTAGCTCATATTGCTGCCATTTTCGATCTCTTTGCTCAAAGCTCCATTCACAAAACTGTTTTGGGGTATTGTTCTTCGGTATGTGACTCCTCCAATGGTCCAATTAGTTTTTGTTCTAGTGATTTTTTTATTGCAATTTTTTGCTGCTAAGCTGACCCTATTCTTGAGCTTGCATGTCAAATTTATATGGTCCAAAGTAGTTTTAATGCATGATTTAGCCTCTAGGCACCTGTGGGAGTAGTTGCTATCAATCTCGTTGAGTTTGATTCACTTTTATTTTGAGTCACTAAAATATCAAAAAAATCAGAGAAAGAAAAATGCATAGGAAAATGTACCAAGGTGGTTCCTCAAGGAAGCAAGAACCAAGGCTCGCGATATGTGAGCCGGACGATGAACCACCGATGGAAGCTCAAGTGCGGCCTTATGAATGGTCGTCAGAGGAGTTTATGGTCCAGGCAGGCATCAAGGATGAATTTGACGCGTATGTGCATAATGCTGATCTTGAGGACTTCATGTCAGGTAAGTGCCTACAGTACCACTACCTAACTGATTCCTTTGTGAGGAGGTTTAAATTTACATCCTCGCGCAATTTTCACACTGTTTTATTTGATCTTTATGATAAATCATATACCATGGACCTAGAAGATTTTAATACTGCTTGTAAACTCCCGCGGTGTGGCAATGTTAGTGAACCTCGAAAATTTGAATATAAAGACTTTCTTGCTAGTATCACTGTGGGGGAATCTAGGGAAATCACACAAGCTACCATAGGGAGCATTCTTTTCCCTTCCATACATTATTTTGCTCTCTTTATAGGTAGATGCATTAACGGTAAAGATGAGGCTTGTCACATGTGCATTCCAGATCTTAGTGTCCTCAAGAGTGTGGTATTAGGTGATAAACAATATAACTTAGGGGCCATTGTTGCACGAAGGTTGCATCTTAACGGTACAAGTGGAGATTTATTTGGTGGAATTTATGCAACCCGTGTAGCTAATTATCTTGGTGTACCCATACATGGAAATGATATGGAGTTGCCTCCTGCTTATCTAGATTATAGTGCTATGGTTCACTATCAGTTTCTTGAGAGGAATGAACAGTTCCTCCAGTATCGACTAATCTTTGATAGACAGCGCACTGTCCATGTTGCCCTCCCTGCTCCTACTTTCTTTAACTTTCAGGCAAAAATGAGATATGTAATAACCAGGGAGGACGCGAACGAGTATGAGAGGAGGACGAAGGCAGATTGCCTCCAAGATGCAGCTCTTCACGCAGTAGCTGTTGCATCTCAGTACAACCCCGGCTACGACTTTGGATATCCGCCAGGCTAGCAGTGGCCATAGACGTATGTATTTCTCATCGACATTACATTCATGTTCACACACTCATTCTAGTTGTCGGTGCTTGAGGGAGTCCTGGATTAGGGGGTCTCCGGACAGCCGGACTATCTGCATTGGCCGGACTGTTAGACTATGAAGATACAAGATTGAAGACTTCGTCTCATGTCTGGATGGGACTCTACTTAGCGTGGAAGGCAAGCTAGGCAATACGGATATGGATATCTCCCCATTTGTAACCGACCTTGTGTAACCCTGACCCTCTCCGGTGTCTATATAAACCGAAGGGTTTTAGTCCGTAGGACAACAACCATAACATACAATCATACCATAGGCTAGCTTCTAGGGTTTAGCCTCTCCGATCTCGTGGTAGATCTACTCTTGTACTACCCATATCATCAATATCAATCAAGCAGGACGTAAGGTTTTACCTCCATCAAGAGGGCCCGAACCTGGGTAAAACACTGTGTCCCCTGCCTCCTGTTACCATCCGGCCTAGACTCACAGTTCGGGACCCCCTACCCGAGATCCGCCGGTTTTGACACCAACATTGGTGCTTTCATTGAGAGTTCCTCTGTGTCGTCGCCGTTAGGCTTGATGGCTCCTACTATCATCGATGGCGATGTGGTCCAGGGCGAGACTTTTCTCCCCGGACAGATCTTCGTATTCGGCGACTTTGCACTACGGGCTAATTCGCTTGGCCATCTGGAGCAGATTGAAAGCTACGCCCCTGGCCGTCAGGTCAGATTTGGAAGTCTGAACTACATGACCGACATCCGCGGAGACTTAATCTTCGACGGATTCGAGTCACAGCCGGGCGCGCTGCACTGTCACGACGGGTATGACCTAGCTCTGCCGCCGAACAGTACCCCAGAGGCCACGCCCGCATCAGCTCCGACCCTTAGCTCGGAGCCAAGTGCGCCAATCGAGGACGGGTGGCTAGACACCGCCTCAGGGGCTGCAGTCTCAACGGCGATCGAGCCGAACACCAGCCTAATCCTCTGCGAAGCCCGTGACTCAAGGGTGCCAGACTCTTTTCTGGACTCCGAACCGTCCGCGCCCCTGCCAATCGAATCCGATTGGGCGCCGATCATGGAATTCACCACCGCGGATATCTTTCAGCACTCGCCCTTCGGCGACATTCTGAATTCACTAAGGTCTCTCTCTTTGTTAGGAGAGCCCTGGCCGGACTATGGCCAACAGGATTGGGATGTGGACGACGGAGAAATTCGACGCCCACCCACCACCCACTTCGTAGCCACTATCGATGATTTAACTGACATGCTCGACTTCGACTCCGAAGACATCGACGGTATGGACGACAATGCGGGAGGCGAAGAGGAACCACCTCCCACAGGGCGCTGGACGTCCACCTCATCATACGACGTATACATGGTGGACACACCAAAAGAAGACGACGATGAGGAATGGAAGGACGCAACGAAGGCTTGTCCCCTCGAGAAGCAGTCAAAGCTGCGGCATAAGCGCCGCCCCAAATCCCGCCTCGGTAGAAATAACGATCATACAGACCCGGCGTTGGAGCAGGGCGAACTACTGCCGGACCACGGCAATATAGAAAATCAAACCGAACAAACCAATTCTGTCAAAGATAAAAGTCCGGATGACATAACCCCGGACAGGCACCTAGAGCAGGAGAATGCCCGTCAAAGGCTTGCTGCCACCGCAAGGAGTCTGAAAAAGCAGAAGCAAAGGCTCAAGACTACGCAGGACACACTCCAAATCAGATGGAGTAAAGTACTCAACACAGCAGCGAAGTATGGTGGTAATCGCCCCACCAAGAGCTACCCGAAGCGGAAGTTGCTACCTGAATTCGATGAGGAAGCCCTAGATCCCCCACAACCAAAAATCAAAACGGCCACCTGGCCGGATAGACGACCTCACGGCCAACATGGAGCTGCAAACAACTCCACTCACAAGCCAATAAGCGATCCACACGAGGGCTCGCACCAAAAGGACGGTGTAACCAGATCCATCTATGGACCACGCAAGCGTGCCCCAGCATATGATGCAAGACAACAAGCATCAGAACAACGCGGTACACCCAGCTACAGGGGTGCTGCACACCTCCTATGTTTCACCGATGAGGTGTTGGACCATGAATTCCCGGAGGGATTCAAACCCGTAAACATAGAGTCATACGACGGAACAACAGACCCTGGGGTCTGGATTGAGGACTATATCCTTCATATCCATATGGCTCGAGGAGACGATCTCCACACCATCAAGTACTTACCCCTCAAGCTCAAAGGGCCAGCTCGGCACTGGCTTAAAAGCCTCCCCGAAAACTCCATTGGAAGCTGGGAAGAGCTCGAAAACGCTTTCCGGGCAAATTTTCAAGGGACTTATGTCCGACCTCCGGACGCGGATGATTTGAGTCATATAACTCAACAGTTCGGAGAGTCAGCCTGAAAGCTTTGGAATAGGTTTCTCACTAAAAAGAACCAAATTGTCGACTGTCCGGCCACCGAAGCCTTGGCAGCTTTTAAGCATAGCGTCCATGACGAATGGCTTGCCAGACACCTCGGCCAAGAAAAGCCGAGAACAATGGCAGCATTAATAAGCCTCATGACCCGCTTTTGCGTGGGTGAGGATAGCTGGCTAGCCAGATGCAGCACCAGCGACCCCAGTACATCCGAAGTTAGAGATGGAAACGGGAAATCAAGGCGCAACAACTATAACAAACACCGGAATAAAGAAGACATCATGAAGAGCACGACAGTAAACGACGGATTCAAAAGCTCTCGGCCAGGTCAACAAAAGCCGCCCTCTAAAGGCGGCAGAGACGAACTGTCCAGCCTAAACAAAATTCTGGACCAAATATGTTAGATCCATAGCACCCCTGGTAAACCCGCTAATCATACCCACAGAGAATGTTGGGTCTTCAAGCAGTCCGGCAAGCTCAACGCCGTACACAAGGGGGAGGATACACCAAGCGAATACGAGGATGAGCCTCAAGCAAGACACTGGGGAACAAAAGAAATTTCCACCAGAAGTCAAAACAGTAAACGTGTTACACGTGATCAAGGGGAGAAACAAAACGGCACCCAGAAAAATATGCCCAAGGGCCTATCACCGCGTAGTCCTGCCACTGGTCGTCTCAACCGATCACTTTCGACCATCTTGATTACTCAGCAAGTATCCGGCATGCAGGATGGGCTACCCTGGTATTAGACCCAATAATTGACGGATACCACTTCACACGAGTCCTGATGGACGGTGGCAGCTGTCTAAACCTAATATACCAGGATACAATCCGCGAAATGGGGATAGATCCAACGAAAATTTGAAATAGCAATACTACCTTTAAAGGAGTAAAGCCAGGCCCAGGGGCTCATTGCACGGGCTCCCTGCTACTAAAGGTTATATTCGGCTTCCCCGATAACTTCCGTGGCGAACATTTAACCTTCCACATCGCTCCGTTCCAAAGTGGCTATCAAGCACTACTTGGACACAAAGCTTTCACTTGCTTTAATGCAATACCGCATTACGCTTCCCTCACGCTCAAGATGCCCGGTCCACGTGGCATCATTACAGTGAATGGAAGTATTGGGCGATTTTTGCGCGCCGAAGAGAGTGCGGCTGCCTTGGCAGCCGCACACTAAAAACGGCCTCACCAACTAAAGCATTTAACAGGTCGTCAAGACCACGAACACGGTTAGACGAGTCCGGCGCAGCTATATGTAATTCATACCGGTCACACCCCTATTGCAATTACAAGGGGCTCAACGCGCACAGACAAGTGGCAATTTTTACTCATCTTGAATTATACATGGTTTCTTTAAAAACTATCTTTTTGCACGACAACTTTTTCACCTAAGTTCCTCTCTTTTGCAGATGATCATCGTGCTACACCCGTCCAGGATACGGCACAACGGAGACACAGGCGCAGACGTGCAGCAGGGACCCATTCCAAGGATTCTTTTTAGATTAAGACCATGCGTAAACCTTTTTTACTGTCTCTTGTTGATGCACATCCACCGAATTCTCAGCACAATTGAGAAGGCAGCTGACGTCTTGGCATGTGGCCACGTCAGAATAATGCACGTACCTGGACACAAGGGGATTCTTACAAAGGGCACTATTTAGGCCCAGTTTATACCATAAAGACCGAACACCTTAGGGAGTGTTCGGCGTCGCGAGTTTGGCCTTATATGCATCAGCTCTGAATCATTGTCTTTGGTCAAATGTTGGGTTTGCCCAGCTCCTGTGTTTTGGTGCCTTACGTTCCTCTTTATTGTCTAAGGCAGCACCAGGAGAACTACTGCGATTGTGCCCTAGTTCATCCGGACGAGCACCTGAGTAGAGAAAGCCGAAAATTGATTGTCATGATATAGCGTGAGACTGGTCAACCACTCGATGACCTATAGGAATGTTAGAATTCCTCCGCCTTAACGAAGGGCCGTTTTCCGGCCAGGCATGTACGCACCTCTAGATCAGGAGAGTGCGGAGCTACCAGGGGCTATCTAGTAACCCCACTGTCAAACTCCTATGGCTAAGTGAAAGTGTTAAAGCATTATAGTCCGGTTGCCTCGTTCGCTGCGCTATCACCTCCTTAATAGGACCAAGACGTTGGGTTAAGTGTGAACACGCGTTTTTTGCGAACACCTCTGCATTATATGCGTGGGGGCTGAAGCCGACGACTGCAATCTTTCAGGTTATACACATGTATACATAAATGGCCGCACAGGAGGCATCATATTACTTTCGGGCAAAAGAATAAACACATCCTTATAAAATTTCATAAAAACATTGTGTTTACAATGGGAATACATGTCACTCAAACATAATATTCTTCGAGCACTGGGCCTCTATCAAATGAGCACCCTCGAGAACCTCCTCGAAATAGTGCTCGACAGCCACTCGGCCTATGGCCGAACCCTGCGCCGCAACGATGGTAGCGTCCATCTCCGCCCAGTATGCTTTAACACGGGCAAGCGCCATCCGTGAGCCTTCTATGCACGCCAACCTCCTCATCACATTAATGCGCGGCACCGCACCAAGGAACCGCTGCACTAAACTAAAATAGTTGTTCGGCTTTGGCTTTTCCGGCCATAGCTGATCCACGACAGACCTCATGGCGAGTCCGGACAACCTATTTAGTTCGGCCCATTCGGCTAGCTGATCAGTCAATGGAAGCGGACGCTCTGGAACGTTGAATTGCGACTAGAACAGCTTGTCCACTTCACGATCTGTTTGACCTTGGAAGTATTTGGCCGCATCGGCAGCGCTCGCCGCCAAGTCCATATATGCATCTGTCGAACTCCACAGCCGATCCAGAGGGGCATATCGTGGATCTCCGAACTTCCTCCGTAGCATGAAGGGCTTCCCAGCCACAATATCCCCGGCTTCCCGCAGCTCCTCCTTTGCTCTCATAGCAGAGCGGGTTTCTTTGTCCGCCATCGTGGCCTTCTCAAGGTCCGTTGCCTTCACTCGATTTTTCTTTTTCAAGGAGCCGGCAACGGTCGACAGTGTCTTTTAATTCTACGACCATCTTGGCCATCTTCTCTTGGCTCTCGCAATGTGCGGCCTTCTCGGCTTTCAACTCTTCGGCCGCCTTCAAAGCAGCCGCATTACTAATCCTCGCTTGTTCCTTGGCTCGGGCAAGTTCTGCCCGCAAGGTTTCCACGGTGGCAGCTCCATCTGCAGTCACAACATATTAAAGATACTGGCATCATGCTGCTCTTACTATGTGGCGTTCACCAGATAATAACACTTACCCTGTGCCTCGTCAAGCCTCTTGTTAACAAGCCCGATGTCGGCGTCTGCCGCATCCAGTTGCCGTTTAATTCGGCAAACTCACTAGTCCGGCTAGCCACTGGAGCTTCCACCACCCGCACATAAGGGCAGTCTGGTTATTTCCTGGGACTATGATCCTCTGTTCGCCGCCGTTCTCAACGACAACCAGAGTCTCAGGGGCTACTATCTACACAGGGCACACCTAACATGTGCGGTACTATCACATATTATCTCACATACCTCAAAGCATGTCAGTAGACTCATAAAGGCTTCATGTAATCCGCTTTCGGCAGATGAAATTCTCTCCATCACCGTACCCATCAGTGTACGGTGTTCTTCTGAGATGGCCGCTCGCCCCACCAGCTCCCTCAGAACGTCCGACCGCATACCAGATGGTGCCGGACTCTTTTGTTTGCTCTCTTCGGGAGCCGGACGCTGGGGACTTCGGGGTCTATGGGATTATCTTCTGGCCTCACCAGATCCAGAGAGGCCCTCCGTGACGACACTTCGGGGTCGCCCGCTTCTTGAGCGGAGGAGTCCGGGGGAGGCGTTTCGCTCTCCATCATCTCTAGAAGAAGATCCCCCAAAGACGAGCTCAGCTGAGAGGGGCTAAGGCCCGAACTGCAAGATATATGCAGTGCTTATTTTCTCAGAAAAAAAGATAGTATACCTTCACTATTAATGTATTTTTTGGATCACTTACGACTCGTTGGAGGGTTGATCCCCCCGCGGACTTTGTGCGGCAAAAGCACCCCCCGAGGCAGGACCCTCTGTGGGAGACTTCTTCTCCCATTTGGAGGCCTCGGCTTCCGGATCCTCGGAAGCAGTCCTTTTCCTCCCCCGGTTATCCTCCTTCATGGAGACGCTCATTCCCTCGATTGGAACTGGCAGTGATGGGGGC
>NC_041382.1:534840661-534874842 GCF_002162155.2 Triticum dicoccoides | reverse complement strand
CCCCCACATATCTTCCTTCGAGGGCTTCGGGCAAGGTGCGAGCTCGAGCATCTTTTCCAATACCGAATTTTCCAAACACTCAGGGAGGAGGGCCAAACACCGAATCATCTTCGCCTTTGTTAGCCAGTCCTGGTCAAAGAGCGAACTCTCAGAAATAACTTCATGATGAATGAAAGACAGTGTGTTCGGCTAGAGGATTTCTTACTTGTTCGGCGGCGTTGTTACTGCTCAGGCCCACGTCCTCGGTAGTATCCGGACACTCTATTTGAGGTCCGAAGAATGACTTGTACATCTCCTCGTGCGTCAGGCCGAGGAAACTTTGAATGGCACGTGGTCCTTCTGGGTTGAACTCCCACAAGCGAAGGGGCCGGCGTTTGCAAGGCTGGACTTGACGAACCAGCATAACTTGTATTACCACGACCAAATTAAAATCTCCCTCGAAGAGATCTCGAATGCGGCTTTGCAGTATAGGCACGTCCTTGGCTGGACCCCAGCTCAGACCTCTGCTAATCCATGACATTAGTTGTGGTGGGGGGCCCGAGCGGAAAGCGGGGGTAGCCGCCCACTTGGCACTTCTGTGAGCCATGATGTAAAACCACTCCCGTTGCCATAATTCGGACACCTCTGGAAATGAACCTTTCGGCTATGGAGCTCCTGCCATCTTGCCTATTGATGCACCTCCGCAAGCTGCATGTTGCCCCTCGATCATCTTCGGCTTCACTTAAAAGGTGTTGATCCACAGGCCGAAGTGAGGGGTAATGCGAAGGAAGGCCTCACACACGACAATAAATGTCGAGATGTGGAGAAAGGAGTCCGGAGCTAGATCGTGGAAATCTAGCCCGTAATAGAACATCAAACCCCTGATGAAGGGATCCAGAGTGAGGCCTAGGCCTCTGAGGAAGTGGGAGACGAACACGATGTTCTCATTGGGTTCGGGAGTAGGGACGACCTACCCTCGAGCAGGTAGCCGATGCAAAACCTCGGCGGTCAGGTATCTGGCCTCCCTCAACTTCTTGATGTCCTCTTCCGTCACGGAGGAGGGCATCCATCGGCCTTGAAGGCTGGATCCGGACATGATTGAAGATCCGGAGCACTTGACCTGGTCTTTGGGTGTTGGAACTCGAGGCAGGGGAAGGGTTCGATTGAGCAGGAGAGGGAAAAGCGAAAACCTTGTCCCTTTATAAAGAGGGTGAATATCAAGCGTCCTCTCCGTGGCCGTTTAGGACATGCCTATAATCTAGGAGTCCTAGACACGGTTGGGTTACCCACGACCACATTAATGAGAATCCCGTAATTGGGGGAACACGATCTCTGCTTTGACAAGACGTGTCAAGAAACCGCCTCGCGTTATGTGTGGAGCTGGTTGAAGAAAAACGGTTCGAATAATCACCGGGCCATGACATAACGTCATGCTGCCAAAACAAGTCAGCAAATTGGATTTGCGAAAATATTATTCTCTCTACGGCGGTATGTGGAACTTATTTTGCTGGGTCAGACACTATCCTCGTATTCAAATTCTTCTGTGATGTATTCGGAGAAGGAACCCGCCTTGCAATGCCGAAGACAATATTGCGCGCCGGACTCATCATCATTGAAGCCTGGTTCAGGGGCTACTGAGGGAGTCCTGGATTAGGGGGTCTCCGGACAGCCGGACTATCTCCATTGGCCGGACTGTTAGACTATGAAGATACAAGATTGAAGACTTCGTCTCGTGTCCGGATGGGACTCTACTTAGCGTGGAAGGCAAGCTAGGCAATACGGATACAGATATCTCCTCCTTTGTAACCGACCTTGTGTAACCCTAACCCTCTCCAGTGTCTATATAAACCGAAGGGTTTTAGTCCATAGGACAACAACCATAACATACAATCATACCATAGGCTAGCTTCTAGGGTTTAGCCTCTCCGATCTCGTGGTAGATCTACTCTTGTACTACCCATATCATCAATATCAATCAAGCAGGACGTAGGGTTTTACCTCCATCAAGAGGGCCCGAACCTGGGTAAAACATTATGTCCCCTGCCTCCTATTACCATCCGGCCTAGACGCACAGTTTGGGACCCCCTACCCAAGATCCACCGGTTTTGACACCGACAGTGCTCATACTTTTTCATTGTAATATCCATGCTAGTTTATTTTATTTTCTAAGCCTTCTTCTTGTGTGTTTGAAAAACCTTAAGAAAAACAAAAAAATAGTTGTAGCTTTTAGCTAGTTTACTTTCCATGCCTATAGTAGTAGTAATTAAAAGAAAACCCAAAAAGGTTTCTCGTTCTTCTTTTGCTTATTGGGAACTCTCCCGTGTAAATAGTTTTATTTATTTTCTTATTCTTTGGGGGTCAAGAAGAGAAGACCATGATGAAAATGTTAAGTGGCTCTCATATGCATTATTATTGATTTAACCAAGCGCCCATATTACCTTGTCTTCTCCCTTGTATAAAGTGCTTGCAGATTCTAGCTTAGTCCAATGCACGTGCACTATTATTATTATCCACACCGTTTCGTCGTGCGAGTGAAAGGCAATAATGACGATATATGATGGACTGAGTGAGATGAGAGAAGCTGGTATGAACTCGACCAATCTTGTTTTGTAAATATGATTAGTTCATCGTTCCTGATTCTGCCTATTATGAATGAAACATGTTTGCAATGAAAATTAGAGATTATAGTTGCCCATGACATGCTTAATTAACTAGGAGTTTATAATGGTTTACCTTGCGTGCCAACATGCTATTAAAATGGTTGTGATGTGGTATGATAGGGTGGCATCCTCCTTTGAACGATTCGAGTGGCTTGACTTGGCACATGTTCACGCATGTAGCTGAAACAAAATCAACATAGCCTCCACGATATTTATGTTCACGGTGATTTATATCCTACTCATGCTCGCACTCATTGTTGATTAATCTTAATGCATGTTCATGACTATTGTCGCTCTCTAGTTGGTCGCTTCCCAGTCTCTTTCTAGCCTTCACTTGTACTAAGCGAGAATACTACTTGTGCATCCACTTCCATAAACCCGAAAGTTATTCCATATGAGTCCACCATACCTTCCTATATGTGGTATTTACCTGCCGTTCCAAGTAAATTTGTATGTGCCGAAGTCTAAACCTTCAAATGAAATTCTGTTTTGTATTCTCGAATAGCTCATGTATCAACTATAGGGTTGTCTATATCTTCCATGCTAGGTGGGTTATTCTCACGATGAGTGGACTCCGCTCATCATTCATGAGAAAATGGCCGGTAACCGGGATGCCCAGTCCCATGCTCAAATCAAATCAAAGTAATTGCAAACAAAACTCCCCCAGGATTATTGTTAGTTGGACGGCACCTGTTGTTTCAGACAAGCCATGGATTGATGTTTGTTGGTGGTGGGGGGTATAAACTTTTCCATTCTGTTTGGGAACCGCCTATAATGTGTGTAGCATGGAAGATATCGAGATCGCTTGGTTGTTATCTTGACAATGAAAGTATGCCACTCAAAATATTTTTTATCTCTGTTTCAAAACTCGAGCTCTGGCACCTCTGCAAATCCTTGCTTCCCTCTGCGAAGGGCCTATCTATTTACTTTTATGTTGAGTCATCATCCTCTTATTAAAAAGCACCAGTTGGAGAGCACCGCTGTCATTCGCATGCATTGCTATTAATTTACATTGAGTATGACTGTGACTAGACCTCTTTTACCATGAATTACAATGTCTAGTCAGTCCTTGATCTTCAGGGGTGCTCTGCATTTATGTTTTGCGGTCTCAGAAAGGGCTAGCGAGATACCATCATGTTATATCATGTTATGATTGTTTTGAGGAAGCGTTGTCATCCGAGATTCATTATTATTGCTCGCTAGTTGATTATGCCATTGATATGAGTAAACATAAGACCTAAATGTTATTGTGAATATGGTTAGTTCATAATCTTTGCTGAAAACTTGAATGATGGCTTTACATATTTGCAACAACAAGATCAAACAGAGTTTGTAAAAGTTTTTCTTTATCACTTTCAGTTTGTCAACTGAATTTCTTGAGGACAAGCAAAGGTTTAAGCTTGGGGGAGTTGATACGTCTCCAACGTATGTACTTTTCCAAACACTTTTGCCCTTATTTTGGACTCTAACTTGCATGATTTGAATGGAACTAACCCGGATTGACGCTATTTTTAGTAGAACTTCCATGGTGTTATTTTTGTGCAGAAATAAAAGTTCTCGGAATGACCTAAAATCCACAGAGACATGTTTTGGAATTAATGAAAAATACTGGTGAAAGAATCAGCATCAGGGGGCTCACACCCTGTCCACGAGGGTGCAGGGCGCCCCCCGGGGCGCGCCCCCTACCTCGTGAGCCCCCCTGGGACTCCACCGACCTCAACCCCAACTCCATATATTCACTTTCGAGGAGAAACATATCATGGAGAACGATTCATCGCGTTTTACGATACGGAGACACCGCCAAGCCCTAATCTTCCTCGGGAGGGCTAATCTGGAGTCCGTTCGGGGGACCGGAGAGGGGAATCCATCGCCATCGTCATCATCAACCATCCTCCATCACCAATTTCATGATGCTCACCTCCGTGCGTGAGTAATCCCATCGTAGGCTTGCTGGACGGTGATGGGTTGGATGAGATTTACCATGTAATCGAGTTAGTTTTGTTAGGGTTTGATCCCTAGTATCCATTATGTTCTAAGATTGATGTTTCTATGACTTTGCTATGCTTAATGCTTGTCACTAGGGCCCGAGTGCCATGATTTCAGATCTGAACCTATTATGTTTTCATGAATATATGTGAGTTCTTGATACTATCTTGCAAGTCATTAGTCACCTACTATGTCTTATGATCCGGCAACCCCGAAGTGACAAAAATTGGGACCACTCCCGGTGATGACCGTAGTTTGAGGAGTTCATGTATTCACGAAGTGTTAATGCTTTGGCCCGGTACTCTATTAAAAGGAGGCCTTAATATCCCTTAGTTTCCAATAGGACCCCGCTGAGGGTAGGATAAAAGATGGCATGCAAGTTCTCTTCCATAAGCATGTATGACTATATTTGGAATACATGCCTACATTACATTGATGAACTGGAGCTAGTTCTGTGTCACCCTATGTTATAAATGTTGCATGACGAATCACATCCGACATAATTATCCATCATTGATCCATTGCCTACGAGCTTTTAACATATTGATCTTTGCTTAGTTACTTTTTCGTTGCCACTGTTACGATTGCTACAAAAACAACTATTGTTACTTTTGCCACCGTTACCGTTACTTCCATACTACTTTGCTACTAAATACTTTGCGGCAGATATTAAGACTTTCAGGTGTGGTTGAATTGACAACTCAGCTGCTAATACTTGAGAATATTCTTTGGCTCCCCTTGTGTCGAATCAATAAATTTAGGTTGAATACTCTACCCTTGAAAAATGTTGCGATCCCCTATACTTGTGGGTTATCAATAATGTCTTGCAACAAGATGGCACTGAAAAATTCACATACATGGTAATTAGACACTAAACAGGTGGCATTCACACAAAGCATATCTAAACTAAGCAAATGCCATGGCAATGCAAGACACCATATGGATGATATGAGCAATATAACCCTGCCAAGTCAGAGCATGCACCTCGGGGGGAGTAGGACTGGTCATCTGTCTCTGAATCCTCCTCTGAGGAGCATTCCGTAACCAGAAAGACATGCGCTTCGTAAGATAGCATTGTCTGCTCCGAAGACCTTGTTTTCACTCCAGATTTTTCCATGACCGTGTCGAGTGGCTGATGCACAGGAAGAGTAATTGAATGTACTAAAATTATTGACAAATTTAATATGTAATGAAAGTGCTAGTTATCGACTAGAGGGGGTGAATAGGCAATTTTTACGAAAGTCTTCAAAGCATGAGGTCTTTGAAGACAAATAGTAGAAATGAATCTATTGATATGAAGCGGAGGTAGACTACACTATACATGCCATAGTCAATTAAGCAATGAAATGAAAGCACGAAGACTATCTGCAGCTAGGTAGTATGGATCAGGATGGAAGACGGTATGAAGCCAAATAGTTAATAGTCTTCACTCAGTGAAGTCAATCAAAATAGGTAGGCAGGCAATGACTTCACGAAGACAAACTGTAAAGTGAAGGAAAGTGAAGGATAGAGCTAGATGCTTGGTGAAGACAAGGATTTGGTAGACCAGTTCCAGTTGGTGTGACAACTGTACGTCTGGTTAGGGGGGCTGAGATTTAACTCAGAAGACCGCGTCTTCACCTTATTCCCCTTGAGCTAAGGACACCCAGTCCTCACCCAATCACTCTGGTAAGTCTTCAAGGTAGACTTCCAAACCTTCACAGACTTCGTTCACCGACAATCCACAATGGCTCTTGGATGCTCAGAACGCGACGCCTAACCAGCTGGAGGATTCACAGTCCTCAAGTGTAACAAGTCTTCAGGTCACGCAGACAAAAAGACTTCAGGGATGCCTAACACTCTTTGGCTCTGGGTGTTTAGGGCTTTGTCCTTGCAAGGATATCTCTCTCTCTTAAATGCTTCAGATGTGGGCTGCTCTCAAACGACAAAAGCCATGCACTAACTCTGAGCAGCCACCAATTTATGGTGTAGGGGGTGGGCTATTTATAGCCAGGAGGCAACCCGACCTTATTTGTCCGAAATGACCCTGGGTCACTAAGGAACCGACATGTGTCCAATGGTAGGATTTCAAACACACGCGGCAGCTTGACTTGGGCTACAAGTAAAGCTGACTCACCCCTCTCTGGATAATATTTGCTCTCATTTTCTTTGCTCGAAGACATAGGATTTGGTTGAGCATCACTTCAGTCACTCTGACTTTGTTCACTTGGACCCCACTTAATAGTATGGTGGTTCCTATGACTCAACAAAGAAGAAAAGGAAACTATGAAACAACTATGCCTTCGCGCTCCATAGTCTTCATATGAATGTCTTCTCATGTCATAATCTTCATCGTGAATGTCTTCACGTACCGCCATTGTCTTCAATGTCTTCACACATTTTTAGGGGTCATCTCTGGTAGGTAAACCGAATCAATAAGGGACTACTACATGTGTTATCCCGCAATTCTCACAAACACATTAGTCCCTCAACTAAGTTTGTCGTCAATACTCCAAAACCAACTAGGGGTGGCACTAGATGCACTTACAATCTCCCCCTTTTGGTGATTGATGACAAACTGGTTGAAGTTTTCAACGGGGATAAAAGTATGTGAGAGTTAAGGATAAAAGCATTGTCTTCGTAAGTTGCAAAAGGCTCCCCCCTGAAGATGTGCATATAAGTAGTTTGCATTTGAATGCTTTTATCCTTTTGCAACTTATGAAGACAATGCTTTTATCCTTAACTCTCACAAAGTATAAGTATAAATCTTCAACTTATGAAGACAATGCTTTTATCCTTTTGCAACTTATGAAGACAATGCTTTTATCCTTAACTCTCACAAAAGGCTCCCCCTGAAGATGTGCATATAAGTATAATGAAGAGGATCTACTACATGGCAGGTTCTACTTTGTGGAGATCCTCTTCAACTCATGAAGACAATTCATCATGCCTGTGTAAGTATAATGAAGATAAATGACGCGCACAATGAAAAATGGGCGTCTATAGAATAACTTCATGCATAATTTATCATCGCATCTCAAAGTACCAGCAAAACTGGCAAACGACCATCAAGTTTAAATGTTACAACTCAAAAGCCAAAAAAATTCAAAACGAGAGTTGTAAGAACTTAGGAAAAATAATGCAACCACCCATATGGACCCGCTTGAAGACTATCAACCTCATATGCTTCTCCCCCTTTTGTCAGGAATGACCAAAAAGGTTTGAGGACATAGAGGATCTACTCGTTCCCAGTCGGAGTAGAAGATGGAGCAAGGTCATCGTTGGAGTTTGGTGGTGTAGACGGGCCTGACACGGTATCTTGATGCAGTGCGGCCAGGGTTGGTGAAGTGGAGTCGTCTTCTTCATCGACGACTCTCGCAACAACAGTTGCAGCCGAAGACGAATGCTCAGAATCTTCAATGGAGGGAGTGTGACGCCAGCTTGCATTTTGAGGAGGCCTGCAGTCAAACTTGAATTGCTCTATGAAGCCATCTGCATGCAGATCATCTTTAGAACATAGCAGTGTTAGTGTCTTCCAGGACCGCCTATAGACTTCATGTGCAAAGAACGACTTCTTGGTGGCCAAGGTGCGGATGTGTGATACGTATCCAACGTATCTATAATTTTTGATTGTTCCATGCTATTATATTATCAACCTTGGATGTTTTATATGCTATTTTATATGATTTTGGGGACTAACCTATTAACCTAGAGCCCAGTGCCAGTTTCTGTTTTTCCCCTTGTTTTAGAGTATCGCAGAAAAGGAAAATCAAACGGAGTCCAATTGACCTGAAACTTCACGGAACTTATTTTTGGAAGGAAAGCAACCCGGGAGACTTGGAGTCCACGTAAGGGAAGCAACGAGGCAGGGGGCGCCCCCCCCCCCCCTGGGCGCACCCTCCACCCTCGTGGGCCCCTTGTGGCCCCCCTGACGTACTTCTTCCGCATATATATCTCCATATACCCTAAAACTACCGAGGAGCATAATAGATCGGGAGTTCCACTGCCAGAAGCCACCGTAGCCACCGAAAGCCAATCTAGACCCGTTCCGGCACCCTGCCGGAGGGGTAATCCCTCTCCGGTGGCCATCTTCATCATCCCGGTGCTCTCCATGATGAGGAGGGAGTAGTTCTCCCTCGGGGCTGAGGGTATGTACCAGTAGCTATGTGTTTGATCTCTCTCTCTCTCTCTCTCTCTCGTGTTCTTGAGGTGGTATGATCTTGATGTATCGCGAGCTTTGCTATTATAGTTGGATCTTATGATGTTTTATCCCCCCTCTACTCTCTTGTAATGGACCGAGTTTCCCCATTGAAGTTATCTTATCCGATTGAGTCTTTAAAGATTTGAGAACACTTGATGTATGTCTTGCCGTGCGTATCTGTGGTGACAATGGGATACCACATGATTCACTTGATGTATGTTTTGGTGATCAACTTGCGGGTTCCGCCCATGAACCTATGCATAGGGGTTGGCACACGTTTTCGTCATGATTCTCCAGTAGAAACTTTGGGGCACTCTTTGAGGTTCTATGTGTTGGTTGAATAGATGAATCTGAGATTGTGTGATGCATATCATATAATCATACCCACGTATACTTGAGGTGACATTGGAGTATCTAGGTGACATTAGGGTTTTGGTTGATGTGTGTCTTAAGGAGTTATTCTAGTACGAACTCTCGGGCTGTTTGTGCCACTTATAGGAATAGCCCAACGGATTGATTGGAAAGAATAACTTTGAGGTGGTTTCGTACCCTACCATAATCTCTTCGTTTGTTCTCTGCTATTAGTGACTTTGGAGTGACTTTTTGTTGCATGTTGAGGGATAGTTATATGATCCAATTATGTTATTATTGTTGAGAGGACTTGCACTAGTGAAAGTATGAACCCTAGGCCTTGTTTCCTAGCATTGCAATACCGTTTACGCTCACTTGTATCATTAGTTACCTTGCTGTTTTTATATTTTTAGATTACAAAAACTATTATCTACCATCCATATACCACTTGTATGACCATCTCTTCGCCGAACTAGTGCACCTATACAATTTACCATTATATTGGGTCTGTTGGGGACACAAGAGACTCTTTGTTATTTGGTTGCAGGGTTGTTTGAGAGAGACCATCTTCATCCTACGCCTCCTACGGATTGATAAACCTTAGGTCATCCACTTGAGGGAAATTTTCTACTGTCCTACAAACCTCCGCACTTGGAGGCCCAACAACGTCTACAATAAGAAGGTTGTGTAGTAGACATCAAGCTCTTTTCTGGCGCCGTTGCCGGGGAGGTGAGTGCTTGAAGGTATATCTTTAGATCTTGCAATCGAGTCTTTTAGTTTCTTGTTTTATCACTAGTTTAGTTTATAAAAGAAAAGAAAAAATGGAATTAAGGGTACCTCATATGCTTCATCTTTTTAATATCTATCATGAAAATAAGGATTCCGATAATTGTGCTCAAGTGCTAGAAGAAGAATGCATTAGAATGTTTGGCACTCAATATTTGAATGATGAGCATGATTGCAATGTTGTTAGTATGAATTCCTTGAATATCCATGATGCTAATGATATGCAAAGCCACAAGCTTGGGGAAGCTATGTTTGATGAAGATGATACTTTTTGTCCCCCAAGTTTTGATGAGCAAATTTAATATGATGAAATCATGCCTCCTATTTATGATGATTATATTTATGAAAGTGGAATTGGAGAGGTCATGAATTTATTTTGTGATGAATCCACTATTCTGGAAGAGGTTCCAATTGATTATGAGAACAAAGTTGCTATCTATGATGATTATTGTGATGACTTGTATGCTATAAAGAATAATGTTATCCATGAAACTTGTCATCATGATTTTAGCTTTCAATTGGATCATGCCTCACATGATAATTATTTTGTTGAGTTTGCTCCCACTATTATTCATGAGAAGAATTTTGCTTATGTGGAGAGTAATAAAATTTCTATGCTTGTAGATCATGAAAAGAATGCTTTATGTGATGGTTATATTGTTGAATTAATTCATGATGCCACTGAAAATTATTATGAGGGAGGAACATATGCTTGTAGGAATTGCAATAATATCAAGTTTCCTCTCTATGTGCTTAAAGTTTTGAAGTTATGCTTGTTTTGCCCTCCTATGCTAGTTGATTATTGTTCCCATAAGTTGTTTGCTCACAAAATCCCTATGCATAGTAAGTATGTTAGGATTAAATGTGCTAGTCATATTCTTCATGATGCTCTCTTTATGTTTCAATTCTTATCCTTTATGTGAGCATCATTGAAATCATCATGCCTAGCTAGGGGCGTTAAACGATAGCGCTTGTTGGGAGGCAACCCAACTTTATTTTTGTTCCTTGCTTTTTTCTCCTGTTTAGTAATAAATAATTTAGCTATCCTCTTTTATGATTGAGTTTTTATATTTTAAATTAGTGTTTGTGCCAAGTAGAACCGTTGGGAAGACTTGGGGAAAGTCTTGTTGATCTTGCTGTAAAAAACAGAAACTTTAGCGCTCACAAGAATTGCTGCCATTTTTTATTGCAGAGTGCTATTTAGTTAATTATTTTTGCATATGATTAATATATAAATTCCTCACGTCCAGCAATTTATTTGGGAATTTTATGAGTTCCAGAAGTTTGCGTTAGTTACAGATTACTACAGACTGTTCTGTTTTTGACAGATTCTGTTTTCATGTGTTGTTTACTTATTTTGTTGAATCTATGGCTAGTAAAAGAGTTTATAAACCATAGAGAAGTTAGAATACAGTAGGTTTAACACCAATATAAGTAAAGAATGAGTTGATTACAGTACCTTGAAGTGGTGTTTTGTTTTCTTTCGCTAACGTTGCTTACGAGTTTTCTGTTAAGTTTTGTGTTGTGAAGTTTTCAAGTTTTGGGTAAAGATTCGATGGACTATGGAATAAGGAGTGGCAAGATCCTAAGCTTGGGGATGCCCAAGGCACCCCAAGGTAATATTCAAGGACAACCAAGAGCCTAAGCTTGGGGATTCCCCGAAAGGCATCCCCTCTTTCGTCTTTGTTCATCGGTAACTTTACTTGGAGCTATATTTTTATTCGCCACATGATATGTGTTTTTCTTGGAGCGTCGTTTTATTTTATTTTGTTTTGCTTGCTGTTTGAATGAAATACCAAGATCTGAAATTCTTAAATGTTAGAGAGTCTTCACATAGTTGCATAATTATTCGACTACTCATTGATCTTCACTTATATCTTAGCAGACCTCACCGTATTCTCCTTGAACTAAGGTCACACAGACCTCGTCCAATCACTCGTGGTAAGTCTTCAGGCGACTTCCAAACCTTCACAAACTTGGTCACTTGGCGATCCACAATTCCTCTTGGATGCTCTAGACCATGACGCCTAACCTTCTGGAAGAAGCACAGTCTTCAAAGGTAACAAGCGTCGGATCCATGCAGGATCAATCTCTTCAGTGATGCTCAATCACTTGGGGTTTGTAGGTGTTTGGGTTTTGGGTTTTTCCTCACTTGATGATTTTCGCTCAAAGTCCTCAGAGGATGGGTTGCTCTCAAATGACAAGTGTCAGCTTCTCTTAGAGCAGCCAACCAGCTAGTGGTTGTAGGGGGCGGCTATTTATAGCCTAGGGAGCAGCCCGACATGATAAGACATAAATGCCCTTCAATGATATGACCGTTAGGTGGATAGATATTTTTGGGACAGTTGGCGCATAGCACAGCAACGGTCGGAATTTTGAGTAGCAAAATCCTCAGGGCTATCATGTTCCTCACTGTGTAGGAAATCCGCACTGGCAAATTCCTAACTCCTCAGTCAGAACAAATTCCTCAGAGACCAGAAGAACTTCGTCTCTGTCGCTGAAGAATATGACTGGACTGTATGAGATTTCCAATGGCTTCACTCGAAGGGATTGGTAGGTGTAGGATTTTGAGTTGAGCATCACATGGAAATTTTCCTTAGCATTTCCTCGACCCCCTTTAATAGTACGGTGTTTCCTATGACTCAAGAAAGAGAAAATGAAACTACGAAAACAAAAGTCTTCATGCTTCATGTTCCTCGAATGAATACTAAGTCTTCAAGGTCACACCATTTACTTCACTTTCAAAGTCTTCAGAAATACAAAGTCTTCAGTCGAAGAACTTCATTTTTAGGGTTCGACTTTCTCTGTAAATATCAAACTCCTCATAGACTTATAGACCTGTGTACACTCACAAACGCATTAGTCCCTTAACCTATAAGTCTTCAATACACCAAAATCACTAAGGGTCACTAAATGCACTTACAATCTCCCCCTTTTTGGTGATTGATGACAATATAGGTTAAGTTTTCAACGGGGATAAACATATGAAGTGTAACTACTGATATTGAGGAATTTGATTGCAAGATATAGAAGAACTCCCCCTGAAGATGTGCATAGTGAGGGATTTGCTTTTGAAGCAATGCACACTTGAAGAGTTGAATCATGGAGATCTCCCCCTATATCTTGTAATTCATACATGCATTTGACATATAAAAGTGAAGAATTTGAAATGCATGATGAAATATGGTGACCGATGTAATTCAGCATGCGTGCAATAATATTAACGAGGAATAAGCATGCAAAAAAACGTATCAAGAGTATCAGAGCACCATCGGGTTTAAGTTTACAACTGGATCCAATAAAAGTCTCAGAAGAACGAGAGTTGTAACTTGAAAAAACACGCCCATATAGAAAGACCCGCTTGAAGACTAACTCAAAATTCTCCCCCTTTGTCATCAAATGACCAAAAGGATTAAATATGAGGACTAACGCCCCTAAAGAATATCAAGTTGATGAAGGAGCGCCAGCATTGTTGGGGTCGTTTGTTGTAGTAGGGCCTGCCGCAGTGTTGTCCAAGTCTTCATTTTCATCAGTGTCGCGCGATGAAGAATATGAGCTGGCCACCAGAGAAGGAACCTTGACCTTCTTGAATTTCTTCGGTGGAGGTGCAGACCAGTCAAAATCTTCATGGAGACCCATTTTCTTCAGATCGTCTTCACCGTACAGATGTGACATGATTGCCCAGGTGCGACCGAAGACTTGATGGAGGTAGTAATGGTTTTTCTTCACTGCATTGTGTGTAGCAGTCATGTTGTGAAGAAGTGAACCAAACTGACGCTTAACCCATTTCTGATTTCGATCCACCTTCTGGTGAAGACTAAGCAGAAGTTCATGGTCTGTCATCACGCGCGGAGCAGTGGCTTGAGGAGTGGACTTGGGTGCATTGGCAGAGTCATGTGTGGCAGAGTCATCATTGGTGGAATAAGAGGCAGCCTTGCGAAATTGACCATCCAATGGACGAATGCCTTCATCAATAATAGTTGGTGCCTTGCCCTTTTCCATCAACTGAGGAATAAGTCTGCTTGAGGACTTCAATTGGGGGCAAGTAGCTGAGGTGATTCTAAAAATCAGCTTTGTAGTTGAGTGAAGACCTTGTCCTGAGGAATCTCTTAATCCAAGGTGCATAAGGCTTCAGCTCAAATGGAGATAGTGCAACATTTGCCAGAGTCCTCATGAAGAAATCGTGATAATTGACAGGAATGCCATGAACGATGTTGAATACCAGATTCTTCATGATGCCAACAATTTCCTCATCAGATGAGTCATGGACTTTGATAGGACTGATTGTCCTCGTAAGAATACGATAGACAGTTCTGGGCACGTAGAGCAATTCCTTCATGAGGAATTTGGTTCTTGGTGCTTGACCTGGCTTCAAAGGTTTCATCAGCACCTGCATGTAATGATTTGTAAGCTCAGGTTCACTGTAGATACAACGAGCTTCTTTAAGGGGAGGACTGAGTGGTAAGGCACGAAGCAATTCAGAGGTTGGTGCAGTGTAGTGAGTATTTTCAGACATCCAGTCCAGCACCCATGAATTCACATCTTCAGAATCTCCTATGATGTGCAGCGTTGCATAGAATTGAAGAATCAGTTCTTCATTCCAATCGCAGATGTCAGAGCAAAAGTTTAACAGTCCAGCATTGTGAAGAACACTAAGGACTGGTGTGAAGCACGGTAGAGATTCCATGTCCACGTGAGGAATATGCTCATGATAGAAGATTTTCTCCTTGTTGAACATCACTGAGGAATAGAAATTGGCTTGACTAGCAGTCCAGAAACGCCTCTTCCTAATGCGAGCAGAGTTATATGGGTTGTAATCTTCGAAGAATACGTGCTCGCCGAAGAAATCATCAGCCTTGAACTTTTGCTTGCGTGAGAATGGATCCTTGGGCTTCGGCAGAGGAGTGTCAGTGAGTTGCATCGACCTTAGGAATCTCAATCGCAGGTTCTTCAGGCTGAGGAATTTCCGGTTCCTCTTCAGTGGCAGTCTGCATCTTCAGATGTTCAGCAGCAGCATTTTCTTCAGCACTAGTGGCTGGAATTTCCTCGTGCACAGATGAAGTGGAGTGAGTTTCTTCAAAGCCCATTTGAACAGTTGGTGCAGGCGACTGAGGTATTTTCTGCAGCGGTGTGAACATTGGAGAGTTTGGATGCTGACTTTCCCAGAATTCATCACTGCTTATGGGTGTGGAGCAGCCAACGTCCACATCTTCATCTTCCATTTCTTCAACGCCAGCCTCTTCAGCTGTGAACTGAGGCATGGGCGAGGAGATGACAGGTGTTGAAGGGATCGCATCCACTTCAATTTCTTCATCCAACTGCCCAGATGAAGCAGCAGAAGGAGTTTCTTCATCAGATCCGCTGGAGATCACATATTCTTTATCAAAAGGAACAAGGTCCTTTGATGGCCTGGTTGAGATGGGAACAACATCAATCGGATTAGCAAATGAACTCGTCAAGGGCTTCATCTTCTTCGGAGCTGAAGAATCTGAAGCAGCTGATGCTTTCCTTTTCTTCACTGCAGCACGCTCTGCAGCCTTGGTCTTCTTCACATCTGATGCGGATGGAAGGATTTGAGTTGAAGTTAGCGCAGGAACAACTGAGGAATGTGGTTGATTTTCTTCAGGCACAACTGATGCAGTTGCCCTGATTTCTTCAGTTTCTTCAGGCGCACCACTAGTGGATGCCCTGGCAATTTCTTCAGCGGCTGGAATGCAGTCATCAGCCCTGGAACTCACATTTTCTTCAGTAGCCGGATTTTCATCAACGGTGCTGGCATGTTCTTCAGTAGGCTGAGCAGATGCTTCAGCCTGAGGAATTTCCTGTTGCGTTGGAGCTGCAACATTTGAGGTGAACTGTTCTGTTATCTTTACAAATCTGACTTTGGCTCCCAGCCAGTCAGCATAATAGCGATCAAATTCATCACTTAGTTTCTTGATTTCAGATTGGAGAGCAACTAGTTCTTTAGGTGAAAGCTTCAGAACGTTTTGCTTTAGAAAGCGCTCTTTCTTGTACTGCACTTTCTTCACTCTCCTCCCCTGTTCAAATTTCCATTTCTCTTCTTGTATGAAGTGAGTCAGCATGTGACTTTGACCAGGAGTCAGCTTGAAATCAGGCATGGGAGTGTTGGCGTCCTTGTGCCAAACATCAATGTATTCGAGGATCAACTTGGGATCCAAAAGCAGTGTCACATTTGTTCCCTTGGCTCTAGCGGCCCTGACTTGCCTATCTCTGATGATTTCTGCAAGTTCATCATCATCAGCTTCGTCTTCTTCAGACGGCACTTGGAAAGTGACTTGCTTCTTTTGAGGACATGGTCGAGGACCGCGTCCAGCAGTCGACTTTGTCTTCAGCAGTGAGGGGCCAGCTGAGGAACTTGGTGCAGCTGAGGAACTTGCTAAGACACCTGAGGCAATAGACATGCATACAGTCCTTTGGCACGAGGCAAGATGCACAGGTGCTGAGGACTTTGTCGGAACAGCTGAGGACTTTAGAGGAGCTGAGGATTTTGAGGGAGCAGGAGCAGCATGAGGAATTGGCCGTGAGGGCCTTGAGGATTCTGGCCGTGAGGGCATTGCTGAGGAACTTGGCCTTGAGGGCATTGTTGGTGAAGCACTTGGCTTGTGCGCAGGCTTCTTTGACATAGCCTTTTTTGGCTTGACAGCAGAGGCCTCAATAGAGGCAGCAGCAGCAGAGTCTTCATTGAATTTCCTCACTGCTTCTCTGGCTTGCTTAGCCAACTTGGCTTGGCGCTTGGCGCATTCGTCAGGATAGTCCTCACCGCGCTTGAGGCTGGTGGGATCTGCTATTTGGCCAGGTGTCAATGGAGCTCTTGGGCATGGAGGATTGAGTGTGAATTTCTTCATGTACTTTGGAGTTACATACTTGTACTCCCTCCATTCTCTTGCCCATCTTCTTTCTATCCTCTGTATGCGCACCTTGCACTGATTTTTGTCCTCTTTTCCAAACTTGGCCTCAGCAGGAGTGCAGTAATCTTTGTATATGTCCTCAGGGATTTCAAAGGCAGTCATAACCTCAGGCTTCTTTCCTCCTTTCTGTGGCCTTTGACCATCAACCATTTTCTTCAGTTGAGGAATTTGAACAATCGAATTCTCTGAAGAAGTATGCAACTTTTCTTCGAGGAATGCTGCAAATGAGTTAAGTTGATGAGAACCTAGTGATTCAGCAGCTGACATGAGTACCTATGAACAGAGTATAGTTGCGAGGAATTTGGAGAGGTCATATGCGTTCTCAGAGGGTTTTTCAAAAAGAACAAGTTTGAGGAATTTGACCAGATGAGTCTTGAAGAATTTCACTAAGTGTTCTTTGTCTTAGGTTCCAGAGTTGTATAGATCGAAGATCCACACAATTGAGGAATCTTGAAGAAAAATGATGCTTAGAGAAACGAATCAAGAACAGGTGACTTGTGAGGTGTTTAGTGTGTGAAGATATGAAGAAAAACACCTTTGAAGATTTTGAAGATAATCATTCGAATCAACGAGGGCAGTAAAAGTAACTTTTAATTACCCTGGACGAAGAACACGACAAACAGTGAGGTGTAGAGATGAAGTTCGTCTGTGTAGATCTTCCACGCCCTAACTTGGCGGCGGAGTGAAGATTTCCGCGGTCGGCGCGAGTACGTTGGCGACGAGGTCAAGGAAGTGAAGCTCTTCCTCATCGGCGGCGATGAAGTAGCGGCGGCGCTAGGGTTTGAGAAGCTCGAACTGGAGAGAGAGGTCGAGCGGAGTAAAAGAAGTGAAGAAGGGAAGTAGGGGTATTTATAGCCACGATGAAAAACTGCTCGCCCGAAGAAATTGGACGAACATGCCCCTGACCCTTCTCATTTGCATGACATGTGTCACCCACGTACTGAGAGGTGGAGATCGTGTGTGATCGTGGGTGAATGGATAAGTGTATCGTGGGATGCGCAACAGTTTGAGAGGCAAAGCCGAAAATTTAGATAAGATAGGTTTTAAAGTTCCGTTTGCAATTTCTTCAGCTGACAAGGACACAGTGAAGATTTTGAACAAGTTTCAAATAGAACGCACATGAAGAATTTGTGAACAGATTGGGTTGAGTATAGCATAGAGGGGGAAGGGTCCGATCACATTCACTTAGCAGAAAAACCAACTTGAAGAATTAGCAATAAGTGAATGATGTAGAGGACATAAACTCATATATATATATATAGCCAATGAAGAAAAATAACAGAAACAGTGAAGACAATGCAAAGTTGAAGAATATGATCAATTGAGGAATTTCAACTTTTGGTGGTGGCGTGACCCAACGTATAAGAATGATGATTTCAGACACCGCGTACAATTATCGTAGGGTTCTAAGAATCAAATTCTTCGTTAATGTCTTCACACTAAGAGTGGTATTCTTCATTGATTGAAGAAAAATGTTTCTTCATGTGTTGCACATCTAAGTCATCAATTTTTCATAAGTGTTAGGATGAGTGTCCTTTTCAAAGAACATTCAAAGATTCTAGGATATTTAGCTCACACCGCAACTTGCTAAATCTCTTCTCATCCAAGGGCTTTGTGAAGATATCGGCTAGTTGTTCTTCAGTCTTCACATGCTCAATAGAAATGTCGCCCTTCAACACATGATCACGAAGAAAATGATGACGAATCTGAATGTGCTTTGTCTTCGAGTGCTGTACTGGGTTGTGAGCAATCTTGATGGCACTCTCATTGTCACAGAAGAGAGGCACATTCTTCATGTTGATGCCGTAGTCCTTGAGAGTTTGCTTCATCCATAGCAATTGAGCACAACAAGAACCAGCGGCAATGTACTCAGCTTCAGCAGTAGATAGTGATACGAAGTTCTGTTTCTTCGAGGACCAACAGACCAAGGATCGTCCGAGGAAATGACATGCACCAGATGTTGACTTGAGGTCCACACGATCACCAGCATAGTCAGAGTCAGAATATCCAATGAGATCAAAAGCCGAGCCCTTGGGGTACCATAATCCAAGTGTTGGTGTGTGAGCTAGATATCGAAGAATATGCTTCACAACCTTATGGTGTGATTCCTTCGGTGTAGCTTGAAATCAGGCACACATGCAAACACTAAGCATTATATCTGGCCTACATGCGCATAAGTACAATAAAGAACCAATCATGGAGCGGTATACCTTATGATCGAAGTCAATACCATTTTCATCACTGCACAGATGGCCATTTGTGGGCATAGGAATTTTGACGCCTTTGCAATCTTGCATGCCGAATTTCCTTAGTACATCCTTGAGGTATTTCTCCTGAGATATGAATATGCCATTGCGTTGTTGACGAATTTGAAGACCTAAGAAGAATTTCAACTCTCCCATCATAGACATTTTATATTCTTCACTCATCATATAGGCAAATTCATCACTATAACATTGGTCAGTACAGCCAAAGATAATATCATCAACATATATTTGGCACACAAACAATTCACCATCATAGGTTTTAGTGAAAAGAGTAGGGTCGAGTGAACCGGGTTTGAAGCCTTTCTACATGAGGAATTCCTTCAAGGTATCATACCACGCCCGTGGGGCCTGCTTGAGGCCATAGAGGGCCTTGTTGAGTCTAAAGACTTTGTCAGGATTCTTTGGATCTTCAAAACCTGGGGGTTGAGCAACATATACTTCTTCCTCAAGCTTACCATTGAGGAATGCACTTTTCACATCCATTTGATATAAAGTGATATCATGATGGTTAGCATAAGCAATTAATATGCGAATAGCCTCAAGTCTAGCAACAGGTGCAAAAGTTTCATCGAAATCAATTCCTTCAACCCGTGTGTAGCCTTGAGCTACAAGCCGTGCCTTATTCCTCACCACAAGGCCGTTCTCATCTTGCTTGTTGTGGTAGATCCACTTTGTGCCAATGATATTGTGCTTGCGAGGATTTGGACGTTTGACCAGTTCCCAGACATTGTTGAGCTCGAACTGATGTAATTCTTCTTGCATGGCCTGAATCCACTCAGGCTCCACAAATGCTTCATCTACCTTAGTGGGCTCTGTAATAGAGACAAAAGCCTAGTGCCCACAAAAGTTAGATAAATGTGAAGCGTTTGAGCGTGTGAGAGGACCTGGCGCTTTGATGTCATTGATGATCTTTTCAACTTGCACTTCTTTTGCAATGCGAGGATGAGCTGGTTGCCGTTGAAGAATTTGATCAGCATTTTCTTCAGCACCATTTTCTTCAGTATTTTCTTCAGGTGCATTAGCTCGACGCTCTTCATGCTCTGGAATGAATTCTTCAGCAGATTCTTCAGTAGGAATGACATCCTCAGTAGCCTTGAACTTGATAGTTTCCTTAGGTGTTGGTTCATCTATCATAGTAGGTAGGTGCTCTCTTTGCGAGCCATTAGTTTCATCGAACCGCACATCTACAGTTTCAACAACCTTGTGAAGAACGTTGTTGAAGACTCTGTAGGTGTGCGATTCCTTACCGTAACCAAGCATAAAACCTTCACGTGCTTTCGGTGCAAATTTTGAGTTATGATGAGGATCTCTAATCCAACATTTAGCACCAAAGACTTTGAAATAACTTACATTGGGTTTCTTATCAGTGAGGAGTTCATAGGAAGTCTTCTTGAAGAATTTGTGAAGATATACTCTGTTGATGATATGGCACGTAGTATCAATTGCCTCAGTCCAGAAACGACGAGGCGTTTTGTATTCATCAAGCATAGTGCGAGCCATCTCAGCAAGAGTCCTGTTCTTGCACTCCACGACGCCGTTCTACTGAGGAGTATAAGGAGCAGATAACTCATGAGTAATACCAAGTTCATCAAGATAGACATCGAAACCAGAATTCTTGAACTCAGTGTCATTGTCACTTCTGATGTGCTTGATCTTCACACCAAAGTTGGTTGAAGCCCTCGAGGAAAATCATTTGAAGACTTCCTGCACTACATGTTTGTAAGTAACAAGGTGTACCCATGTATAACGAGAGTAATCATCAACAATAACAAAGCCATATTGAGATGCTTCATTTGAAATAGCAGAATAATGATTAGGACCAAAGAGATCCATGTGAAGCAATTCAAATGGGCGAGTGGTGGTCATGATAGTCTTCGCTGGATGCTTGGCCTTCGTCATCTTCCCAGCTTCACAGGCTCTGCATAGTTGATCCTTGAGGAATTTGACATTCTCGATGCCAATGACATGCTTCTTCTTAGCAAGCGTGTGCAAATTCCTCATGCCTGCATGACCAAGTCATCGATGCCAGAGCCAGCCTTCTGAAGCTTTTGCAAGTAGACACACGGCTGGTTGTGGTCCTATAGAGAAATCAACAATATACAGGTCTCCTCTCCTAAAGCCTTCGAAGACTTTGGAATTGTCAGCCTCCATAACCACAACACAATGGTACTTGCCAAAGACAACAACCATATAAAGATCACAAAGCATTGAGACAGACATAAGGTTGTATCCTAGGGACTCAACAAGCATGACTTTTTCCATGTGTCAATCCTTTGTGATCGCAACCTTACCTAGACCCAATGCCTGACTTTTGCCTTTGTCAGCAAAGACGATACGCTTCAGATGCGACGAAGATAATGGAGCATCCATCAATAGATTCTTGTCACCAGTCATGTGATTTGTACATCCACTATCGAGGACCCACTCAGTGGCTTTGGGTTGATCATCCTGCAGATGAATTAGTGCAGCTTACAAACTCATATACTTCATCAGTGAAGAATATGAGGACGTGAGAAATGAAAGTTCATTTCTTCATGATTAGCCTGCGTCCTATCAGGCATGCTCAGGTCTCCAGCAAATTCTTCAGACGATTACGTACGTCTGGAGACCTGACCCTGCAGAAGAGGTTAGTTCTTTTTCTTCACCACCCACATCTGAAGGGGTGGCAAAGAGTTCATCATTCTGCGAGCTCCATACGAGAAGGATGGCATAGAAGCCAGTCCATTTCGTTTCACATAAGAGGGGTTAGAATAAGCATAAGAGTATGAATAGAAATTCTTCGAGGACTTATGGACATAATGATTTGAAGAATAATGCACATATCCATAATCCTTAGATCTTCCCTGCGAAACAAACGGGTTAGCACGATGATGTTCATATGAGGACTTTGATCCTTTTGAGGAATTTGATCCAAGTGAGGAGTTTGGTCCGTATGAGGACTTGGATCCATATGAAGAATTTGGTCCATATGAAGAATTTGATCTGGGGTTCCTATTCTTCACAGGTGGCGTCATGATGACATTCACCTGAAGATTTTCAAGGCATCTTTTAGGAACCTAGATTTTCTTCATAGGGGGACCGTTCCTGTAGTTAGTGCCAACATATCTAGCAAATACTTCACCATTCTGAATGTTGAACAGTTTGTAGTTGGAGTCAAATGACTCATCATCAGAATGAGGAGATTCACATGCAAATCCAGATAGGTTAGATGGATCAAATGGAGGTCCCTTTGCAGCAACCCATGTAGTTTTGGGGTACTGCTCAGGCTTCCAATATGTACCATCAGCATTGAGTTTTCTCTCAAAAGCAATACCCTCTTTCCTAGGGTTCCTGTTGAGGATCTGCTTTTTAAGCACATCACAAAGAGTCTGATGCCCTTTGAGGCTTTTGTACATGCCTGTCATGTACAATTCCTTCAACCCTGCATCATCAGTGATACTAGCAATGTCCTCAGATGAGGAATTAGTGATAGCAGAGGCATGTGAAGAATTTGAAACATTAGCAGCATTTGAACATTCAGGTGAAGAATTAGCAGATTCACGTTCAATGCATTTCAAACATGGAGGAACAAATTCTTCCTGAGATGCGCTGATTTGTTGAGCAAGTAATGAATCGCGCTCCTTCTGAAGATCTTCATAACTCACTCTTAGCTTCTCAAGATCTTGCTTTATTTGAAGAAATTCATAAGAAAGCTTCTCATGATCAGATAAGAGAGTGTTATGATGACTTTGAAGATTGTCAAACCTAGTCTGAAATCTCTGAAGATTTGCAGTCAAGGCTTTAGTGCGATCCATTTCTTCACCCAACATATCATCACTTTTTTCTAGCATGTTTTGAACCTTTTCTAAAGCGCTTTGTTGTTTTACAGCAATCTTAGCAAGTTTAGAATAGTTGGGCTTAAGGTTTTCATCAGATTCATTCTCACTTGATTCAGATGAGGTATAATTGAGTACCTTGGCACCCTTTGCCATGAAGCAATAGGTGGGAGCGTAGTCATCATCCCCTTCATCAGCCTTGTTGGTGAGGTCATTTTCTTCAGTGTTGAAGATAGACTTGCTGACGAATGCAGTAGCGAGAGCTAGGCTCGCCACTCCGGATTCGCACTCCTCAGATGACTCCTCTTCCTCAGTTTCTTCAGATTCAGCCTCAGAGTCCATTTCCTTGCCAATGAATGCCCTAGCCTTCTTGGAGCTGCTCTTCTTGTGATATGAAGGCTTTGAGGATTTTGATGATGAAGATTTTGTGGATTTCTTCTTTTTCTTCGCATCATCAGAACTGTAATCCTTGTATTTCTTCTTCTTTGATTCCTTTTCCCACTAAGGACAATCTTGAATGTAATGTCCAGGTTTCTTGCATTTGTGATAGAGCCTCCTCTTGTAGTCACTGGATGAGGAATCATTGCTCCTTGAGGGTCTTCCAAGGCGACCACGTCTTGAGAACTTTTGGAACTTCTTCACCAGCAGAGCCAGATCCTGGCTTAGTTCTTCAGGATCACCAAGGCTGCTACCAGAGTCTTCATCTTCGAACTCAGATACTGCTTGGCCTTCAGTGCATGTGATCTGCCATAGCTTGAACCATAGAGATCTCTTTTTTTAGCAAGTTGGAACTCATGAGTATTTACCCTCTCGAGAATATCAGCGGGATCAAGTGACTTGTAATCAGCACGTTCTTGTATCATCAATGCCAGAGTGTCAAATGAGGAATCAAGCGATCTCAGCAATTTCTTCACCACCTCATGGTCGGTGATGTCAGTGGCACCAAGTGCTTGAAGCTCATTTGAGATGTCAGTGAGGCGATCGAAGGTTTGTTGAACATTTTCATTATCGAGTCTTTTGAAGAGATTGAAGAGATTGCGAAGAACATCAACTCGAGAGTCACACTGTGTTGAGACTCCTTCATTCACTTTGGACAACCTGTCCCAGATAAGCTTCACTGTCTCCAAAGCACTCACTCTGCCATAATGTCCTTTGTTCAGATGGCCACATATGATATTCTTCGCTTGAGAGTCGAGTTGCTTGAATCTCTTCACATCAGCAGCATACAGAGAAGGTGTGACTAAGGGAACACCATTTTCAACAACATACCAGAGATCGTTATCAATTGCCTCAAGATGCATTCGCATCTTATTCTTCCAGTAGGGGTAGTCCGTCCCATCGAAGGTAGGACACCCAGCAGAGACCTTGAGCATACCTGCGGTCAACATAACTAAAACTCCAGGTGGTTAAACCAAAATCACACAGAACAAGTGAGTACCTTGCTCTGATACCAATTGAAAATGCGTTATATCGACTAGAGGGGGGTGAATAGGCAATTTTTATGAAATTCTTCACTAACGAATTTGCCGGTGAGGAAATTCCTTAGAGAAGAACTACTAGCAGCGGCATGAGTACTCAAGAGTAAACATAACAGAATACAAGCATAGTCATCATGATGAAATGAAGACAGGCACAGAGTATAGGAAGCGTAAGCACAGGATAACACAGGATGAAGACAAACAGACTGAAGAAATTGAACTAAGGAAATTGAGAAAGTCTTCGGTCAAAGTCTTCAAACACAGATATGAACAAGCACACAACACAGTTATGAGGAACTGAAAGAGTTGAGGAAATAGAAACCAGTAAGCTTGGTGAAGACAATGATTTGGTAGACCAGTTTCAACTGCTGTCTCAGTTGTATGTCTGGTTGGAGCGGCTGAGTATTTAAACTCGAGGACACACGGTCCCGGACACCCAGTCCTGAACATGCAGCTCGGGACACCCAGTCCTCACCGTATTCTCCTTGAACTAAGGTCACACAGACCTCGTCCAATCACTCGTGGTAAGTCTTCAGGCGACTTCCAAACCTTCACAAACTCGGTCACTCGGCAATCCACAATTCCTCTTGGATGCTCTAGACCATGACGCCTAACTGTCTGGAAGAAGCACAGTATTCAAAGGTAACAAGCGTCGGATCCACGCAGGATCAATCTCTTCAGTGATGCTCAATCACTTGGGGTTTGTAGGTGTTTGGGTTTTGGGTTTTTCCTCACTTGATGATTTTCGCTCAAAGTCCTCAGAGGATGGGATGCTCTCAAATGACAAGTGTCAGCTTCTCTCGGAGTAGCCAACCAGCTAGTGGTTGTAGGGGGCGGCTATTTATAGCCTAGGGAGCAGCCCGACATGATAAGACATAAATGCCCTTCAATGATATGACCGTTAGGTGGATAGATATTTTGGGACAGCTGGCGCATAGCACAGCAACGGTCAGAATTTTGAGTAGCAAAATCCTCAGGGCTATCATGTTCCTCACTGTGTAGGAAATCCGCACTGGCGAATTCCTAACTCCTTAGTCAGAACAAATTCCTTAGAGACCAGAAGAACTTCGTCTTTGTCTCGCTGAAGAATATGACTGGACTGTATGAGATTTCCAATGGCTTCACTCGAAGGGATTGGTAGGTGTAGGATTTTGAGTTGAGCATCACATGGAAATTTTCCTTAGTATTTCCTCGACCCCCTTTAACAGTACGGTGTTTCCTATGACTCAAGAAAGAGAAAATGAAACTACGAAAACAAAAGTCTTCACGCTTCATGTTCCTCGAATGAATACTAAGTCTTCAAGGTCACACCATTTACTTCACTTTCAAAGTCTTCAAAAAGTCTTCAGAAATACAAAGTCTTCAGTCGAAGAACTTCATTTTTAGGGGTCGACTTTCTCTGTAAATATCAAACTCCTCATAGAATTATAGACATGTGTACACTCACAAACGCATTAGTCCCTTAACCTATAAGTCTTCAATACACCAAAATCACTAAGGGGCACTAGGTGCATTTACAAGAGTATTTAGAACAGCATGGTGGTTTGCTTTGGTTATGAAACTAGTCCTAATATGATGGGCATCCAAGAGGGATATAATAAAAACTTTCATATAAAGTGCATTGAATACTATGAGAAGTTTGATACTTGATGATTGTTTTGAGATATGAAGATGGTGATATTAGAGTCATGCTAGTTGAGTAGTTGTGAATTTGAGAAATACTTGTGTTGAAGTTTGTGATTCCCGTAGCATGCACGTATGGTGAACCATTATGTGATGAAGTCAGAGCATGATTTATTTATTGATTATCTTCCTTATGAGTGGCGGTCGGGGACGAGCGATGGTCTTTTCCTACCAATCTATCCCCCTAGGAGCATGCGCGTAGTACTTTGTTTCGATAACTAATAGATTTTTGCAATAAGTATGTGAGTTCTTTATGACTAATGTTGAGTCCATGGATTATACGCACTCTCATCCTTCCACCATTGCTAGCCTCTCTAGTACCGCACAACTTTCGCCGGTACCATAAACCCACCATATACCTTCCTCAAAACAGCCACCATACCTACCTATTATGGCATTTCCATAGCCATTCCGAGATATATTGCCATGCAACTTTCCACTGTTCCATTTACTATGACACGCTCCATCATTGTCATATTGCTTTGCATGATCATGTAGTTGACATTGTATTTGTGGCAAAGCCACCGTTCATAATTCTTCCATACATGTCACTCTTGAGTCATTGCACATCTCGGTACACCGCCGGAGGCATTCATATGAGTCATATCTTGTTCTAAGTATCGAGTTGTAATTCTTGAGTTGTAAGTAAATAAAAGTGTGATGATCATCGTTATTAGAGCATTGTCCCAGTGAGGAAAGGATGATGGAGACCATGATTCCCCCACAAGTCGGGATGAGACTCCAGACGAAAATAAATAAATAAAAGAGGCCAAAGAAGCCCAAATTAAAAAAAGAGATAAAAAGAGGCCATGAAAAAGAGAAAGTCCCAAAAAATGAGAGAAAAAGAGAGAAGGGGCAATGCTACTATCCTTTTACCACACTTGTGCTTCAAAGTAGCACCATGATCTTCATAATAGAGAGTCTCCTATGTTATCACTTTCATATACTAGTGGGAATTATTCATTATAGAACTTGGCTTGTATATTCCAATGATGGGCTTCCTCAAATTGCCCTAGGTCTTCGTGATCAAGCAAGTTGGATGCACACCCGCTAGTTTCTTTTGTTGAGCTTTCATACATTTATAGCTCTAGTGCATCTGTTGCATGGCAATCCCTACTCACTCACATTGATATCTATTGATGGGCATCTCCATAGCCCATTGATACGCCTAGTTGATGTGAGACTATCTTCTCCTTTTTGTCTTCTCCACAACCACCATTCTACTCCACCTATAGTGCTATGTCCATGGCTCACACTCATGTATTGCGTGAAGATTGAAAGAGTTTGAGAACATCAAAAGTATGAAACAATTGCTTGGCTTGTCATCGGGGTTGTGCATGATTTAAATATTTTGTGTGGTGAAGATGGAGCATAGCCAGACTATATGATTTTGTAGGTATAACTTTCTTTGGCCATGTTATTTTGAGAAGACATGATTGCTTAGTTAGTATGCTTGAAGTATTATTGTTTTTATGTCAATATTAAACTTTTGTCTTGAATCTTATGGATCTGAATATTCTTGCCACAATAAAGAGAACTACATGGATAAATATGTTAGTTAGCATTCCACATCAAAAATTCTGTTTTTATCATTTACCTACTCGAGGACGAGCAGGAATTAAGCTTGGGGATGATGATACGTCTCCAACGTATCTATAATTTTTGATTGTTCCAGGCTATTATATTATCAACCTTGGATGTTTTATATGCATTTATATGCTATTTTATATGATTTTTCGGACTAACCTATTAACCTAGAGCCCAGTGCCAGTTTCTGTTTTTTCCTTGTTTCAGACTGTCGCAGAAAAGGAAAATCAAACGGACTCCAATTGACATGAAACTTCATGGAACTTATTTTTGGAAGGAAAGCAACCCGGGAGACATGGAGTCCACGTAAGGGAAGCAACGAGGAAGCCACGAGGCAGGGGGGTGCGCCCACCCCCCTGGGCGCGCCCTCCACCCTCGTGGGCCCCTTGTGGCCCCCCTGACGTACTTCTTCCACCTATATATCTCCATATACCCTAAAACTACCGAGGAGCACAATAGATCGGGAATTCCGCCGCCAGAAGCCTCTGTAGCCACCGAAAGCCAATCTAGACCCGTTCTGGCACACTGCCGGAGGGGGCAATCCCTCTCCGGTGGCCATCTTCATCATCCCGGTGCTCTCCATGACGAGGACGGAGTAGTTCTCCCTCGGGGCTGAGGGTATGTACCAGTAGCTATGTGTTTGATCTCTCTCTCTCTTGTGTTCTTGAGGTGGTACGATTTTGATGTATCGCGAGCTTTGCTATTATAGTTGGATCTTATGATGTTTTCTCCCCCATCTACTCTCTTGTAATGGATCGAGTTTCCCCATTGAAGTTATCTTATCGGATTGAGTCTTTAAAGATTTGAGAACACTTGATGTATGTCTTGCCGTGCGTATCTGTGGTGACAATGGGATACCACGTGATTCACTTGATGTATGTTTTGGTGATCAACTTGCGGGTTCCGCCCATGAACCTATGCATAGGGGTTGGCACATGTTTTCGTCGTGATTCTCCGGTAGAAACTTTGGGGCACTCTTTGAGGTTCTATGTGTTGGTTGAATAGATGAATCTGAGATTGTGTGATGCATATCGTATAATCATACCCACGGATACTTGCGGTGACATTGGAGTATCTAGGTGACATTAGGGTTTTTGTTGATGTGTGTCTTAAGGTGTTATTCTAGTACGAACTCTAGGGCTGTTTGTGACACTTACAGGAATAGCCTAATGGATTGATTGGAAAGAATAACTTTGAGGTGGTTTCATACCCTACCATAATCTCTTCGTTTGTTCTCCGCTATTGGTGACTTTGGAGTGACTCTTTGTTGCATCTTGAGGGATAGTTATATGATCCAATTATGTTATTATTGTTGAGAGGACTTGCACTAGTGAAAGTATGAACCCTAGGCCTTGTTTCCTAGCATTGCAATACCGTTTACACTCACTTTTATCATTAGTTACCTTTGCTGTTTTTATATTTTCATATTACAAAAACTATTATCTACCATCCATATACCACTTGTATCACCATCTCTTCGCCGAACTAGTGCACCTATACAATTTACCATTGTATTGGGTGTGTTGGGGACACAAGAGACTCTTTGTTATTTGGTTGTAGGGTTGTTTGAGAGAGACCATCTTCATCCTACACCTCCTATGGATTGATAAAGCTTAGTTCATCCACTTGAGGGAAATTTGCTACTGTCCTACAAACCTCTGCACTTGGAGGCCCAACAACATCTACAAGAAGAAGGTTGTGTAGTAGACATCAAAGAACTCTGCAAATGAATGCAGGCTGTGAGAACTAAGGGATTCTCCCACGGACATGTACATGTGACTGCATTAGAGATGCGAGGGAAGGGAACAGGTCATATGCATCCTCACAAGATTTTGAAGATAAATCAGTTTGAAGACATTGACCTCATAGAGCAAAGACATTCACTTATTTGAAGAGAGTCGATTCCAGATTTGTACGAATCTAGGAATAAGTACAAGTGAGGAATCTAACTAGTTATGAAGCATAAGTGAATATACTTTGCACTATATGAGATTCAGAAAGAGACAGATCCAGATTTGGAAGAGTATAGACCACTTTTGGGTGAAGTGGATGGATTTGACAGATCAAAAAAGACTGTAAAAAGTGAAAGTTATTTACCCCAAACGAACTGCTAGACGAGGCGGAAGGGAGGCCGAGCAGTTCCAATCTCCCGCACCCTAACTCGGCGGCGGAAGACACCTACGGTGGCGGCGGAGAAGACGAGGTCCGCGGCCAGCGTGAGGACGGCGTCGAAGAGGTTGCGGCAGCTAAGCGCTTCGTCTCTGGCATCGACATGAGCTATCGGTGGCGCTAGGGCTTGAGCAAGGTGGCTAGGTGGAAGAAGAGATAATGACCGTGCGGGATGGGTATTTATAAGGTAGGGGTGGCACAACGCAATTACGCAGGTGCCCCTAGCGGTTCACATCTGATGGACACATGGCATGCATGCAACTCATTGAAAGTTGTTCCATGTTCCCACGCACGCCTGGTTTGTCGGGTGGTCGTTCTGGCTTCTTTGGCATTCGGGCAAAAGAGATATAGCATTGAAAGCAGTTTTAAATGTGTGTCTCTGTATCTTCAGCTGACAAGGATGTAGCGAAGACATTCGACAAGTTTCAACAGAATGCATATGACTAGATAGAGAGATTTTGAGGAGGAAGCATAGAAGGGGTTAGGGTCCGGTCACATTCACTTAGTTCAGAAAATGACAAGTCAAAGACATAGCTATAAGTGAATGTTGTAGAGGACAAAACACAATATATATATATATATATAAACACTATTCTGATCACGGGATCAGAATAATATTCTGATCACAACCTGAACTGCCTGAGTAACGCGCCTGACCTTCCCTATGTACGAACCCGACCTTCGGGCTATCTTCTCAACCGTGCCTTCTACCATGAGTTTTTATGATCGTTCATGTTGTTGGTGATGTAAGTGTAATGTTTACACGGTTTTTAGAATCTAAATGCTTGTTTTGATTAGGAATCTAGCTCGTTGGCGGATTTGCTCTCGGGCGGTGATGAACATGGGTCTGTCACAAGTGTTTGCATGTACTGGATGTTCTAGGATCCCTAATAGGATGAGAATTTGGTTTAGGTACGAGTTTACTTCATGATTTGTTGTTATTTTCGAACAAATTCGATTTGGTGTTCCGCCACCTCTGTTCTTTGTCTGCGGGATTGGTTTCGGCCGCTGTTGTAGATTTGTAGGTTTTCTGTTCAAATTGGGTGTGGATTTGTGTGCATTAGTGAGAGAAAATGCTGCCCATGTTGTTAATTTGAATATGCGAGCTCATACAAATCAAAATCCGGCGGTTGGATCTTCTGCCTCCCGCCGTGGTTTTTTGTTCGAGGGACAGTATGATGGGGATCATTTTCTTATTTATCCGGAGCATTATGACGTTCGAAATGGCGGTGGAATCCTCCCCGTTTTGTTAATTCGATTTGGCTGGCTCATTCATTCTGAAATTGCGGATTGCACTTTCTGCCTCCCGTCGCGGTTTGTTGTTCGAGCGCACTGATTGATGGCGGATCTTTTTTGGATGTTTTATCTGGAGTATGATGATGTTCGAAATGGCTTTTGACGTGTCGGAATTGACCCAAACGATTAAATCTGGGAACCAAATTTAATCGGGGTTGTTGTTTCAATCAATTTTCATTCTGTTGGACAAGCTGGACTGCTAGAACTTTCGCACCTAAACTTCTGTGCTGTAAGTAGATGCTTGACTTCAGTCGATGGTTTGTTATTTTTGATGATCCACTATCTTCGGTAGATGCTGGACTTCTTTCAAATTAATGGTTGAACTTCTGGTTTTCCACATTGCATTCCATATTTTGCAAGGCAAAGGTGCATGTTGCTATATATTTTCTTTTTTTTTCATTTTTTTTATAATTTTAGTTCTTGAGATGTTATTTTTAGAGTTTGTCTCGTGGTCAATCATGGGATTAGTCCAAGTATGCATGCACTTTTTCCAGATCATCTAAGGGTCGCTGTACAAGCTGGACTTCTGTATTGTTCATACTTGAACTTCTATTTTTCCTTCTTTGCAAGGTAATGGAGCAAGCCCTATGTGTTTCTTTCTTTTTTATGTTATTTTCATTCTTTTGCATTGCTTTGGATTTTTTTGATAGTCCCATGAGCAACCATGTAATTGGCCTACGGATATGCGTGTATTTCTTATTTTTTCTAGTATGTTTTCATACTTATAGTAGTTGTTCGATCTTTAGTGAATAACTATCCTGAACTTCTGTATGCTAATCGTTTTTAAAATGTTAATTTGAGGTTTTGACAAAATCTATTACTCAGTGTAGATTTGTTTTTGTTTAGCTAGAACTCGGTGTTCTTTTTGCCTTTGATGTGTTGCAGCATGTGGATCTTGAGCCTGTGCGCACTGAAAGACCAGGAGAAAAAGTTGCATATTACAAGATAGCTAGTAGGTGGTCCTGAATTGATGAGTGTTTTCTTTTAGAGTTGATGATATGATCGGTTCTTGTCCTAACGATCTTTCTTAACTTAGACCACTATAAATGGGCCTTGGATGAGCTATTCATTAAGCATGATTTCCGTCGAGTAATCATTCTGGAAGGTCTGATCTCCTTGATGGTTCTTGTTCTTAGATGTTTCTGCATGCCATCTCATTTCCATGGTTGATTGGTTAACAGATGACATGGAGATCGCCCCAGATTTCTTTGACTACTTCGAGGCTGTAGCGAAATTATTTGATACTGACAAGTATGTTACAACTGTACTCTGATTATACATGTCAAGACAATGAATAAATATCAAGTGTGTTTAATTACGTTACTGTAATTGTTGTTGTTGTGGTATTGAAGGACGATAATGGTTGTTTCTTCTTGGAATGACAATGGACAAAAGCAGTTCGTTTATGACCCAAGTTAGTTCTCTGTTCTGATAGGCCTCTGTTCAATTTTATTTCCACATTAGAAGGGAGAGTTGCTCAATTTTTCTAGATAATGCTTTGCAGAGGCTCTTTACCATTCAAAGGATCAAGGTCGGGGTCTGTTTTTAAAATGCTCAAGATCTTCATTGAATAACTGTCTTGAACTTCTATATCTTTTCTATTTGAACTTCTTTAATTATAATTATGTTTGTTACTTTAGGATTTAAATGGGCCTATTGACAAATGCGGTAGCGCGAGGCCGAGCAGGGGGGGAGGGGGTCGGTGCAATGCGTACGGGCTTGGGATTGAGTACTTGCTGCTGGGAACTTCTGAGCTTCTTCATGAGTCTCTCGTCTTCCTGTCAAAAAAGAAAAATGTTTATTAGCACACAAGTTACATCTGCCTATACCTTTCTAACTGAACTTAGCATTATTCATAGCCTGAACTTCTCAAATATAAAGCTATTTGTAGCCTGGACTGATGCTCATAAACTACCTGAACTTCGCATGGCTGTAAGCAGGCAGATTTTCTACTATTTGCAGCCTGGACTGATGCTCATAGACTACATGAACTTCACATGTTACAACAGGCAGATTTAAAAAAAGCTTTTGTAGCCTGGACTGATGCTCAGAGATGTAACTGAACTTCTCATGGATGTGAAGTTCAGGCAGATTTACTACTATTTTTGGCAGCCTGAACTTCTCATGGACTGATGCTCACAGATGTACCTGAACTTCTCATGGATGTGAAGTTCAGACAGATTTACTACTATTTTTGGCAGCCTGAACTTCTCATGGACTCATGCTCACAAATGTACCTGAACTTCTCATGGATGTGAAGTTCGGGAAGATTTACTACTATTTTTGGCAGCTTGAACTTCTCATGGACTGATGCTCATAGATGTACCTGAACTTCTCATGGATGTGAAGTTCAGGCAGATTTACTACTATTTTTGGCAGCCTGAACTTCTCATGGACTGATGCTACACACCACCTGAACTTCTCATGGCAGTAAGAAAATAACAAGCAGAGGGAAGAAGTTCAACCATACCCTGGCTAGAAGTTCGGCCAACCTTTTTCCAGCAACTGATAGGCCACCTTGTGAGCAATTTGCCGGAGAGCTAGGAGAGGAACCGCATGGCAATCCATGACTTGCATAGGGCGCAAAGTTCATCTGCACGAAGCAAGAAGGTCAGGCAAGGGACGATTGAAGAAGAAGGCGACAAGTGGGAGGAAGTTCATGTACCGCTGCTGGATTTGAAGGCGCCTCCAATGCCGCCTTCGCCGCGGAGTTGCCACGTTGGCCGCGTCGTTCGCCATATCTTGCGTCGGGGCCATCATCTTCTCTACCAATGCGTCGGGCGGTGAATATGGAAGGAGGATGCGGCTTCCGGAAGTCCATGGCGGCTTCGCCGCGTCCAGGCGACGCGGGCCCCCTCACGCCGGCGTCCGCCATCGCTTGCTCGCCCGCGCCGGTGGTCGGCCAGGATCTGGGGAAGGAGGGGAGGGGCCGGATTCGGCTGGCCAGGAGCTGGAGACGGGAGGGAGGCGGCGGATCCGGCCGGCCAGGAGCTGGAGACGGGGGGAGGCGGTGGA
>NC_041382.1:534757610-534840431 GCF_002162155.2 Triticum dicoccoides | reverse complement strand
TATATATATCTTATCCTGAAGGACCCAATCAACATTGCGAAGATAAACCTTGAAGTCAAATCAATGTTGAAGACAAACCAAATGCAAAGATAATGCGATCAAGACGCCACAAGAAAATCTTCAAGAAAGTTTTGGTGGTGGCGTTACCCACCGTATAGGAAGTATTAGACCCGGACACGACACACAATTATCGTGGCACTCCGAAGTCAAATTCCACGTTAATGTATTCACACTTAGAGGGTAAGTCTTCATTGATTGGAGATATACGTTCCTTCTTGTGTTGCACATCTAAGTCATCAATATGCATAATCATTAGGATGTGCGTCCAATCACAGGATATGTGAGGATTCTAAGATAGTTAGCTAACACCGCAACTTGCAAAACCTTTTCTCATCCAAGGGCTTTGTGAAGATATCTGTCAATTGCTCTACAGTATTGACGTGAATGATACCAATATCTTTCTTCATGACATGATCTCTAAGAAAGTGATGACGGATCTGAATGTGCTTTGTCTTCGGGTGCTGAACTGGGTTATTGGAAATCTTGATGGCGCTTTCATTGTCGTAGTAAAGTGGCACATGCTTCAGGTGGATGCCATAGTCCTTGAGAGTTTGCTTCATCCATAGAAGCTGAGCGTAGCAAGATCCAGCAATAATGTATTTAGAATCAGCAGTGGAGAAAGATACACAGTTCTGCTTCTTTGAAGACCAACAGACAAGAGATCGTCCAAGAAAGTGACATGTGCCTGATGTGGACTTGCAATCGACCTTGTCGCTAGCATAATCAGCATCTAAGAATCCAACAAGACCAATCTCTGAGCCCTTGGGATACCATAATCCTAGTGTTGGGGTGTAAGCCAAATATCGAAGAATTCGCTTCACAGCTAAGTGATGTGATTCCTTTGGTGCCGCTTGGAATCAGGCACACATGCAAACACTAAGCATTATATCTAACCTAGATGCACATAAGTAGAGTAAAGAACCAATCATGGAGCGGTATACCTTTTGGTCGAACTCTTTACCATTGTCGTCGGGGCCCAGATGACTTTTGGTTGGCATTGACGTCGTGTACCCTTTGTAGTCTTGCATTCCAAACTTCTTCAGGCAGTCTTTGAGGTATTTTTCTTGTGATATGAAGATGCCATTACTCTGCTGCCGGATTTGAAGACCAAGGAAGAATTTCAGCTCACCCATCATTGACATCTGATATTGCTCTTGCATCATATGCCCAAACTCATCACTGTATCTTTTGTCAGTGCAGTCGAAGATAATTTCATCCACATAGATTTGGCATACAAACAGTTCACCATCATATGTCTTCGTAAAAAGAGTGGGATCTAGTGAACCAGGTTTGAAGCCTTTCCTCTTCAGGAAGTCTTTGAGTGTGTCATACCAAGCGCGAGGTGCTTGTTTGAGGCCATACAGTGCCTTGTTGAGCTTGTATACCATGTCAGGATGCTTTGGGTCTTCAAAACCAAGTGGTTGTGCGACATACAATTCTTCTTCAATTTTGCCGTTGAGAAAGGCACTTTTGACATCCATTTGATACAGAAGAATGTTGTTGTGGTTGGCATAGGAAAGCAGTATGCGAATGGCTTCAAGCCTAGCCACAGGAGCAAATGTTTCCTTGAAGTCAATCCCTTCAACTTGTGTGTAACGTTGAGCAATGAGACAAGCCTTGTTTCTAACAACTTGACCATGCTCATCTTGTTTGTTGTGATAGATCCAATTGGTACCAATGATATTGTGCTTGCGAGGATCTGGACACTTTACAAGCTCCCACAAATTGTTTAGCTTGAACTGATGAAGCTCTTCTTACATAGCTTGAATCTATTCAGGTTCCATGAAGGCTTCGTCAACTTTCTTGGGTTCTGATATTGAGAAAAATGCAAAGTTCCCATAGAAATTTGCTAGTTGTGTTGCTCTTGAATGAGTGAGGGGACCATGTGCATTGATGCTATCAATTATCTTCTCAATATGTACTTCATTTGCAACACAAGGATGAACTGGACGAAGATTCTTCCCTTGCTGATCATTGTCTTCATCTTCAGCATTGGCTTCAGGCTGAGCTGTGTCTTCGGGCTGATTAGGTGAAGAAATGATGTTCCTCTTCAGCCTGTGCCTCTGAAGGTATGATTTCTCCAGTACCCATTAGCTTGATAGATTCACTTGGTGTAGCTTCATCTAGCACATTTGGCAGGTGCTCTCTTTGCGAGCCATTAGTCTCATCAAACCGCACATCCATAGTTTCAAGCACTTTGTAGTGAAAGAGGTTGAAGACTCTGTAGGAGTGCGAATCCTTTCTATAGCCAAGCATAAATCCTTCATGTGCTTTTCGGTGCAAATTTTGAAGTGTGATGCGGATCCTTGATCCAGCACCTAGCACCAAATACTCTGAAATAGCTGATATTTGGCTTCTTACCAGTCAGGAGCTCATATGATGTCTTCTTGAGGAAGTTGTGAAGATAAACACGGTTGATTACATGGCATGCAGTATCAATAGCTTCAGGCCAGAACTTCCTTGCAGTCTTGTACTCATCAAGCATCGTCTGTGGCATCTCAATGAGGGTTCTGTTCTTGCGCTCCATGATGCCATTCTGCTGAGGGGTGTATGGAGCCAAGAACTCATGTGTGATGTCTAATGTATCAAGATAAGTGTCGAGGCTAATGTTCTTGAATTTTGTGCCGTTGTCACTTCAGATGTGCTTGATCTCAATGCCATAGTTGGTCATGGCACGATTGGTGAATCGTCTAAAGACATCCTGCACTTCAGTCTTGTAGAGAATTAAGTGCACCCATGTATATCTCGAGTAACCATCAACAGTGACGAAGCCATAGAGGCAAGCAGTGGTAGTAAGGGTAGAATAGTGAGTAGGGCCGAATAAGTCCATGTGAAGCAGCTCGAAGGAACGTGTCGTTGTCATGATTGTCTTCGAGGGATGCTTGGCCCGAGTCATCTTTCCAGCTTCGCAAGCACCACATAGATGATCCTTCTTGAATTTTACGCCCTCGATGCCTATGACATGCTTCTTCTTCACGAGAGTGTGCAAGTTCCTCATGCCCGCATGCCCTAGCCTCCGATGCAAGAGCCAGCACTCTGAAGCTTTTGCTAGAAGACATACAGCCAACTGTGGTCCTGCTGAGAAATCTACCATGTACAGATCACCTTTCAATACCCTTCGAAGACTAGAGATTTGTCAGATTCCATAAGCACAAGGCAACGATATTTTCCAAATATCACAATCATGTTCAAATCACAAAGCATTGAGATAGACATTAAGTTGAAACCAAGGGATTAAACAAGCATCACTTTATCCATGTGCTGATACTTTGAGATTGCAACTCTACCTAGGCCCAATACCTTGCTTTTACCAGTGTCAGCAAATGTGATGTGACTTTTGTCAGACGGACGTAGGGTTGAATCCATAAGAAGACTTCGATCACCAGTCATGTGGTTAGTGCATCCAATATCCATAATCCACTCTGAGGCCTTTGGTGTCGTACCCTATAGTGCGGTTTGGGGGATAGGCTTCACCAAGGGAAATGTGAAGCATAAACATTTGACGAACAAGCATATTATCAAAGTCCAGATCCTTGTTAGGGTAGATAGGATGTTTGTCTAGAAATCCTGGGATGAAATAGATAGTAAGACCATTTTGCATTTTATCTTGCAACCCACAAGATGTTTTAGGTCCCCAACATAAGCATCAAAAGTCCTTGATTTCCGGCTGGAGACCTTTCCCTGCAAAAGAGAGTTAATTCTTCTTAACCACCCAGATCTTCAGGGGTGGCTTAGAAGCAATGAGTCTAAGTGCATCATCTGAGAACTTTGGCTTTAGAGCCCTAGCAAATAGTCTTGTAGGAGGTGAATCTTTACCTAATGATAAAGCAAATTGGGTTTCTTTCGTCCGTCATAGCATTTTTCGGAAAAGTCCCTCTATTTTAGAGAATTCAACCCGTAGTCCTATTTTAAGTAAAATGAATCATTATTTTTGTGGTTTACATAAAAGTCCATGTCTTTTCCTGAAATCAACCCTCCGTTCGGATTTAAGTCACACCCAAACCGTTATTTTACATTTTTTGAAACCCCATTGATGTTTTAGGTAATTCATCCGCAGATCATATTTAAGTCAAACAAATGCTTTTTAAGATCATCCATATCTTTTAAACCGTAACACCGATTTGAACATGTTATATATGAAATTTGATTAGAAAAATATGTAGAATATGAATATGATATTATTTTTACCTGTTAAGTATTTTTAAATATTATTTTGGAATATATTTCAGTCAAACCAAATGATTTTCTAAATTATCTGTATCTTTTAAACCATAACTTCGATTTTAACATATTATATATGAAATTTTATTAGAAAAATGTGTGGAATCTAAATATGATGTTAATTTACCTGTTAAATATTTTTAAAATATTGTTATGGAAGCAAACTTATAATTTGTAGCGCAAGATTCTTTTTTTTCATACCGGCGGCAATCCGAATTGCTAATAAACACCCCACTATGACCATATACGGAAAAGAAAACATCGATAACTACACATGCATACCTCTGAAAAATGTCGCAGGGGAAAACAATAGATTTCTCATCGCGAGAGTGAGAGAAAGCGAGCGAGAGAGAGGGAGAGAGAGACGGCTTAGTATTAACCATATTCAACACACGTTTTTTGTTGTTTTGTGTGAACACCGAGGCCATCGCTGGCAAGAGTGAGAAGGAGGATAAGCGGCAACACAAATATGATGCATCGCAAAAATAAAGGAGATGGACCTACTGTGGTCTTGAGTGATGGTTGTTGAGTTAAGAGCGTGTGTTGTTGAGTTAAGGTGATCCATTCCTGCAGTTAGTACCAATATACCTGGCAAACACTTCACCATTCTGATTCTTAAATAGTTTATAGTTTGCATCAAAGGATTCATCAATGATAATAGGGTTAGCACAAGTGAAGCCAGACAAGGTAGATGGATCCATTGAAGGACCCTTTGCAGCAACCCATGTGGTTTTGGGGTACTGCTCAGGCTTCGAGTATGAACCATCAACGTTCATTTTCCTCTCGAACCCAACACCCTCTTTTCTAGGATTTCGGTTTAAAATCTGTTTCTTGAGGACATCGCATAGAGTTTGATGCCCTTTGAGGCTTTTGTACATCCCTGTTTCAAGCAATGTCTTCAACCTAGCATTCTCATCAGCAATGGTAGTGGTATCCTCAGAAGAGGGGTTAGTTACCACATCAGCAGTTGAAGATATAGCAACAATAGCAGCAGTATAACATCAGCAACGGAGATAGCATTATCACGCTCAAGATATTTTAAACATGGTGGCTCAAAGTCTTCCTGAGCGGTACTGATCTGTTGAGCCTGAAGTGACTCATTCTCCTTTTGAAGATCTTCATGAGACGCTATCAGGTTCTCAAGTTCTTGCTTCCTTTGAAGATAATCATAGGAAAGAATCTCATGAGTAGCTGAGAGAGTTTCATGACGACTTTCAAGTTCTTCATACTTAACATGAAGATTTTTAATGTCTTCAATTAAGGACTAAGTTCGAGTCATTTCCGCGTCCAACAGGTCGTCGCTTTTGTCTAGCAACTTTTGAATGTGCTCCATAGCATTTCATTGTTTCGTTGCAATTTTAGCAAGTGTTTTGTAGCTAGGTTTAGATTCACATTCAGAGTCATCTTCACTGGATGTTTGAAAGTAAGCATCGCGTGAGTTTACCTTGGCACCACGTGCCATGAAGCAGTAGGTAAGAGAAGATGGCTCTGGTTCAGGAGTCATTGTTTTGAGCGACCCTTTGAATTTGAGAAACCAGGGGTCCTGACATGTTCAATGACCTTCATAAACATCAGAGATCCGGTCCCATATAAGCTTTGCATTGCAGAGATGCATGATGCGCCTGAATTTATTTCTGGATAGACAAGAGCATATAACAGCCTTCGCCTTGATATCCAGAAGAGTATATTTTTGAATATCGTCAGCATGCGCCTTCTTGCACAAATCGGTGAGACCAATCTCCATGACAGTCCAAAGCTCACTGTCCATCGCAAGGAGGCGCTTCCTCATCATAGCCTTCCATCTGGGATAATCATGACCATCAAAAATGGGGCATGCAACGGAGACCTTGATTATCCCTGCAGTCGACATAGCTAAAACTCTAGGTGATTAAACCGAATCACACAGAACAAGGAACCACCTTGCTCTGATACCAATTAAAAGTGCTAGTTATCGACTAGAGGGGTTGAATAGGCGATTTTTACAAAAGTCTTCAAAGCACGAGGTCTTTGAAGACAAACAGTAGAAATGAACCTATTGATATGCAGCGGAGGTAGACTACACTAGACATGCCATAGTCATTAAGAAATGAAATGAAAGCACGAAGACTATCAGCAGCTAGGTAGTATGGATCAGGATGGAAGACAGTATGAAGCCAAATAGTTAATAGTCTTCACTCAGTGAAGTCAATCAGAACAGACAGGCAGGCAATGACTTCACGAAGACAAACTGTAAAGTAAAGGAAAGTGAAGGATAGAACCATTTGCTTGGTGAAGACAAGGATTTGGTAGACCAGTTCTAGTTGATGTGACAAATGTACGTCTGGTTAGGGAGGCTGAGATTTAACTCAGAAGACCGCATCTTCACCTTATTCCCCTTGAGCTAAGAACACCTAGTCCTCGCCCAATCACTCTGGTAAGTATTCAAGGTAGACTTCCAAACCTTCACAGACTTCGTTCACTGGCAATCCTCAATGGCTCTTGGATGCTCAGAATGTGACGCCTAACCGGTTGGAGGATTCATAGTCCTCAAGTGTAACAAGTCTTCAGGTCACACAGACAGAAAGACTTTAGTGATGCCTAACACCCTTTGGCTCTTCGTGTTTAGGGCTTTGTCCATGCAAGGATCTCTCTCTCAAATTCTTCGGAGGTGGGTTGCTCTCAAACGACAAAAGTCATGCACTAACTCTGAGCAGCCACCAATTTATGGTGTAGGGGGTGGGCTATTTATAGCCAGAAGGCAACCCGACCTGATTTGTCTGAAATGAACCTGGGTCACTAAGGAACCGACATGTGTCCAATGGTCGGATTTCAAACACATGTGGCAGCTTGACTTGGACTACAAGTAAAGCTGACTCATCCGTCTCTGGATAAGATTTGCTCTCATTGTCTTCGCTCGAAGACATAGGATTTGGTTGAGCATCACTTCAGTCACCCTGACTTTGTTCACTTGGACCCCACTTAATAGTACGGTGGTTCCTATGACTCAACAAAGAAGAAAGGAAACTGCGAAACAACTATGTCTTCGCGCTCCATAGTCTTCATATGAATGTCTTCTCATGTCATAATCTTCATCGTGAATGTCTTCACATACCACCATTGTCTTGAATGTCTTCACACATTTTTAGGGGTCATCTCTGGTACGTAAACCGAATCAATAAGGGACTACTACCTGTGTTATCCTGCAATTCTCACAAACACATTAGTCCCTCAACCAAGTTTGTCGTCAATACTCCAAAACCAACTAGGGGTGGCACTGGATGCACTTACATGTAATAAAAAGGATGGCATGATATAATTCACATATAAGATGACTGGCTAACCAGGATTGCATTGCAAAATTCACATATATGATGTCTAGCTAAACAAGATGGCATCGCATGATTCAAATATATGATATAGAAACTAAACAGATGGCATGCACACAATGCATGTCTAAACTAAGCAGATGACATATTTTATGTATAAAGTAAACAATGCAAGGCACCATATGCATGATATGACCAACATCAGCATGCCAAGTTAGAGAAAAAGACCTCATGGGGTAAATAGGAGTGGTCTGCTCCCTCTGAATCCCCCTCTAAACAATTATCTTCCTCTTGATTATAGTCTCGAATGGGGGGAGGGGGTTGCTTTTGCGCCCAACATGGAGTGACGTCTGCATGAAATTTTTATTGCCACAAAAGGCTCGAATCTTTTTCTCTACATGTTCAGTATCATTGTGTACAATAACTGACATGCATAGGAATAAAACATAGTGAGATTATGTAAAGAGTGCATGCACAAATCCAGAGTGATGGTAGCAAACTGTGCATAGACCCAAAACCAATGATAACAGACCGATAATAGCTTCAGTTAAAAAATACAGATAATGGCTCATTTAATGTTTGTTTCCACCCAACATGAAACTCATAGTAGACACCCGAGATTAACCAGATAGTAGCCAGATAGTATTGATTGCTCCCCCAATATGTACCCCACAAAAATTAAAAAACTCAAGTTTGAGCATTAGTTTGGACCTGACTCAGAGTCTAATCGGTGAATAGGATGATAAAGTAGCATGTCATTATATTAAGTGATGCCTAACGTAAGCAGACACGAAAGAGTGCGGCTTCTCTTGCGGACCCGTGTAGTCCTCAAGGTCATCTGCTCAGTTGACGATGGTAATGTCGTTGTCGTGGCGGCCGTCGGCGAGGAAGAGGATCTGAGGCGGCGAAAGACATTCTAGAGTGTGAATCCCTGCTTGTTGGAAATATGCCCTAGAGGCAATAATAAAATGGTTATTATTATATTTCCTTGTTCATGATAATTGTCTATTGTTCATGCTATAATTGTGTTATCCGGAAATCGTATCGTAATACATGTGTGAATACGGTTTCCTGACCATGGACATTGGATGTCATTGATAACGGGATCACATCATTAGGAGAATGATGTGATGGACAAGACCCAATCCTAAGCATAGCACAAGATCGTGTAGTTCGTCTGCTAAAGCTTTTCTAATGTCAAGTATCATTTCCTTAGACCATGAGATTATGCAACTCCCGGATACCGTAGGAATGCTTTGGGTGTGCCAAACGTCACAACGTAACTGGGTGGCTATAAAGGTGCACTACGGGTATCTCTGAATGTGTCTGTTGAGTTGGCACAAATCGAGACTGGGATTTGTCACTCCGTGTGACGGAGGGGTATCTCTGGGCCCACTCGGTAGGACATCATCATAATGAGCTCAATGTGACCAAGGAGTTGATCACGGGATGATGTGTTACAAATGAGTAAAGAGACTTGCCGGTAACGAGATTGAACAAGGTATAGGGATACCAATGATCGAATCTCGGGCAAGTATCATACCGGTAGAGAATTGTGTACGGGATTGATTGAATCCCCGACATCGTGGTTAATATGATGAGATCATCGTGGAGCATGTGGGAGCCAACATGGGTATCCAGGTCCCGTAATTGGTTATTGGACGGAGAGATGTCTCGATCATGTCTGCATGCCTCCCGAACCCGTAGGGTCTACACGCTTAAGGTTCGATGATGCTATGGTTATAGGGAATAGATGTACGTGGTTACCGAATGTTGTTCGGAGTCCCGTATGAGATACCGGACGTCACGAGGAGTTCCGGAGTGGTCCGGAGGTAAATATTTATATATGGGAAGTCTCGTTTTGGACACCGGAAGTGTTCTAGGCGTTATCGATAATGTACTGGGACCACCAGAAGGGTTCGGGGGTCCACCGGGAGGGGCCACCAGCCCCGGAGGCCTGCGTGGGCCAAGTATGGGAAGGGGCCAGCCCCTAGGTGTGCTGGTGCACCTCCCACAAGAGGCCCAAGGCACAGGGAAGGCGAGAAGGGGGAAACCTAGGCTCAGATGGGCCTAAGGTCCACCTAGGGTGCGCCCCCCTCTCTCCCCCTCTGGACGCCCCCTAGATGCATCTAGGGCTGGCCGCCACCCCTAGGGGGGAACCCTATATGGGGGCGCGGCCCCTCCCCTCCCCTATATATAGTGGGGTTTTTTGGGCTACCAGAGACACGAGTCTCCCTCTCTCTTGGCGCAGCCCTACCCCTCTCCCTCCTCGTCTCTCGCAGTGCTTGGCGAAGCCCTGCTGGAGTGCCTGATACGTCTCCAACATATCTATAATTTTTGATTGATCCATGCTATATTATCTACAGTTTTGGACATTATTGGGCTTTATTATCCACTTTTATATTATTTTTGGGACTAACCTATTAACCGGAGGCCAGCCCAGAATTGCTGTTTTTGCCTGTTTTAGGGTTTCAAAGAAAAGGAATATCAAACGGAGTCCAAACGGAATGAAACCTTCGGGAACGTGATTTTCTCACCGAATACAACTCAGGAGACTTGGACCCTACATCAAGGCACGTAACAGGAGGCCATGAGGTAGGGGGCGCACCCTACCCTACCAGGCATGCCCCCACCCTCGTGGGCCCCCTGTTGCTCCACCGACGTACTTCTTCCTCCTATATATACCCACGTACCCCCAAACGATTGGATATGGAGCCAAAACCTAATCCCACCGCCGCAACTTTCTGTATCCACGAGATCCCATCTTGGGGCCTGTTCCGGAGCTCCGCCGGAGGGGGCATCAATCACGGAGGGCTTCTACATCAACACCATAGCCTCTCCGATGAAGTGTGAGTAGTTTACTTCAGACCTACGGGTCTATAGTTAGTAGCTAGATGGCTTCTTCTCTCTTTTTGGATCTCAATACAATGTTCTCCCCCTCTCTCGTGGAGATCTATTCGATGTAATCTTCTTTTTGCGGTGTGTTTGTTGAGACCGATGAATTGTGGTTTTATGATCAAGTCTATCTATGAATAATATTTGAATCTTCTCTGAATTCTTTTATGTATGATTGGTTATCTTTGCAAGTCTCTTCGAATTATCAGTTTGGTTTGGCCTACTAGATTGATCTTTCTTGCAATGGGAGAAGTGCTTAGCTTTGGGTTCAATCTTGCGGTGTCCTTTCCCGGTGACAGTAAGGGAAGCAAGGCATGTATTGTATTGTTGCCATCAAGGATAACAAGATGGGGTTTTCTTCATATTGCATGAGTGTATCCCTCTAGATCATGTCATCTTTCTTAAGGTGTTACTCTGTTTTTAACTTAATACTCTAGATGCATGCTGGATAGCGGTCGATGAGTGGAGTAATAGTAGTAGATGCAGGCAGGAGTCGGTCTACTTGTCTCAGACGTGATGCCTATATACATGATCATACCTACATATTCTCATAACTATGCTCAATTCCGTTAATTGCTCAATAGTAATTTGTTCACCCACCGTAGAATACTTATGCTCTCGAGAGAAGCCACTAGTGAAACCTATGGCCCCTGGGTCTATCTTTATCATATTAATCTCCTACTACTTAGTTATTTACTTTGCTATTTAATTTTCCTTTATTTTACTTTGCATCTTTATCATAAAAATACCAAAAATCTTATCTTATCATATCTATCAGATCTCACTCTCGTAAGTGGCCCTATAGGGATTGACAACCCCTATTTGCGTTGGTTGCGAGGATTTATTTGTTTTGTGCAGGTGCGAGGGACTCGTGCGTAGCCTCCTACTCGATTGATACCTTGGTTCTCAAAAACTGAGGGAAATACTTACGCTACTTTGCTGCATCATCCCTTCCTCTTCGGGGAAAACCAATGCAGTGCTAAAAGAGGTAGCAGTGCCACACTCCTCCACCACCACCGCGCCGTCGTGCTGCTCCTAGATGGAGTCTTCCCCAACCTCTCCCTCTCTCCTTGCTGGATCAAGGCGCGGGAGACGTCACCGGGCTGCACGTGTGTTGAACGCGGAGGCGCCGTTGTTCAGTGCTTAGATCGGATTCAGCCGCGATCTGAATCGCTTTGTGTATGACTCCACCGACCGCGTTCTTGCAACGCTTCCGCATCGCGATCTTCAAGGGTATGAAGATGCACTTCCCTCTCTCTCATTGCTAGTTTCTCCATAGATTGATCTTGGTGATGCGTATGAAATTTTTTAATTTCTGCAACGATCCCCAACACTACTATGGCAAACCCTTCCGTCGTTGGAGTGGCTGAGCTGGGGTGGACCACAGTGCAGCAGGAGCGGGACAAACCACACAAGGTTTTATTTGACACATATCTGTAACAGAAGTAATTATGTAAGGGCTTGTTTGAATTGGAGGATTCTAACAATGTGGGGATAGGAAATACATAGGAATAGGATAGGACTAGGATAGAATAGGATAGGAAGTTCACGGGATGCAAAGAAGTATGGTGAGATTAAGTCAAACGACAAGAAAATGCACGGTTAAAATGCTATTATGCTACTATCTCTCAGGGTCTCTTTGATTCAAAGGATTTTCATAGGATCTTCAAAGGATTAGAATCCTTAGGATTTTCCCCATGTTGGTCGTTTGATTCATAGGATTGAATCATGTAGGATATTTTCCTAAGGATTTATTTGTACTACATATCACAGAAATTCTAACATCCACTCCAACCTCCTGGAAGAAATCCTTTGTTTTTTCCCGTGACACAATCAAACAAACTCAAATACTATAGGGATCCAATGGACATGCCATTCCAATCCTACGTTTTTCCTATTCCCGTGTTTCCGCAATCCTATGAATCAAAGAGGCCCTTAGTCTTGTGCTTCATGAATAGGAATTTGAAAAGGAGGACAAGTGGATATTAAAATTCCTACAGTTTTTCTTTCAAGGAGACACTAAAGGAACAAATCCTACAGTTTTACTTTGCTCCATTCCTTTTGAACCAAATGCATGAATAGTAGTACCATAGGAAACTTTCCAATTCCTATGTTTTTCCTTCACCTTTCCTTTCAAGCACTGGCGATTCTAGTAGGCAGGCTTGAACAGGGAAAAGCCTACACTCAAAAAATGCTTTTGTGCTACTTCTACTACTTTGGACCCAGGCCACTGCCCTACTAGCTCAACTCCCAGGCCCATCTACAAATGCACAACTCAAACGCGCAGAAATATATAATGATGGTGTTCAAGAGAGTCCATCACGAATAGCTAAGTTTCCCGATACCTCACTGCTTGTCATATAGTAGGAGAAACTAATCGTATTTCACGTTACTACGTGTGCTCAGTGGATAATATATATAACATGTAGAGTAAAAAAGTGATGCAACAAGTGTACAACCTCTTTGGCGAAGCCATGTTGATCTCAGCATGATTGGGTTGGTCGGTGAGGATAATCCGGTTGATGTGGCTGTCGGAGGAGGGGAAGATCTTAGGCGTCTGGAGATGGAGCCGAGGGTACTGCTCCGCTGTGATTGAGGGTTTCATCATTGGAGCAGCTCCGGTGAGTTGTACGACGGCGAGGCTGAAGCACGACAAGAGAGACAACGTTAACCTGAGTGGAATTCTAATAGCATCTCCAATAGATGATGTAAAATACATAACCACAAAGTGCTAGATGTAAAATACATTAGCCGCCCATCTCTGAACTTAACTGTTGAAACTGAATTTAATTGTCGAAACTGAATTTTGCTGTCGAAACTGAATTTTGCTGTCGAAACTGAATTTTACTGTTGAAACCGAACGCACTAGTAGCAGAAAAGCAGTAGCAGCAGCGCCCAGAGCAGCAGCGCGTGCGAGAGCCGGGGCAGCTGGTCGTGTAGCAGCACCTCGGGTAGCAGCTACAGGGGCTCGAGCGAGAGCAGGATCTACTGCTTGTGAAGTAGCAGTGCGAGCAAGAGTAGAACAGCAGTGCATGCAAGAGCGAGAGCAGCAGCGTGAGCAAGAGAAACAGCAGACCAGGCAGGGGATCGAGAGCAAGAGCAGAGCAGCAGCATGAGTGAGAGCCAAACCAGCAGCAACTCCTACTAATGTGGACGTCGTCGCCGAGGGAGCGATGTTGTGGAGGAAGTGGCCTGCGACGCCGTTGTAGATTGAGTCGTGCCATGTCGGCTCGGGACCGAGCGCCGGCAGCATCGTGAGATCAAATTAAGAAGAAAATGCAGCGATTAGTGTAGAACCTCTTTGGTGGCACTGATTAGGCCTCAACTTCATCCGAGGAATCGGTGATGATGATGCTCTTTCGGTGGTGCAGGTGAAGACGGTGGTGTGGGAGTGGAGGTGGCGCGAAAGATGAGGGGAAAGTCGGGGAAGCTCCTTGGAGGTGGAGGACGGGGTGGATGAATCAGTGGGATGACGAGATCGACGAGGATCCTCATCCAGTGCAGTGGATGAGGGGCGTCGAGGTGTTGCTATGGACGACATCGTCGGGGAAGAGGTTCCGGTGGCTGGCAAACGGAGGAGGGTGTGGGGCTTCATGGGTCTTCATGGTCTCGGTGTATGAGGGGGCGAAGGGGATGGGAGGGGGAACCATGAGTTAAAGACGTGCTTGTCCGAAATATGGGGTAAGTTACGAAAGTACGCCCACTAATTTGAGTTAGGCGGTTCTTTCGGTTCACGGGTATCACGGGAATTTCTCATGTCGGGTTTTCGCAGGAGGTGGGAGTTTTCACACACATTGTAATTTTGGGATACTATGGCGAGGGTTGAGATGGAGGGAGTTTTCGGAGCATAACGAGACAAAGAGATATTCTAAAATTTGGGGGTAACAAGGCGCGGGTTGAAGAGGCGGGAGTTTCGCAGCACGATAGACAGAGATGCTAGCTTGAAATCTTGGCATAACAAGACGCGGCTTGAAATTTCGGGAGAACAAGCTTAATGTGTACAAAAAAAGACAATTTGCACCCCACTAGAGAGAGCCATGTCCCATTTTACTATATTACTAGAAATGCATTCAAATACAACAACAAAAAACTAAAAAAATCAGGACTACAAGATTAAAGTGTATAGTACCAAATCAATTTGCACTTTCCTCAATAATAAAAAAACAATTCGTGTTGTCTAGCATATGGACTAAATTTGAGTACATTTTCCCTGTTTGAATGGGGTTGTACTCAGGTTAGTTATACAACCATCTAAATATTATCTTCACAACACATGACATGAATATAGGAGTAGTAAATTCCCATATAAATATGAACTACATGTACATACGATCTTGAATTCAAATATATGTATCCATTTTATGTTGAATTCAAATCATAGTACATGTATGCTCTAGCTAGATGTTCGGAATCTAAACCATGTATGATACTACGTACAATGTGTTTAACATGCATAACACACACACACACACCATTTAGACTAGTAAGGTACATGTGCATTACACGCATGAGATTTGGCAACCAAATTATGAATAAATACCATATTATAGCATGTAAGCTTTGAGTCATATATGCATGATGTAGATGTTCGTTTAATTCTTATAGTTCATCTCATTCAAAATTAATTACTTTTTATAAAAAATCTAATATATTTTAATATTCATGGAATTGTGCATTGTAAAGCATAAAGTAAAAAACAACTAATGGCAATTCAACTAGAAAAAAACTAGGCAATTATGATACGGAAGATTCTAGAACAAAGGAGAAGTGCTTGTGTTTTGAGGTTTGTGTATCGTGCTTAAGTTCAACCATGGAGTCTTCTAGATTGTACACGTGGCAAAATCTGGTGGAATGTAGATGATATCCAACGGCCAGTAGTGCTTGGATTTGACATCTCTGCACCGTCGGATTGGCTTCATCTAACGACATCTTTAAAAGTTATTTGCACACTATATAGGGGTATAGATATGTGATGCGAAAGCTACCCATCATCTCCAATTTGAATAGTGTGTCCATTCTTGGATGCAATGTGGCCAAACGATGCCTGCCATCCGTATCTCAAATTCAAATCAGTCCAACCTTGTTCAATGTGTATACAGTATATCATGCTCGTTATATTCATGCATGCATGGGTTTCAAACATCATGATCTCTTATTCAAATATTTGAATTCAACTATACATTGATTATGACCTCACCTAGTCTTTTACACCCACACAGTCGTCTTCTCTTTATAATTGCACCATTAACTTTCTCTCGTGCATGCATGCACACACACTACCACTCGACATTATCCATCGCACACATGCAATCTTTTTCTTCAGGTCGGTCTCCCATGCATGCACACACACACCTCCCCCTCTTCATCACTTCGGGCATTCTTTATCTCTCACATGCATGTGCAACGATCAATGTTCCTCTATGTGTGTATATAGGGGTGGGCATTCGGTAGAAACCGAAAATTCAGTTTATACTGTTCGTTTTTTATTCAATTTCGATTTACAATATTAAAAACCGAAAATAACCAACAAAAACAACTAACCAAAAATTCGGCTAACCGATAGTTTCGGTTCGGTTTTCAGTTTCTACCGAATGTTGGTTATAAAACTGCGAGTCCATCCCCTTAGCGCCCCCTGCTCTCTATATACTCGAGCACCCTATCCCCTTGAGCTTAGCTACGCGATGTGGGACTAAACAAGCCGATGCAAACTCCACCAGCCTTCAGAGGCATTAGTTAATGTGTTTGGGCCATGCAAATTACGTACAAGGCCCATGCCTAGGCTGGCTTAGCTTGCACATGGGCCTTTGTACTAGTACGTTGTGACGAGATGCGGACAGGCGCACGCGTGGCCATTCGTACGTGGTACACATGAGACGTGGACAGGCGAGCCGCTAGCGGCTTTGGCGGGATGCGTGATGTGCGGAGATTCCTGCTAATGACTAGTAGTTTAGTTTTTTGTTTCAGTTATACGGTTACCACCGAACCGAGTGATTTGATTTCGGTTTTCACAAGTAAAAACCAATTTTCACTGTATCAACAGCAAAAACCGAAAATTCGGTTTCATCGGTATCAGTTTCAGTTTGGCATTCGGTTACTCAGTTTTTATGCCCACCCCTATGTGTATATATAGCTATGTCTTTTCCAGTTTTCCACACAAACCAATCAATCTATATATCTAGTCAAGTCTCACCCTCTTTCCCACGTACACATCAATCAATCTATACCTCTCTATATAGGACTACATAGTTAATACACACACATTATCTATCCATCGTCTCCTCATCATCCATGCCTTGCGCTTCATCTCTCAGACGCGCGCACAGTGACGAAGACTAGGGGCAACATGGGCCCTGGCCCCCCCTAACATCACTATATATTGAGGCTAATATGAATGTGATCAGTAGATCAATTGCTGGTAAAATGGTTTAAGTTGATGAATTGTCCCTTCCTGTAAAGGATTAGCAATGCTTGGCCCCTAGCTCATTTATTTTTCGTGGCTCCGCCACTGCGCGCAACCGCGCACGTTCTTGCCCCTCTCTTTAAATATCGATATCACACTTGTGCACTCCTTCATAGTCTCCCTCCACTTTGCCCCTCACACCATCTTCCAGGCCCCCCATATCCCAGTGCTTGTACGCTCGTACAGCTCTTCCCTCTATATGTCTCTATCGATAGCTCGCGCGTTCGACCCATCCCCTCCCTTCTCGTATATCACTCCGGCCTCATGCACATACATGAATGTATATAGGCCTCTCCTTCACACAAATTGCATTGACATGTATTCCCTCACCATATCTTAGTATCTCTCTCACACATGGAATACGTGTGCGAAAGAGAAGAGGTGCACACACGCACTCGTTCCCACATACAAACGTGCAGGTGCACGGTGGAGCACATTTGTACAAAAATGAGAGTTTACACTACTGCAGGATGGTCCAAACGCGACACTATGATCATAGACCCTTCGAGAAACTATGTGCGATGCAATGATCGCAAATGGTGGTGTAGGAAAACCGTCAAAAAAGGTGGAAAACGTTTGCAATGACAGATGCATCAAACATGGTTCAGAATTTAGTTGCGTGTGCGATGCAGGGCATACGGTTTAGCTCAATGAAATGTTTGTGATGAGGAGGCACAAAAGAAACGGGCAGCCAGATGAAGGCATGTGTGATATACAACAGACGGTTCACTGGGATGAACTGTGTGTGATTAGGCAACACAATGGAAACAGTTCAACTGAACAAGATGTGTGTGATACGCGGCAAATAGGTCCGTAATCTGAAGTGTGTGCAAAGACCAATAATAACACAGACGATTGCTGCTAATAAGCCGTGTGAATTGCTCTGTCTACAGTAGAATAACATGTGTGTGTGTAACTGAAGTAAACATCCAATTACATAAGTGACTATACAGATCATTCGCACACACCTCAATAAATAATTGCATGCATTCTAAAGTAGGAGAAACGATCGTATAGTCATCTAATTCTTGTGACACTCCCGCCACTGCTATGTGGCTCGATCCCTCGTCTGGGTCAGGAAGAAGATAGTTCCTCATGTCAACGATCCGCCTGTACATCTCGTAGCTTGTGTACGCGTCCATGGTTGTGTACTTGACATGTTGTTCATCCAGTCTCTTATGCCACACACTATGCCAGCGTTCTTGTCGTTATTGCTCTCTTGCTTCATCTTCGCGTAGTAGGGGTCGATGATGTTCGAGGTGAGGTCAACCAGGGAGTTCATTTTTCTTTTGTCGGTGCCCCAGACCTTGTAGTGGTGCTGGATGTTGACAAGATTCGGGCATTTCAAGTCCAAAACCTTGAGCGCTTTTAGATCGTTGGTGGTGTCCACCGTAGTGAAACTGTAGTCGGAGCTCTTGATAAACCTGGAGAAATGCTCGCAAGGCCTTGTGGAAAGGTGGAAGTGGTAGACGAGGACGTCATGTCGCACGCACAACTGGGCGACGACAACCTTCTGATCATGCCCGGCACAACCGATGGTGTACTCAAGGTCGAAGCCGACCACTCGGTACTTGTCCTCGGCAAGGAACTTCTCCATAGTTTGGATGGAGCTCTCCATCGAGACCGGATCGTTCGTGTACACCACCGAGAGGGCCTTCCCCCTCATGTGGGTGTCCACTATGTGATGCGTGGTGAACTGCCTGCCGTTGTCGTCGTCGGCCGCTGGGAGCGCCATTGGAACCGCTGGATGTCCTCTCTGTATGTGTCCTCATGGGTGTGCTTATTGTGACGTGTGACACGAGAGATGAAGGTAAACGGCCGCAGGAATAGAAGGGGGCCGGGCGGCGTGGATTCTCGGTGCGTCCACATGGCAGTTTTTGCAGCGGGTAACTGCATCGTCGCGCCACGCCCGGCGCAACCGCTTGCACACGAACGTGCGTGATCGTGCGCTGGCCCAAAACGCTAGCATCGCGCGTGGAGGGACGAGGGCAGAGCACCCAGAGGGACGCGAGCACGCCGTGGCTGCCTGAATCGCAAGCAACCACACGCATGGAGTAGTTGAACACGTAGCAAATGGTCGCCTACAAGCCAGCCAACAGTTGCGTCGCTGCGTAGAGAGCGGCCATGTGGTACCACCTCCGTCTAGTCTATAGTCTCCTTTATATTCCATGCCATACTTTGCCCTCAGATTTAACCAACAAAATGTAATGCATGTTTTAAAAATTATATAATTGGAAACTATGTTCAAATACAAATCCAACTATATAATCTTTGGCGACATGCATTCATATTTTATTAGTTAAATCATACTTATAAACCAGGACAGTGGTATAGTAGGTAATTAAATCGCAAACATTTTTTTATTAACCATATGTGTACGTGGCCTTTCGTCCTCCCCTCGCACGTCTTGTCACCCCGCTGCCGCAGACGGCTTACATCACAAGCTTGCGCAGCGCGCGGGGGTGTTCTTTTTGCCAAACGATGGCACCAATGAATCGTCGGTGAGCCCATTCCCATGCAACCTCACAGGTTCCCGCGCAAACTTCCCGCCTGACTCAGTGAAATCCCCCAAAATCCCTATGCTTACCGGCTAGCTATAAAAACCCTCATGGCCGACGAGTCCTGCGTCGCATTTTCCCCTCCATCTCTGTAGCTTATCTCGTCTGCTTCTCCCACATTCATCAATGGCACTGGTCCGTCGTCGTCACTCAGCCACTCTACCGTCATCAGAGGACAGCTCCATCTAGGAGGCTACACCGCGGTGGCGGCGCAGTCCCCGATGTAGTGTAGTGCGTGCGGCGTCCCTATTGGGTGTGCGTGGAACACCCACCACACGCTCCGCCGCCGGCGCCCGTCGGCAGCTGTTTCGGCCGTCGTTGCCGCCACACCACCATCGAAAGCCAGGGCCATCGCCCGCTCCACCGCCACAGCCCGAAGGCGGGAGATGGCCGTCGTGGCCGCCACCCCACAGACGGCCACTATGGCCATCACCCGCTCCGCCACCATGGCCCGAAGGCGGAAGGTGGTGGTCGTGGCCGCCACCCCGTCGTCGGCTGCCATGGCCGCCAGCCCACCGTCAACCGTCGGGGTCATCACCCGCTCCGCCACCGCCGCCCGAAGGCGGGAGGTGGATGCCCACACGTGCGACAGCGACCTTGCATGCTACACTGAATTCCTGCGGGAGGAGGAGGAGCGCCTCGTCGAGCATGCAAAGAGCCTTACCGCCGCAGTGGCAGCGGCACATGCCGCCTCAGAGGCGATGAATCAGGAGATCTACGAGGAGAACCACCGCTTCGAGAGGGGTCATCTGGAGCGGCAGAGGGCGTTCGAGGCAAGCATCGCTGAAGCTGCATTAACACCAGGCACTGCATTGCGGTTGCCCAGCTCATCGGTAGGCTCCTCCTCCTCCGCCTCTTACTGAGCACGCTCAACAGAGGAGGGGCAGCCGGAAGTAGTACAAAGCCCCTCCGCAGTAGTAGTAGTATTTAGGGGCTATTTTGTTCAGTTCATCTGACTATATATGTGGTGGAACTGTACAACGTACTTAAAATTAGCTAGTATATATAGTTGAACTAGCTATTTCAGTACGTGGTTGGCAACAATTGGGGAAAAGTTTAGTCCGTCCAGCTGTCGAGTTGAACTGTTTGTATAAATTAAGAACGACTGCTTAATCTATGAATGAAATCTATGCTTAATTACTGAATTTTAGTTGCAAAAATTAGATATTGCTAGTGATTTTTAGCTTCATATTTTGACAAATCGCAGTGTTACAAGGATTGACAAATCTTACCAAATTGTTTGTACGTGGTTCCACACGGGTCATCCAAAACAACTGTTTGTGTTGAAGGGATGCACAAATCTTGCGCTACTCTCACTTTGCATACGGGTGTTCTATCTAAAACATTTGCGATCAAGAGCTGCAGAAATCCTGCTCGGCACATTTTCTCTTGGCTTCCTGGGGAAGCTGTCGGTTTGCATACGGGTGTTCTAACTAAAACGTTTGCGATGAGTGTTTTATATTTAAAAAGCGAATTAAACTGCGGCTTGGGCGCCATTAATGGAGAGTATGCGAGCAAGGCGGGTGGCCATGGAAGTCAAATGGCTCGCTTCCCAATGAGCATGCACAGCATACAGCTTGCAGGCTTCCCGGTGAGCCTGCGCACTCAAGGACAACCTGCGCGCCTCTCAGTCAGCCTGCGCACCGAATGTCTCTTGCACGCCTCCCGTTCAGTCAAGGTAAAGCAGCTGTCCGCACGGCACCTCCTACAGCCATTAAAACCAAGACACATGGCATCACGTGAATGGTTAACAGAATTTTGGATTTACTAGAATTTTAAAACCAGGCATCTCAATGTTTTGTCGGCAATCAACGGTGCCCTGGTGTTTCAAATTCATTCCCATTTCTGGGACCTAAGCATGCACCCAAGGACACATATTTGATTTTTCAACCAATTTATATTCACTGGAGCATGTGCATGTAGTTCAAATTTGAATTATGCACAAAAAATGCATTGAAAACTCAGTTAATGCATAAAAATGTCCAAACGAACCCCGAAAAATCACAAAAAACACACAACACTCCTATTGTTCTATGTTGACACAAGAAAAAAAAATTGAAAGCAATAAGAGGCAATGAATATCGTTCCGTCCCCAAAGGTGGGACGTTCCCTACCGTAAACAATCATGCTTGTTGTGAGAAGCTCCGGTTTGTGAGAAGCATATACCCGAACCTGCCCCAAATGGGACAAAGTTTGTACCACGGCATGTTGATGACGCTCCATGATAGCATGCCAAGTTTCATGAATTTCAGACGAGTTTTGGATTTACTAGCAGAATTTAAAAACCATGCCTCTCAATGTTTTGCCGGCAATCAACGGTGCCCCGGTGTTTGAAATTCATTCTCATTTCTTGCATGGGACCTAAGCATGCACCCAAGGACACATATTTGATTTTTTTCAACCAATTTATATGCACTGGAGCATGTGCATGTAGTTCAAATTTGAATTATGCACATAAATGCATTGAAAACTCAGTTAATGCATAAAAATGTCCAAACGAACCGCAAAAATCACAAAATATCACACAACACTCCTGTTGTTCTATGTTGACACGAGAAAAAAAATTGAAAGCAATAAGAGGTAATGGATATCGTTTCGTTCACAAAGGTGGGACGTTCCCTACCGAAAACCATCATGCTTGTTCTGAGAAGCTCCGGTTTGTGAGAAGCATATACCCAAACCTGCCCCAAATGGGAAAAAATTTGTACCACGACATGTTGATGCCGCTCCATGATAGCACGCCAAGTTTCATGAATTTCAAACGAGTTTTGGATTTACTGGAATTTAGAAACCAGGCATCTCAATGTTTTGCCAGCAATCAACGGTGCCCCGGTGTTTGAAAATTCATTCCCATTTCTTGCATGGGACCTAAGCATGCATCCAAGGACACACATTTGATTTTTCAACCAATTTATATGCACTGGAGCATGTGCATGTAGTTCAAATTTGAATTATGCACATAAAATGCATTGAAAACTCATTTAATGCATAAAATGTCCAAACAAACCCCGAAAAATCACAAAAAATCACACAACACTCTTGTTGTTCTATGTTGACACGATAAAAAAATTGAAAACAATAAGAGGCAGTAGCCTTTGTTTCGTCCACAAAGGTGGGACGTTCCCTACCGAAAACCATCATGCTTCTTGTGAGAAGCTCCGGTTTGTGAGAAGCATATACCCAAAGCTGCCCCAAATGGGACAAATTTTGTACCACGACATGTTGATGCCGCTCCATGATAGCATGCCACGTTTCATGAATTTTAGATGAGTTTTGGATTTACTAGAATTTAAAAACCAGGCATCTCAATGTTTTGCCGGCAATCAACAGTACCCCGGTGTTTCAAATTCATTCCCATTTCTTGAATGGGACCTAAGCATGCACCCAAGGACACATATTTGATTTTTCAACCAATTTATATGCACTGGAGCATGTGCATGTAGTTCAAATTTGAATTATGCACATAAAATGCATTGAAAACTCAGTTAATGCATAAAAATGTCCAAACAAACCCCGAAAAATCACAAAAAATCACACAACGCTCCTGTTGTTCTATGTTGACACGAGAAAAAAATTGAAAGCAATAAGAGGCAATGAATATTGTTTCGTCCCCAAAGGTGGGACGTTCCCTACCATAAACCATCATGCTTGTTGTGAGAAGCTCTGGTTTGTGAGAAGCTTCGGTTTGTAGCACGGCATGTTGATGCCGCTCCATGATAGCATGCCAAGTTTCATGAATTTCAGATGACTTTTGGATTTACTAGAATTTAAAAACCAGGCATCTCAATGTTTCGCCCGCAATCAACGGTGCCCTGGTGTTTGAAATTCATTCCCATTTCTTGCATGGGACATAAGCATGCACCCAAGGACACAGATTTGATTTTTCAACCAATTTATATGCACTGGAGCATGTGCATGTAGTTCAAATTTGACTTGTTCACCTGAAATGGCTAGAAAACCAATTTAATGTATAAAATGTTCAAACGAACCCTGAATAATTCCAATTCTTCTACGACACACATATAGTTGCATGTTCACTCCAGATAAAAGGTCTAGCAATTCAAACACCGTCCATTGCCGCTGTGACCCCATTATGTAATTCAAATCAAGATGAAAAATCAAGTAGATCGCCCACAGTTTATTATCAGCAACCGTGTGAGATGTAGTACAAAATATCTTGGAGCACCGTCGGTGTATAGTACGCCTATGGCTTATACGAGAAGGTGCGTCGGTTACAGTCCACAGCCGGCGTCTCAAGCACACTAGCTCGCTCCCCAAATATCATTTCACTGTTCAATCGTCATCGGTGAAAGATGGGCACGTGGACCTGCGTCACGAGGGCAACTTCGGTGGCCCACTCACAAGAGAGCGCGGCCGTAGCCGCCATGCGCGTGCTAACAAGGTGCATGAGCGCGGCCATAATTTGCGACCGAACGGCAAAGGCAACCCAAACGGCTGTTGTTGCTTATCAGGTGGCAGCAATAACATCTGCCTCGGGGATAGCAACTAGCGAGAGCGGCACAACAGCTGTCTGTTCTGCAGCGGCGGCCTTAGCCCTGATGGAGGCCGCCCATGACCATGTCGAGGACGCCCACGCCCAGCTTCTAGCGGTCACCACACAAATCGAATGAAGATTCTCCAACAACGGTCGACAACCCACGGTCAAAGAGTTGGCAATCGCCAAGAGCGTTTGAGCAGCCGTCCGTTCCTTCGCCGCATACCTTGCGACGACGGAGCCCGTCCAAGCCCAGATCGTGTCTGCCCACGCCCAGCTCGTGGCGGCCTTTTCCAAAGAGATGGAGGAAGTGAATGGCGAGATGCTTGCCGAGTATGGTGCGATGGATGCCATGGAGCCCCTTCCCCAGGATACCGTCGGACGCGGGCTGGACATGGAGGTGGCGGCGGAGATTGACGAGCACCAGCCGTAGTAGTACTCTATGATTTGTTTAATTAAGAGCGCCGGTCTTTAATTTGTTAGAGTAATGTTTAGGTCAGCTAGCTCTGTTTAAGTGCTGAACTAGCTCGATTAAGAAGTGTGGGTGTGCTGTAGTCTCCTTTGTGTACCCAAATTATGCAATGACGTGGATGACCACTGTAACCATGGAAATTCGAACCAAAACTTTTGACGTTCAAACTAATCACACACGAGTTAAGCTATCTGAATCGTTTGTGATGTCCACATATCGTACACAATTCTGAATGAGGGACCGTGTCTGATGACACTTTGCGCGCTAGTTTTTTGGCTGAAGCGATTCCAAATTTTCGGCTTCCGCAGAAATATCTACCTCCCCGCCCCCTCCCCCTTACCAAAAGCCACATTTCCACTTTTTCCATCTTCCTTTCCAAGTTGAAACCTCCACTCCTTACTTGCAGCGCCGCCGCCTCCTCGCCGGCGACCCTCCTTCACGCTGCTCGGCCTCCTCTATCCAGGCAGGCCCGACCCCCATCCACCCCTCCTTCCACATCTCACATGCCTCGACCGCCGGCGCAAGCGCGACACCTTCCACCCAAATCACCGACCCCTCCAAAATAAGCACCGGCCTAAGCCATGGTGCACGTAGTATAGCCAGGACCTCAAGGAGCATTTGGCAGCGCAGAAGCAAATCGCGGCCGCACGCGTGGATGAGGTCGCGATGGCTTCCATTCGTGCCGACCACCATATTTTGGAGGAGCACCTTGCCAATTGCTAGCTACGCCGGTTAAGCATGCTTCGTTTACCCGTTGCGTGTGTTGCTCCTGCCTTTCCTTCACAAAATCTAGTGAATTGTGCTATCTAATTTTACCATGTAATATGTTGCTCTAGTGTATATGTTCTATATGTCGTGCAGTGTGGTGCTCACTTATTAACTATTTTGTTAATTAGTTATCATCTTCAGTTAACTATTTGGTTCAATTCTGAAATGTGATGTTCAATTCTTCAGGCTGCAATTTTGTATTGTCTTCCATGTGAGAAATAAATCGAATTTATCTTTACAAAATTGTGGGTGCATTCTGTTATTGTACACCATGTGAGGAATAAATTGAATTTGGCTGTAGTAAATACATGAGAAACAAATACAATTGGTTGTAGTTAAATGTTTCGTTAACTCTCTGATCTTCTATTAAGAGTATGTTATATTGTGCAATGTGGTGCTCAGTTAATGTTTGGTTCATTTGTTGTGGTGTTTAGTTAACTGCTTGGTTCAATGTTATATTGTGCAATGTGGTACTCATTTAATGTTTGGTTCATTTGTTGTGGTGTTGTGTTAACTGCTTGGTTCAATTCTGCAATGCGATGTCCAATTGTCGTGGGTAGAATTTTGTATTGTTGTGCATGTGAGGAATAAATTGGATTTGGCTGCACTAAATACATGATAATCATATACAAGTGTTATATTTCCTAGTTCTTAATCATGCTTGGTTTGGGTAAATGGGTTTTCCGTGTGGCTTCAATTAATCTGATGAATCTGCAATATGCTTATTTTTCATCAACATATTTTACTGATAGCATGCGAACCCTTACTTAACCTGATGACTAACTACCTTATATGTGTTGCAGGGAAACAATTGGAAGCACTGAGGTTTACAATCGAGGTTAGCACGTGCATGGTCCGTTGTCTAATAGCACATTATTGTGCAATTGCAGGAACCATTCTAATATTTTGGTTTTTAACAATTTGTTCTTGCACATGTAGGTCCTGTTGTCAGAGGTTTTGACCCACTGTTCGACCCTTTTTGCATATGGGGAAATGAGTTGTCCATGAATATCAATCAAATCAAGAAACTCAAAAAGATTGTTAGGATAAAGAAATTAGCGACAAAAAAACAAGATCTTTGTCTGCACAATGAAGAAGACATCAGTTCACTACAAGATGGTACTAACTATTATACCTTGTCTTTTTTTACTCCTTTGCCCCATTTCCAATATAGAGAAGATATTTATGCACATCCTTGTTTTCAGGCCTTTCCAAAGCAGTTCACTGATGATTACCTCTCAAACCACCTCTATGGTCAGGAGGCGAGGAAGGTTTTCATACAACACCCATGGTTCAATATTGAAGTGTTCCTAAAGAGGTCGAAGGACGGACGGCCAATCATCCACAGGCACTGGCCTAAAGTTGCAAAGACCTTCAACATGAATGAAGGCTCAATATTCGCCTTCCGCTTCAGCAATTTTCTAGATGAGATGCATCTGTCTATATACCGTCTATGATGCTAATTTTGAAAGGTTCTACATGTTGCATGTGGAACTTGCTTCTGGTGTAGTTGTCTAATGGGGTAGCTGAGTGCTGAAGCTATATCATGTTGTACTCTGATGTATTTCAATTATGAAATTCTGCTTCCTTAATATGGAAATGAAATATATTGTGTGCTTAATATGAATGTCAATTAGATTAATAAATGGATTATTAATAATAGGGCAATTAGCCTGCTAATTGGGTTTTGATATTGCAAACGGTTGTTGAAAAAATACCGTGGGCGATGACCTCAGGCAACGCACACAGTTTCTAGAAATAAACCATGTTGGATCAATGAACAATCACACATGACTTTCTCTTGAAAACTGTTTGCGTTTGGCCACCTTGCGCAAACATTTACCACATAAAAACTGTGTGTCATGGACAGCCTTTGCCACACAGTTTCTTCTACGAACCCTGTGTGCTACATTCAATAACGCAAATGATTTAACGGGAAAAATTGTGTGTGATGTACCTATGAACGGAAACGTTTTCCTTGGAGCGACTGTGTGGGTTGTGCATACGAACGGAAACGTTTAGCGGGGACTAACTGTGTGGGATGTACTTGCGACCGGAAATAATTTCGTCGTATAATTGTATTTTTTTAGCTCTACTATACGTATTTCCGTATTTGAGTACTCGTCGGTCGCACACGACCTCATTTTGCCGAACGTGTGTGCCAGTAGGGCATATCCCCGATGGTTTCTGGGTCATGTGGGAAGGACCCCCCTATCGCCCACACTCACTTGGCGACGGTTCCAAATGCCATCGTGGAAAGGGGTAAAAAACTGTTTGTTTAGGATCGACGCGCACCAGTGGTAGAAAGGCTTTAGATGGTGTGCCACTAGTCTATATCTATCTCTCTCTCTCTCTATATATATATATATATATATATCTATATCTACACCCCTATATAGTGTGCGAATAAATTTAAAAGATGATTGTTGGATGAAGCCAATCTGACGGTGAAAATATGGAAAATCCGAGCACTACTGGCCATTGGATATCATCTACATTCCACCAGATTCTGCCACATGTACAATCTAGAAGACTTCATGGTTGAACTTAAGCATAATGCACAAACCTCAAAACACAAGCACTTCTCCTATGTTCTAGAATCTTCCATATCACAATTGCCCAAACATTTTTTCTAGTTGAATTTCCATTATTTGTTTTTTACTTTGTACTTTACAATGCATAATTCCATGAATCAAAAAATAGATTAACTTTTTTATAAAAACTAATTGATTTCGAATGAGATGAACTATAAGAACTAAATGAACGTCTACATCATGCATATATGACTCAAAGCTTACATGCTATAGTGTGGTATTTATTCATAATTTGGTTGCCAAATCTCATGCGTGCAATGCACGTGTACCTTACTAGTACTTCCAGCATGTGCAAAACACATAAATTAAAATTCCAATGGCATGCTACATCGTGTATCTCCCTTTTTCAGTTAATATATTATGATTAAAATGATGTGGGGGCATCCATGAAGCCACGTGGCACATGTGGAGGTGTTATCGCGACATCCTCATGTGGATTGATCACAGTGGCGTGCTGCTGATTCCAGAAGAATGTACTGGTCCTCTCTCATGCACACTGGAGGTACGTGCACGAAGCGAAGATGTGCACACATGCACTCATTCCCTCGCACGCACACGCGGGTACATGATGGGACACATTTTTGTATGAAGATCCACCCCATGTGATAATTTGACGCGTGTAATGTAGTTCGCTTTATTGATGGTCAATTAATACAATGCATGCAAATTGAGTGGACGTGAGGCAGGAAGTAGTTGAGAATGACATTACTACTCAACTACGTGCATGTGAGTAGTTAAATCATGGGGTGCTACTTCCATTGGTCTCCTTCGTATTTTGTGCCAATTTTGACCATAATTTGAAGTAACACAATATTTATGCATGTCATAAAAATTAATGTAATCGAAAACTATGTTCAAATGTGATTCCAATGATATAATTTTTGGTGACATGCATTAACATTTTCTTAGTTAAATTGTTGGTCAACAATTGACACAAAATAAAAAGGGGGCCAATAAACCAGGACGCAAGTAACACGATCATTTTTTTCCTGGGTTACTATTGGTGGCTTTTGTATTTAAATATGGATGGAGCAGAGTAATACTATCTTTATCTTAGCTCATAGGGCTCTCCCAGCGCCTACGCTCGCCTCCCCGCCTCGCCCACCAGATCCTGCCATGGAGGATACCGCCATGGATAATCCCTTATATCCCAGGATCCCGCAGGCTGCCATGTCACTGCGGCCCACAGCACTGCCGCCTTTGAGCGAAACCCACATGCGTTTCAAGGGGATTCATTGCTTTGGAATCACAAATCGGTGGCACCAGAGGACATGCCATGGCTGCGTTTCAGGTGGTGGGCAGCAAGGGAAATCGGATCAAGGGAGCGCCGCATCGATTGGAGACAAGTTCGAAGGAGCTGAGCCTGCGAAGCACAAGGCGGGGCACAAGTCGATCTCAGGGGAGAGATGCTGAGGGATGACATCATCTGGCAGCGTCGTGTTGATTTTGAGCTGGGGCTAATGCCAGAGATCATATTCACGGAGTCGACTACGGAGGAAAGAACACGCATGCCTGCGGAATGGCATGAGCAGCCGGTGCAACTGTTCAAATGGGCGGTAGGAGAAGCCAAATCGCAGGACCAGCTGCGGCGGCGCTACTGGGCATGCATCGTAGGCGAGGTGAGCTGCCCTCCTTCCTCGCCAGCGATGCAGTGACCTACTCGGTTGCTACTGATGTGAACTTGCGGCACCATGGCGGTTTGCAACCGTGACAATCACTCCATCTATATGTATTGTATTCCTGTGAAAATACTTGGTCGTTTGGAAAAAGATGGTAATTGATTTATCACTAATTTTTGAATGCTTGGTCATGACAAACACCCGAAGCCGCAACCAGAAGTCTCCATCGTGTAATACTTATGGTTGGTGGCACCAACAGACGGTCCATCGAACCCGCGACACGCATCGGCTTGGTCTGACATGTACGACTAGTTACATCACTGACTTGTGCGGCCGCATTTGAGCAGTAGTACTTGAAATTTGTGTTCCAGGAAACTCATCAGGAGCCATTTGGGCCTCGAAACCAAAACCATCAATTAATCTTTAGCTTTTTCCCACTACATTCCAAAGTAGTATTACCATATAATTAAGTGCAAACCTGCTCACACCTAGTACGTATCAAACCTGAACGTGTTCCCACTATGCAGGTTTTGGTAGTACTAGTGCTAGTACTAGGTTATAAAAATGGGAACTACCTAGCCGAAAATCATTCTACCTTCCTCATCATAAGTATTTCTTGTTCATCCGTCCTTGCCATGGCCGGTGTGCAGAGCTCTAGGTCAAGAACTACTTGTACCAAGGGAGCGGCGACCAAGGCCGTGAAAAAAAAGAGGGATGGCCGCCTCGCAGAGACCTCGAAAGATCACTCATGGGCAGGAGAGGGCTCTGAGGAGCGCCCTAGCCGCGGAGGCGAACATGCCGAGCTGGCGGTTCTGGAGTCATTATCCCTCAGCGACATGCCCGATCAGCTCAATAAGCAGAAGAAGTTCATCGATGGCTTGGTGGAGCTGCTGAAGGAGAGCCCCGACGACATGCCTGCTGAGCTCAATAAGCAGGAGGAGTTGAGCGCCGGCTTGGTGATGCAGCTGAAGGAGAGCATTGCCTTGGGTAAGAAGGTGATCGATGAAATCCTACAACTTCAGGAGGACAAGGCAAAGCTCCGCCATGAGCTCGACCTGCTGAAGGAGGAGAACGCTGGCTGGAAGAAGCTGCATGAGAAGAGTAGTTTCTCGGTGAAGCTGCGGCACGCCCTCGTCATGGAACAGAAGGAGGAGTTGGTGAAGCTCCGCATCGAGCACCCGGCTGCTGTCAAGGTGCGTAATGTGGTCGTGGAAGAGATAATGAAAGCTCGCGTTGAGAAATCTGGCATCATGTACAGAATGAAGAAGATGGCGGAGGAGACGAGTAAGGAGATGAAGGTCATGGAGGCAATGAAGAAGCAGTTAGGACTCCACGGTCAACTCTTCATGAAGTAGAGAGCAGCGCCCCAGACTTGTGTCTACGTCTTCCTTGTTTTTTGGGGGGCAATCTTCCTTCTTCTTTTGCTCCTGTGTTTCTTCTTTTGCTTCGGGTGTTTCATCGCATGTGTCATGTTCTTTGCGAGGCACAAATAGAACAATGCTAATGATGAGCGGCACCGTGGGATCGCCATATCGCACTGGGCTGCCATGTTTCGCGCTCCTGCATCGTACTAGTCCTACTCCAGTGGAAAACTTGAGTATACCGCATGGTTCTTTGCTCCTCCTGAGGTCATCGGCAACATTTATACAAGCAGTCAAATCACAAGGCCCCACCTTCCAGCAGTGATGAGCTGTCAAATCACAAAGGCCCTCGCCTCTCGTGAAACCGATCAAGCGAGAATGCCCCGCCCTCTAGCATTTTCAATGTACTTTTGTACAGTACTTCCTCTGTCTCGGTTTACATGGCATGCACGTCGTTCTAGTTTGAGAATTTAACTAGCTATATATGTATTATATGTGATGAAAAATATATGTTTAGAAACTACATGCGCTTAAGAATCCAATGATATACTTTTCATGACATATAACTCATATTTAGTTAGTCAAATGGATGACCTAGAACTACGTGCACGCTGAGGGAGTCCTGGACTAAGGGGTCCTCGGGCGTCCGGCCTATTAGCCATGGGCCAGACTGATGGGCTGTGAAGATACGAAGACCGAAGACTACACCCGTGTCAGGATGGGACTCTCCTTGGCATGGAAGGCAAGCTTGGCGACCGGATATGTAGATTCCTTTCTTTGTAACCAACCTTGTGTAACCCTAGATCCTCCCCGTGTCTATATAAAACGGAGGACTTAGTCCGGAAAGATAGATACTCATTACGATAGTCATACAGGCTTGACTTCTAGGGTTTAGCCATTAAGATCTCGTGGTAGATCAACTCTTGTAATACTCATATTCATCAAGATCAATCAAGCAGGAAGTAGGGTATTACCTCCATAGAGAGGGCCCGAACCTGGGTAAATATCGTGTCCCATGTCTCCTGTTACCATCGACCTCAGACGCATAGTTCGGGACCCCCTACCCGAGATCCACCGGTTTTGATACCGACATTGGTGCTTTCATTGAGAGTTCCACTGTGCCGTCAACAACAGGATCGATGACTCGCCTCATACTTAAAGACAATATCACTACCGGAGGAGAACTGGCCCCAGGCCAAACCCTCTGGTTGGGCAGCTTTACCATGACCGCTCGTTCGGCCTTTAAGCCGACGATGATCTCTCGGGCCATCGAAAATCCTCTTCGTATCGACCCCCAACACTCCAAGAAGATGGATCCGGTGGAGTTTTCATCTTTAAACGAACTGCTTGATCGTCGCCGCCCTGGGAAACGCCACAGATTACGATCGGATCGGGCTCAAACCCGACCAAAGAGAAATCAAATCTCCACCGATCACCCACCAGATAGCGGTAGTCGAGGAGAAAGACGGTGACTCTTCCCCTATACTGAAGACGGACTACATCCGGATCGCCAACCCTATAGAGCTGGATACCCACCCGCAAAAGGAGGTGACCGGCCTTCCGAACATAGAATCGGATGGCGAGCAAAGGAAACCAGAAGATACTCCGGAGCCTGGACTGTTAAGTCTGGAAAAACTTCAGACTCCGGATCATCGATCGGGTCAGGGTCTAGATCCAATTCCACCCACCCACCCAGACATAGGCGCTCTCACGAGCATACAACAGCAGTCTCAGGAAACGGTCCACCACTTCTGGGCCAGATTCCTCCTTGTCAAGGACAAGGTTAAAGGTTGCCGCGATGAGGACGCGATATCAGCGTTCCGCAACAATTGCACGAACGAAGGAATCCTCAACGCCATTAATCGCCGCCGCATACTACACTTCGCTGACTTGGCAACTATCATACAGAAGTACAACGCAATGGAAAGCGCGTAGAAGGATCAGGCAGCTTGTTGGGAGCCATAGGTCCCAACTCAACCACTGGTCCAGACAAAAAGGGTGCATCCCCATGACGCGCCCAGTCCAATAGCCAAGAAATACAAACCCATTACGCGGCGCAGAACCGTTCTAGAGGGATGGCTCGATGGCCCATGCAAAATACAAAAACACCGGATACCATACCAACCCACAGCCTTAGAGCATGTTGGATACTCCGGCAGGTAGCCAAAAGCGGCGAGGACATCCTTACCAAAAACACCGCAGAGCAACACCCTCCAGAAGACGATGACCCCAGAGTACTGACGGTCTTTGAGACATTCGCCTCAAACAATTAGCGCAAAAGGGCACTTCGCGGCCTCGCCGAAGTCTATCAAATCGCCACAGTAAACCCTTGGAATGACATGGCTATAACCTTTAATGCCAGCGATGAACCAAAATAGAGGACAGTCTGAGCACCAGCCGCTTTAGTCCTCGGTCCCATCGTGGATGGCTTTCGACTCACCATGGTCCTCATGGACGGTGGTAGCAGACTAAACCTCATCTATGAGGATACACTCTACAAAATGGAAATAGACAGGAGCCGAGCAAAGCAGCACGACCTTCCGAGGAATCATTACCAGACGGGAGGCATGGTGTGCGGGAAAAATCACAATTGACGTGGTATTCGGCACGCCGGAGAATTATCGGTCCGAAGAAATCACCTTCCAAGTGTCTCCTTTCAGCAGCGGATACCACGCCCTGTTGGGGCGGGATGCTTTTACACGCTTCCAAGCTATACCTCATTACGGGTATATGAAACTCAAAATGCCCGGACCAAACGGCATAATCACTCTTGTCAGTGATCCATACATAGCACTCTGTGCTGAAAACAAAACCGCATCCCTGGCCCTTGAGGCATTATCTGAAGCCCTCGCGGCCGAAGAATTAACCGCACTGTGCTCCACGGTGGATAGGGACAATGTGATCTTAGACAAACAACCCAAATCCACCTCCTTCAAACTAGCAGAAGAAATAGTCAAATTCCAGGTCCACCCAACGGACACCAAGAAGACAGCATCTATTGGAGCACAACTAGACCCGACGGTCGACGCCGCACTAAGGGATTTCCTTCGTGAAAACTGGGATATATTCGCCTGGCACCCTTCTGACATGCCTAGAATCCCACGTGAGCTGGCCGGACATAGCCTTAATATCTTAAAGGGATACAAACCAATCAAACAAGCACTGCGGCACTTTTCCGATCCCAAACGACAAGCTATGGGGGAGGAGCTGGCCAAGCTAATTGAGGTCAGATTCATCAGAGAAATAAAACATCCGGACTGGCTGGCAAACCTGGTGATGGTACCAAAGAAGGACAAATCCTGGCAATTGTGCGTCGATTTTAAAGACCTCAATAAGGCTTGCCCTAAGGATCCCTTCCCCCTCCCCCGCATTGATCAAATCATTGATGCTACCGCCGGACACGACTCACTATGTTTCCTTGATGCATACTCCGGATACCATCAAATCAAAATGAAGGAGTCCGATCAAGCTGCAACAGCATTCATTACCCCATATGGGCCATTCTGCTTCAACACCATGCCCTTCGGGCTCAAGAACGCCGGCGCCACATACCAACGCATGATTCAAACATGCCTGGAGAAACAGATCGGCAAGATAGTTGAAGCTTATGTGGACGACGTCGTCGTCAAAACTAGGCGCGTCGAAACACTAATAGATGATTTACGTCTCACATTCAATAACCTCCACGCGTATGACATTAAGCTCAATCCTAAAAAGTGCGTTTTCGGCGTCCCCGCTGGAAAACTGCTGGGCTTCATCATTTCCAACAGAGGAATTGAAGCAAATCCAGCCAAAATTCAAGCTCTGTCACAATTGGCTACGCGAACAGACCTTAAACAAGTCCAAAAACTCGCGGGTTGCGTGGCATCTCTAAGCCGCTTTATCTCGAGATTGGGAGAAAAGGCACTGCCACTCTATCGCCTTCTACGGCGAACCGAGCGCTTCGAGTGGACGAACGCGGCAACAGCCGGACTGGAGGAAATAAAAACCCTTCTTGCGAGCAACCCAATCCTAGCCGCGCCAAACGTCGGTGAACCAATGTTATTATACATATCGGCAACACATCAGGTGGTGAGCGTTGTGCTCGTCATTGAAAGAGAACATGACGGACACAAATTCCCGCTTCAGAAGCTAGTATACTATGTATCCACTGTCCTTACACCATGCAAATCCCGGTACCCCCATTATCAAAAGATAGCATACGCGTTCTTCATGACATCCCAAAAGCTCCGTCAGTACTTCCAGGAGTGTTCGATCATGGTGGCTTCTGAAGTACCACTCAATGACATTATAAACAACCGCGATGCCACGGGCCATATTGCCAAATGGGACATTGAGCTCCTTCCATTTGATATTACATACAGACCACGTCAAGCTATTAAATCCCAAGTACTGGCGGACTTCATCGCCGGATGGACAGGAGTCGAACTCCCTAAAGAGTACGGTGCATATTCCAATTGGGTTATGTATTTCGATGGCTCCAAAATGCTGGCAGGGCTATGGGCGGGCGTCGTCTTAACATCACCTACTGGAGACATCATTCAGTACGTACTCCAAATACTATACACAGACTCCAACAATGCAGCCGAATACGAGGCCTTATTGCATGGTCTCTGGATGGCTGTCTCCATGGGCATACAACGCCTAGAAGTGTGCGGGGACTCAAACCTTGCAATATCTCAAATAAATGGAGACTTCGACGCCAAAGATCCCAAGATGGCAGCTTATCGTAATGTCGTCATAAAAATGTCGGCCTGGTTCAAGGGGCTCGAGTTCCATCATGTGGCTTGAGAAAGTAATCAAGCGGCAGACGTTCTTGCTCGTATCGGTGCTAGCCGTGACCCCGTCCCACATAATATCTTCCTGGAACGGCTTTTTAATCCATCAGTGGTGTGGCAGGGAAAAACGGCAACACTAGTCCAGATCCGAACATAACCCTAGATTCGGAAAACACTGACATCATCGGAGGCTCAGCCACCGAAATAACACCATTGGCACATCTCATCATTGCAGTCATTGCCCCATGGACCGAACTCTTCCTGGCCTACCTTAACAGGAAGGAGCTTCTTGAGGACCAGAATGAGGCCCGCTGCATTGTTCAGCGTTCGAAGGCCTACAAGGTTCATGACAGAGAGCTCTATAAGAAAAGCGCTATCGGAGTCCTTCAAAGATGTATCTTTGAGGAGGAGGGGCAACAGCTCCTGGCTGAGATTCATGCCGGTCTCAACGGCCACCACGCCGCATCTCGGGCCCTTGTTAGCAAGGCCTTCTGTACAGGGTTCTATTGGCCGGCAGCCCGAGCGGATGCACAGGACCTTGCCCAACGTTGCCTTGGATGCCAACTCTTCGCCAACCAAAGCCATATGCCCCCCACCGTCCTACAAACAATCCCCATCACTTGGCCTTTTGCGGTCTGGGGACTGGATATGGTTGGACCACTTGAAGGAGGAAGCCATAAGAAAAATATTTGCTAGTCATGGTGGATAAATTCACCAAGTGGATAGAGGCCAAACCAGTTAGAACGAACGAGTCCGGGCCAGTAATAGACTTTATATCTGGCGTCGTACACTATTATGGTGTTCCGCACAGCATCATCACTGATAATTGCTCCAATTTCACAGCCGACGAAGTGAAAACCTGGTGTGCTAATCTGGGCATCAAGCTCGATTACGCCTCTGTCTATCATCCACAGACAAACGGCCAAGTCGAACGAGCGAATGGTCTTATTATGAGCTGCATTAAGCCTAGACTAGTGTGGTCTTTGAAGGAATCAGACAAGCACTGGGTCGAGGAGCTCGAATCCATACTCTGGGGGCTGCGAACCACTCCTAATCGCACTACCGGATACACACCTTTTTCATGGTGTACGGCGCAGAGGCAGTACTACCCTGCGACATTATTCATGACTCACCTCGAGTGCACATGTACGAAGAGAGAGAGGCCGAGCTCGATCGGCAGGATAGCTGAGACGCCCTGGAGGAGGAGCGCAACACTACAAAAGCCCGTTCTGTATTTTATCAACAGCAGGCTCACATGTATCAAAGCAGAGAAGTGCAGGCCAAAACTTACAATGTCGGCGAACTCGTTCTACGCCTGCCGGAGAAGAAAAAGGACAAACTCAAGCCCAAGTGGGAGGGTCCCTTCATCATCGATGAAGTTCTCACCGGAGGTGCGTACCACTTGCGTGATGCGTCAGACAATCGACTAGGGTCGAATCCCTGCAACGCGGCCAGACTCTGAAATTGTAAGAAACATCTTCCAGAGATACAACTTGTCTGTTGTCTGTTTCTAGAGATACAAACATAACTAGCCAGATACAACTTGTCTGTTCAAGCACCTACGACCCCTATGCCTGGCTTTCACGCATACCCCGGTTTATTTTGCCGCTTAGGTAATCGGAAACACTCCGCACCTTTGGGTCGAGAGATCGAAGCGAAAAGGTCGGCCATGTCAATCGTTTTACAGTCCAGCTAGAAGGAAAATACATAGTCACTTAAGACTTAAAAACTTCCTCCTCTATACCGTCCAACAGGCGGTCTAATTTACAATCCTATTGGGAGTATCTAGCAGCCACCTCTACTTGGCCATATACTAAACTAACGGGAATTTCTTCCCCATTTGACCCTAGCGGTCCGATCCGGGCCATGTGATTCAGAACCAGCTTGGTATATAGTGTTTTTACCATGGCCCGGGCCTCTTGTGCACCCTCTTGGCAAGCCGATATCTTCCATAGCGGGATACGCCGCCGCGCTCCCTTGAACAGCTCTACAAGCTTCTCCATACTCCCTGGAGGGGAGTCGGATGGCCATAAGGCCTTGGCTACACTCCGCATTGCCTGTCAAGCTTGCTCGTGCAACTGCGACAGCCCTTGAAGAAGAACACTTGATGATCCGGACACCTCCTCTCCGGGACGGCCCGTCAATATACCTGCAATCACAGCTATATCAGCTACTTTTACTTCAAAACTGTTATAAGGTAAATACGGCCACATACTGAATATGCCGCCTGGCAGTTTTTTGTTCTCCTTCATGGAGTCGGCTAGCTGGGCCCGCACATCCTTCAGCTCTTTGCCCAGCCGGGTGTTTAAATCTTGGAGTTTGTTTTTCTCCTGTCTGACATGGTTCAAACCCCGCTCGCCTGCGGCATGCAGTCTTTTCAACTCTTTTTCATCCAATTGATCTGATGATCCTGTTATGAGATAAAACCGCAGTGTTAACGTGGTGGCTATGCAATAATTGTTTCTTGATGGAAGGAAATATCACCAAAAGATGCCGCTTTGGATTTTTCTAGTTCGGCAGTCACTGTGTTTAACTGCGCCCGACACTTTTCTAGCTCTTGGGCTAGCACGTCATTCTTCTCCAACAGAACCTGGTCATGCAACGATCCTCAAATCAGTTGTCCCAACTACTTTAAGGCTCGGGGGCTACTGGCATACGGTTATCATATTGAGACACAGTAAACTTAGTTGCACATCTTTTAAATGTTGCTTTGTGGCTCTGTTAAGCCCATCTCGAGCAGCTCGGATGTATGCATCAGTCGAGCTGAAGGCATTAAACGCCTCTTCCAAAAAGCGGGGGTCTTGTAAAATGGCCCTCTGGCGCAGATGATTCATGGCGCTCTCCACTTTCGAGTTGGTAACAGACATATTTTCCGAGCCATTGGCCGAAGGACAGTCCAGCGTCACTCCCATATCGGCCCCTGTCCCCTCGGCTGAGGCTGGATCCTGGCTGTTGGGAGTATTACTGACCGGACCCACGGACATAGTCCGGCGGACTCTTTTCCTGATACATGACGAACATGAAAGTCACGATTGGATGCGACTATTAAGAAAACGCATTTGCAAACCCATACCTCTTTGACGAGGGCCCGACCGTTTCTTCATTTGCCTTCCTCTTCGAAGGCTTGCCTGGTGCGGGGCCGCTCTCTTCGGCGTCGCTCCTGGAGTAGCACGGTATGTAGAACGCCTCCCCTTCAAAGCATGATACAGTGCGGTGGGTGAGACGGGATGAGGGAACCCTTTCGGGGGAAATGTCTCCTGACTACTTACGTGCGAAGCAGGGAGAAGACCAGGGTAATTGGCGATGATGGGCACTTCGGTGTCGTCATAGCTCGCCTGATAAAACATGCCATTCTCGAGCACCACGAATATATCCGGATCCTCTTCGAATCCAGGGTCAAGATCCCGATTGTGGCCCTCGGGCTGCGGGGCGGGGCTGTGAAGCCCCTCAGAAATCTTTCGCCAATGCTGTTACAAATGGATGGGTTAATATTCATTAAAGCAGAGCTCAGGGAGTGGGGTGAGTAGAGCAGAAGAGTTGGGGGCTTACCCAGCTAGGAGGAATGTACATGGAATATCCTTCTCTATGTGTGATGCGTAGGAACTCCTCTTCGTCACCCTTGAACAGTTCGGCCAATATTTTGGCTAGGGCGGCAGGGGTGTCCGGACCTTTCCTATCGCAGCGGGAGGCGTCATCTTCCCCATTGTAGTTCTACATGGGAAGTCTTGTGTACTGAAGTGGCTGGACCCCCCGCACTATGGAGGTCGCCATCACTTTGACTATTGTGTGTCCGGATAGGGCAAGCGTCCTGATCTTGCTCAGGAGTTGGCGGACTTCTACACTATCTTCCTCCTCGAGGCTCCGAGGGCGCCAGCTGTGGCGTTTCTTCAGAGGAACACTTGGAAACTTGGGGAGACCCCTACGGACTGGATCTGGAACTACCATGTCCTCGATGTAAAACCATTCAGAGGTCCACTCTTCGTAATCTTTCTTCGGCGTGCCGGATAGGTATCCGGTCTCAGCAATACGCCATATTTTGGCTCTGTCCACTTCAAAAATCGATCCCTCGTGGTTGCGCGGGACAAGACAAAATAACCTTCTCCACAGATCAAAATGGGCCTCACAACCCAAGAATAGTTCGCATAAGGCGATGTATCCTGCGATATGCAGGATGGAGGCTGGGGTAAAATTGTGCAGCTGGAGGCCATAATATTCCAGAAGCCACTACAAAAAAAGACACATCCGTGACATTTTGGGCCGAACAGATTTTTTTCTATCATACATATGACACTTCTATGACGATAATTGTGACAAAACCCGGTATCATCATAGATGTGGTGGGCTCCTACTTCTATGACAAAAAATCATGACAAAAAATGGGCTTTTCGTCCTGGGCGGGCCGGAGACGCAGCTGCATGACATTGTTTGGGCCGTCCATGACAGAAAAAACCATGGTAGAAGCGAGGGCGAGGAAAATTTCGGGGAGTTCCTGGTTACGGTGGGAGGTCGGGGGCCGAGCGATGCGCGTTTCTCTTGTACACGTATGCGTGTGTGTGCGAGGCGTTGGCTCTAACTGAACCCGAGCGAGGCGTTGGGCTCTAACTGAACCCGAGCTATTGCACAGCAGGCTACGCGTTACTAAACCCGATCGATCGATGGCTGTTAACTGGACCCGATCGAGCGATTCCTTCGCTACTGCTGCTAACTGAAGCCGATCGATTGGATGAACAGTGAGCGTTGCGGGGGGTGGATGAACAGTGAGCGGTGGCGTTGCCTCTGGATGAACAGGACCCCGTGGTGTGGTGGAGGGCTGGATGAACAGTAGACGGTGGAGGGGTGCCCGTGGAGGGGTGGTTGAATAGGACCCCATGGTGTGGAGGGCTGGATGAACAGTAGACGATGGAGGGGTGCCCATGGAGGGGTGGTTGAACAGTAGCCGGTGGAGTAGCGCGCGGTGGAGGCTGGATGAACAGGAGCCCGTGGAGGCTAGAGGAGGTCGACGGTAGCCTGTGGAGGCTGGAGGAGGTCGACGGTGGAGATGAACAGTATCCCATGGAGTCCCGTTTTGCGGTGCGCCACACCCCTCCCGATGAACAGGACCCTCATTTCGACCGTAGCGCTCCAACACAAGTCCGTTTCGTCTGTTTTGTGGTACGCCACACCCCTATTGATCAACAGGACCCCCATTTCGACCGTAGGAGGTCTGTTTCGTCCATTTTGTGGTACACCACACCCCTCCCGATCAACAGGACCCCCATTTTGACCGTAGGAGGTCCGTTTCCTCCATTTTGCGGTACGCCAGACCCCTCCCAATCAACAGCACCCCGTTCCGAACGTAGGAGGTCCGTTTCCTCCATTGTGCGATACGCCAGGCCTCGTTTCCACCGCCTGTTCCGTCCAAGCCCTCCCAATGAACACGACCACGCATTCCGTTCCGACCCAGCCGGTTGGCTCCCACGCGTTTCGTTGCCTCCCGATGAACACGGTGCATTCCGTTGCCTCCCCATGAACACGACACATTCCGTTGCCTCCCCATGAACACGACGACGAGGCTGTTTCTCCGTTCCGACCCAGCCATGTACACGAGCCCTGGCCGTACGTATGCGCGAGTAGGTGTTCGAGACCCCGCCCGTATGTACACATACATGGCCGTATTTTCTTTCTTGCACCCTGGCCGCTGTATGTACGTGTACATGCTACGTGTGCGCCTCTACTCGACACGTATGCGCCTCTACTACGACACGTGTGTGCCTCTACATCCACCAGTATATATGTACGTACACGTTCGAGACCAGAACGACAACGCTACGTACGCTTCGACCAAGTGGGTCCTGACTGTCAGGCACTTCCTTGCCTGCGAAGATGTAGCTGGTGGGTCCCAACAGTCAGGGGGGCGAATCGGTTTTTTTTGCTCGGGCGCACTTCCTTGCGTGCGAAGATGTAGCTGGTGGGTCCCAGCAGTCAGGGGGAAACATTTTTTCGCGAAATACAGTGGCCCGTCTGGTGGGTCCCAACTGTCAGGTGGAGGAATCATTATTTTCCGCGTAATAAGGAGGCACTTCCTTGCTGCGGCCATGGACCCAGCTGTCAGCCTCTCCACGTACAGTCCACGTCCGATGGAAGTCGTTCCTTGACCACGTTGACCACGCCGCACCGAGAGCACCAGGGCGGTGGACGACGGTAAGGCCTAGGAAGGGGACGACGGGAGCCGGGGAAGACGCGGCAGTGGAAGCCCACGCAGAGAGGAGTACGATGGTTCACTGGTTCGGCTGCGGTGTGAGGCTGCCGTCGCTGTAGGGCTTGCCCAGTGGTGGGAATGGTAGGGGTGGTGAGGCCTCCGCGGCAGCACAGCCGACCACGGGAGGCAGGAGCATGCGGCACGACCGGCGCTGCTTTGGGCGGCTAGAGCAAGAAGACCAGATGTTGAAGAAGCACTACGGCCGTTGGATGGACATCGTACGGTCACTGGAGCTAGAATCGTTCATATTGACTAAAGTTGAAAAAGGCCCCCGTCCCAGTCAACTTAGTAGGCCCACAAGTCAGCCTCCCACCATGGTGGGTCCCAGCTAGCAGGGGGAGTATTCATTTTTTTGTGCGTAATAAGGAGGCACTTCCGATGGGTCCGAGCTGACGGCGGGGGGAACATTTTTCCTCGAAATACGCTGGCCCGTCCGGTGGGTCCCAGCAGTCAGGGGGGAAACGTTTTTTTCACGAAATAAGGTGGCCCGTCCGGTGGGTCCCAGCAGTCAGGGGGGAAACTTTTTTTCGCGAAATAAGGTGGCCCGTCCGATGGGTCCCTGCTGTCAGGTGGAGGAATAATTATTTTGCGCGTAATAAGGAGGCACTTCCTTGCGGCCGCCTGGACCCAGCTGTCAGCCTCTCCACGTACAGTACTCTTCTGATGGAAGTCGGTCGTTGACCACGCCACGCCAAGAGCACCATGGCGGTGGCGCAGCAGCGGAAGCCCGCGCGGAGAGGAGTACGAGGGTTCACTGGTTCGGCTGTGGTGTGAGGATGCCATCGCCGTAGAATAACAGGGGGTGTGGGTGAGTAGAGGGATGGCCTGGCCAACGGTGGGAGTAGTACGGGACGGTGAGGCCTCCGCGGCATCACAGCTGGCCACGGGAGGCAGGAGCACGCGACACGACCGGCGCTGCTTTGGGCGGCTGGAGCAAGAAAACCAGAGGTTGAAGAAGCACTACGGCCGTTGGATGGACATCGTACGATCACTGCAGCTAGAATCGTTTATATTGACTAAGTTGACAAAGCCCTTGCTACGCTTCAACTTAGTAGGCCCACGGCTCGGATTTGGCAGAGAACATATAGCCCACTTGCGATTTGTAAGAATGTACAGCCCATTTTTTAATTCTAATGGAATTTACTACAGCCTATTTACAGTTTGTTAAAAGTACAGCCCAACTTCTAGCTAGGACAACGATTAATAATTTCAAACAACCGCTCAAAACATAATTCAAAAAAAATTCCCACATTTTGATGGGATCCGAAATATTTTTACCCGAAATTTCTAGTCAGGTTAAATATAATTTCAAAATAAAGTTGTATTACGTTAAAATCCAATGAAATATTGCACGCGCAACAAGTAATGAAATTAAAATTTTCAAATTCCAAAAATAATATATTTTTCAGACTAATTATGTGTTTGGTGCATAGTAACTATCCAGTTATTATAATTACATCCCATTTATTATTTCTTAAAGTCCATTTTCTTGTTAAGCCTAATGCATACCTCCAAGGAAAGTTTGCAGCCCAGCGGGGCGGAGAATAACAAGTTGACCCAGATATTGTGTACAACTGTCGGCCCAGTTGCATTGCTGATGTTGAAAAAAAAAGGCATGTGTAGTACAGTACAACCTAACATGATTACTCAGCCCACATTCAGCGACACCGGAAAGGCCCAAACAAGGCTTCTGTACAACTTTTTGAAGTCACTGAGCTCAATTAATAACTTAAGAAAAAAGTTAGATTACAGTGGAACCTAATTAAAAGCTATCACGAGCAAATAAATAATTCAACGGGTCCCACTTGTGCGTGTGCGCGTGTGTGTGCGTGTGTGTGTGAGAGAGAGAGAGAGAGAGAGAGAGAGATAGAGAGAGACCCATCGATCGATGCTCGTAAATACATATTTCAACCATATGCATTGCTGATGCTCAGTAAAAACTTATATAGTTGACACAATCATATAGAACATCATAGCACACTGAACTTGCATACAAAAATTTCACGCAGGCAACACAATCAGGATGGAAGCAGTGGATCGCTACGGGAAGGGCTATGTTGAAACCAACGAAGTCGTACATAACGGTTCATCGTCTTTATCAATGACGGGGAAATATCTTGAATGTTGTGCAAAGAAAACAAACAGACACCACAATAAGTTCTGCTAGCACATTAAGTTGACGTACAGCCCTTTCTAAAAAAGTTTAGGTACAAAATTAGAACAGGTCACAATCAAATGTACTGGCATATCAGTGCTTCACACCCATAGCTCGGATTTAACTAGTATCTGACAAGATTCAGTTATTACCTCAAATTAGAGCACGTCCAGGCAGCCAGCCCTGCCTCTTCTCCCAAAGTAGCAGTGGCCTCTGCCGCATGATGGAGTAGGCCCTGTGCCATCCATCATTCCGAGCAACACGGGGAAAGTCTGATGTTGACTCCTGTAATGGACGTCGTCGACGGACCCTGGCACCAGCGGCGGCGGCAGGACTTCGATTGATGGATTGACCACTTCTTCGACATGCACGAACACTTGATACAGGTACATCCCTAACGCGGTCCGCGGCGGCCTTGGTGGCGACGAATAGTACAACCCCGGTTCCTGCACCAGTATATCAACACCAATCACCTTCGGTATGGTGGACGGCTTCTTCATCCATGCCATAACCGTCAGAGCCCAGCTGTCTGGAGGAACAAACATACTTATGAGCTCACCTCCAAGGTCGTTGATAAGCTCGTTCATGGACTCGTTGTTCCAAGCACATCGAGGCATGCCATGGAAGGTAAGCTTTGTTAAAAACTCAAGCTCAGAGAGCACCGAGCCCCATGCTGGGTGCCACCGATCAAAGCTCACCAGCGCGCCATCGCAGAACAAACGCCGAGAAGATTCGAACACACGACTGCAGCCGAAAGTTGTCCGGAACCTGACGAAGAAATCAGCCGGTGGTGGACAGACTTCAACGCGCAAATATGCTCTCGGCGCGCAAGCGCACGAAAACACCGGTGGCGCCCACATGTCGGCCTAAGAGTCCTTATTCTTTTTTGGAGAGCTCGGCCTTTTTTTAGGATCTTTTGAGAGCCCGACCTGAGAGTCATAATTGACCTGTTTGGCATTGCGTTACAAGTGTACATCATCGAAAAGACACTGAGCTCAAATTATATAACTTGAAAAAAGGAGATATACTCTGAACACTGGAGAATGGTGATACCCTCATTTAGCCCACCAGTAGTTCGAGACAATAAACAGTTCGAAACAACGATATATACAACATTCAAACACTGACTAGTGACTACTACTGACATAAACAGCAAGACATGATAGTTCATAAGAAGTCTTGCTACACCACCAAAATGCACCCATCTGCAGCGCTTAGACTCTCGTGATCCAGACGAGAATGACATTCTAAACAGAAGCAACTATTACATAGTAAGAGTGACATAGACGAGGATGACCAAATGACAAGGAATATGCATAACAAAAGAAGGAACTACCCATCCAGAACCAGCAGCAAAGACAACAAAGTCATTCGAAGAGATGATCCAACACCATCATAATTTGCAGCCCTGCTTCAGCGACCAGTGATCCAGAGACACCAGTACTCCACCCTTTCGATGCAACAGCCCAATTACCTATCAACCTGAAGGCTTGAACCACATCACTGCATGTCGTAATTGTGACATCCAAGGATCAAAGTTAATCCGGATGCCTTTGTCATTCTCACCTTCTTTTGGCTGCAGGCTATATTGTTGACAATCAAGGGAGTTTGCTCCCGAACTCCTAGGGCTTGCCGTGTAGTCACAGTTTTCCATAGCAAACAGAGGCTCTCTGCCATCAAGGTCCTTGCCAACGGTGATCTCCTGGTTAATCGGATAATTGAGTCCGAGAAACAGAGAGTGTGAACCAAGGCTGTTTACCCGCCTCCAACTAAAAAATCCTAAAGGCCCCAACAAGCTGGTATCCTGCTCATAGACATAACAGCCACTGTCCGGATACTCACGTATTACACGGTGCTTATATACAGTGGGGTTTTTGCAATATAACTTTTCTGGCTCATGTGTCCGAATGATCATCAGTCTTTTGTCGTCGTCTGATCGAACGAGGAACCAGTTGTGCTTCCCTGTTTTTGGCAAAGGTGGTGTGATTACAAAGGGCAGTAACTATAGGGACACTGCATCATATCAAAAAGGACAGGCATTGTTAATGTAAGATCAGCATTGTTCAGACTATGAGTAGGATAATGCAAGAAACAGCATTGATATGTCCCTGTTGGAACTGGGAGGAAAATACAGGGAAATGTATACTGGGTTCGAAAATATAGAAGTGCCATGCATGGTTATACTCATGTTATCTCGCAATCGATTCTTCACAGGAAACTACCATGTCATGCGTGTTATGTAATCATGTTCTGTCCTCACAAACAAATTCTTCAAGGTAACCAACAGACCATGCATTGTTATATACTCGTGTTCTGTGGGCAAAATTTTTGTGAGGATATTATTCTAGCCATTGATTGCTGAAGGGCGAATATAGGTATGTACACATGGTAAGCATTGCAGGATTTCACTACTTCCAAATATAGAGTTCTCCATATGCACATTTACTTCCCTAATGTATGGTTAGATGAAACCAATAGTGTGGTGCATGTTTCTACAATCTTCTGCAAAACAAGGTCCGTCCAACTGATGTAGTAATCTAGATGACTTGGACCGCGATGGTAATACTCTATATAATCCAACGGATGAAGGATAATCTCATGGGAGGTCTGGAAGTTCACGAGCACCAAATTTTTACCGTCTTCTCTGAAGGCAGCCATCCAGTGGGAGTTCATGCCGACCCAGTACATACCTGCCAAGAAGTTTCGGGCGACGGTGATCGGATCGATGTCGAGGGAAATGATGTACGACGACCCACTACATACCTGCAAAGAAGTTTCGGCTAATGGAGATAAGATTGAAGTCGAGGTGCATCATGCGCGCCTCCGTATCATGGTGAGCCAATCTCGCAAGACCAGATAGCAGCAAGCAGGGTGTCCTGAAAAGCTTAGGCCTCGCTTCGATGATGGTCGTGTGCATATCCCTCAAGCATGCAGCCAGCCGCAGGGCACTCAACATATCCATACACGAACAACAGAGGTCGAGGATGTCACTGGGGAGATTGGTCCAATCGCGGCTTATATGGATGCTGCGCGGTTCGCGTTCGGCCATGGTGGAGTTTGGAAGGGGGCTTGATTTACGGGGGAGAAGGATGTCGGTGCTGGAGCGGCTAGCGAGGGAATAGTGGTACTGGGGGGGCGGGTGAGGCGACGGTACACGGGGGCATAGTGAGATGGAGATGGAGACGGAGACGGAGAAGGAGATGGAGATGGAGTGGTGCTATGGGAGCGGAGAGGGATACGAGGCGAGGCGCCAATGTATTGTATAGAGGCGGTGACAGACTGCACAGTGCATAGGGTGAGGCTGACTTTGGTAACCCGAACACGCCGCCTGGACTAGTGTCAGGTGCAGGGTGTTGTCACTTCACTGTGAGGACCGGATGAATAGTATTTTGACCATCAAGTGTACCACAGTTGTACTACTACTACTCCTACTAGTAGGAACATGAGTACTCCAGTATTGTATAGCGGAAATAGGTCTCCCGTGCTAGCATGCCTGTTCAGGTATCATCCATATTGCGAGCAGAACCAAATTCTCGTGCATGCCCAATCAACGCCCTGCCGCGATGCATGCAGTGGTCGTTCTGGTGCATCAAGGACGGCATGCAGATCGTTCCACACTTGAGAAGAGGAAAAATGGAAAGGTAGAACACGGCAGCAGAGGAAGAGAACGCTGGCTAACGAGGCTGGGAGGGGATCGAGCAGGAAGTTAATGCTCCATGCCTAAAGGTTTTGGGAAAACCTGATTTTCATAAGGTGACTTATACTCACCTAAACGGAGGGAGTATTCCTTAACCAGAGAATGTTGTGTCTCCCACTCACGTGCTCAAAAAAAACTACGACACATTTTTTTATCTGTTTGCATAGGTCCCACCTATCAGGAAGGATGGGCACGTACACGAACAGGTACGACTCATCAGTCTACCCGCATAGCCTTTTCGTTTAGTCTACCTAGCCGTCTAATCAACTGCCTGCACACCACTTCTCCCATTTACTTCTCCATTGGGAACCGATTCTCCTCGGCTTCTTCACCTCCCCTTCGTCTTCATTTGCATCCAAACCCCACTACGTTCACATTGTTTTAACCTCTTTAAATAATCATCTACTACTTCAGTTAGACTAGCCATCTAATCCTAATTCTCCAAACCATAGCCCTCCGTTCCAGCAGTTCCAAATGGCGAATGAGATCGAGATGCAGGTTTTTAGCGTCCAACATGTCCTCGTCGAAGGCTCGATGCGCATAGTTGCCACCGTCACCGTCCACCCAAGGGTTGTTCGGCAGTGGATCATCAATGTATCCAACTCCCTCAAAAAGGTAGAGACGAGGGTCATCGGTCTCGACGCAGAGTACACGGAGCGTGCCCCTGGGAAGATCCAGCGTGCTGCCGTCCTTCAGCTGTGCCACGAAGATGATGTTTTGGTGTACCACATCTACACTCGCCCTCCATACCAGGTGATCTTCATGATTTCTTGTCTCGGGAGGACGTATACTTCTGTGGGGTAGCCATCGAAGGGGACAAATAGAAGCTGGGGTCGTACAACCTTGATTTGAAAAGCATCGCTGACCTACAAACCAGAATCAAAATTCCTGTAGAAGATTGTGATAAACAGACACCATCCCTATTCGACGTAGCAAATTTTGTGCTCGGTACAAATCTTCGGAAGGGTGACGAGACGGTGGCATTAAGGTCGTCTGGATGGGAGAATTATCCCTTGATGTACGAGCGGATAAAATATGATGCCCTCGATGCCCGTGTGAGTTTCGAGATAGCTGCAAGGTCCAAAGAGCTTGTTGCGAAGCCGTCTCCCACAGAGAATGAGAAGAAGAAGAAGAAGAAGAAGAAGAAGAAGAAGAAGAAGAAGAAGAAGAAGAAGAAGAAGAAGAAGAAGAAGAAGAAAAGGCTGCACCAGAAGGAGGGCATTATGGACGGATGAACTATTTCCTCTCTTGTAAAAAAAGCATTCCCTCTCGGTGTATATTGATATAGATGGACTATTTCGATGGTGTGCATATCTTTGGAATAGAGTAGTAGCGTGGGTCCGCTTGACTATAAGGAACTATTTATCCGCATATATAGCTTTCTCTGCTACTCCTTCCAGTGATCGGTATGCAGTGCATGTGTCCGTAGACATGACAGCTTGTCCATGGAAGTTCAACTACGGCGACCATCACATTTCATCTCGCGATTCCCACGACGCCTCTCCAACCCACGACACCACGCCCCCCGATGTGCGCCTCACCCCTCTCGGCCACACCGCCCCTCTGCCTTTGTGTGCATGACATGTGGGCCACCTAAAATGCGGCGAGCATCAAGTTTCTACCATAGCCACCCGCGATTCCCACGACGCCGCTCGAACCCATGAAACCACACGTCCCCCGACCTGCGGCTCACCCCTCTTGGCCCCACTGCCCCTCTGCCTACGGGAGCATTACATGTGGACCAGTCACCTATCGGGTCCACATGTTATTGACTCAAAGGTAGGTGTAGTAAGGCGTTGAAGCTTAGTCCCGACGGCCCTGAGAGGGAAATGTAACTCCTGCACCAGGGCTTGTGGTGCTCCCGCAGCACGAACTCGTGCCAAACTCGAGATTTCTTTCTTTACTATACATGCACGCAACGATTTAATGGACATTGTAATCTCAACATGTGATGGGGAGCTCTAAATTTTAATTTGAAACTTATAAAACGAAAAGATTAAAAACAAATAAACTAGGAGAGAGGGAGTATATTGTAGGATGTGTCTCATACAAAATAAGTCCCCTGGTTTGTCACCGCGAAGATGCGGTTAGAAAGGAGCACATCGTCTTCCTACTCGTACGACAACAAATCGGTCGCAGACAGCATGGTTTGCCTTTAACCGCCATGTGCAAGGTTCGTGCTATCCTATTCAATCTCATTGTGGTTCCATCGTACCAATTCATGCGGTGGCCCGTTGCATGGATGATCCCAATGTTGGACAAAGGTTCTACGGGAACGGTGTCACCATTATAAATGTCGTGCAAATTGATGTTGGTACCCTCCCGTACATATGCAAGCCAATCTCCACTCGCACCGAGACTAACCTGTGAAACAGTGGGCAGGGGGAGAATTAGGAAATGGACACGGAAGTAGTCTTTAGAATGCATTTACTACGTGATCAAATTCATCTTACCTGCTCATCGGAGGAATTCCGAGTGCCCCTCAACGTCGGCATCTCAAGGGGCGTCAACTTGCAACTATGGCCACGCCGCGCTGGAGAGATCCCCAAGGAAACATCCTCGTGCGTTCCACGGAACATCAGGATGCATTTGTATGAGTAGTTTATCTTGTGAGAGAAAAGGATGAACGAGGGAAGGCCTCTAGAGATAGAGATGGACACTACTACTACCAATGTGCTGGCCCATGCGTTGCAATGGATCCAAAGTAGTAGAATAATACTTGTTCATGTGCTTGAAATATAAACACTCTAGTTTTGATATACATGTGTCAGCAGACATGATAGCTTGTCCATGGAAGTTGAACCACGGCGACCATCACGTTTCTTGTTTCTACCACTGCCACACCCACACGCGATTCCCACGACGCCGCTCCAACCCACGGCACGACGTCCCCCGACGTGGACATGGATCCTCTGACGTGGCTATCACTGCCTTGCCCTGCCTTTCCTTCGCTGACAGGTGGGACCCATGCTTATGGGTACCACATGTCAGTCACAGAATGGTAGGATTGTTCGCGTCAGGGGATCCTCATCCCCCCGACGTGCCCCTCGTCCCTCTCGGCCCCACCGCTCCTCTGCCTTTGTGTGCATGACATGCGGGCCAGCTGAACTGCGGAGACCATCAACTTTCTACCACAGACACACCCGATTGGACGTTGTTTGCCTGCTCCCCTGCTATGCTCTGATCTATACTCCCGCACCATCGAATTTTCATCCAGCGGCTGTGACACATTTCGTCCCGGCCATCAATCCTCAGCTGGAGTACTTATGTACTATAGGTAGTACCCGCCGGTGTGGCCATCTACGCCTCGTAACGCCCCGACGCCCAGCTGTGGCACCCTCGCCATGGCCACGCCACCACTGGACGGTTCATCTCGAATGAGTGAGTAGCGAACCACGCCACCACCATGAGAACGACATGTGGGCCAGCCGCATGTCATTGACTCATAGGCCGGGCACTAAGCCACTAAAGTTCGGTCCCGTGGGCCCCGAGAGGGAAATGTAACTCCTACGACAGGCCTTATGGTGCTCCCGCAGTACGAGCTCGTGCCAAAACTGGAATTTGTTTCTTACTACTACCAACTAGTACTAGTAAGGTACACGTGCATTGCACGCATGAGATTCTGGTGGTTTGTGCATTATGCTTCTACATGTGGAGCTTTCTGGATTCTAACATGTGGCAAAATCTGGTGGAATGTAAGGTTAGACAAGTTTGATTAACTTAGGTGAGTGTTTGGTTCAAGCCACACCTTAGGCAAGCCACACTAAGGCCCCACATGACATACACACAAAAAATATGGCAAGATTCCCTTAGGCTTGCCAACTTGTGGCTCTCATTCTGAAGAACTAATAACTTTGCCTAAGCTTCGTTGTGGCAAAGTTAGTCATGAATTAAGTACAACCATGGAGTCTTCTAGATTATACATGTGGCAGAATCTGGTGGATGATATCCAACGGCCAGTAGTGCTCGGATTTGCCATCTTTGTACCGTCGGATTGGCTTCATCCAACGACCAACTTTCAAAGTTTTTCACACACTATATAGGGGGTATAGATATAGATATGCTGGTCTGTTGCAATGGATCCAAAGTATATCTATTTAGTGGAGTGCACTCTAAACACATTATCTATTTATTTTTCTCTAACCTTCCGTAGCCATGCAACCAAGCCACATAAGCTTCATGGGTGCCCCCCACATCATATTATTCATACTACGTTGATTGAAAAAAAGATAAATCACCCAAAATAAGATCTTCCCGTTTTTTGTTCCTACGATGTTGTGTCGTGCACGTACCTACTAGTTTTATAGTGGTAGTACTAGTAATATAGTATTGGGAGTACAAACTTTGTACTAGTAGGAGTAGTACTAGTACGGAATGCTCCTACTCTATCAACGAGCCCCGTCTGACACCAAAATTCTTGGCTTTTGTGCTAAAGCTAGATCTTCCCCTCGTTTCTGTTTTCCAACCCGGCGGCGGGCGGGGTGTCGGTTTGCTCAACGGCGGTCCCACATGAAAGTGAAAATGCTAGGCAACACGCCTTCCCTAAGCTATGTGTCGTGCCGGACAGGCCGTGTTGTATTCCCGATTCCCGGGCATGTGGGGGTGCGAGGCGAACGCGGCAGGCCTTTTCCTTTTACCAGCAATGTGCCCATGCGTTGCGACGGATCCAAAGTAGTAGAATAGTAGTATTTGTTCACAAACTTGAAAGAAATCACTATTGTTTTGATATACTCCTAATATATTACTCCCTCCATACCTAAATATTTGTCTTTTTTGAGATTTCAAATGGACTATCACATACGGATTATATAGACATATTCTAGTGTTGCTAGCAAGATGCCCGCGCGTTGCACGAAGTTGATGGAAAAGGTAAGCACAACTTATAAATTGACGGATGGAGTACTAGTTACAGTGATGCATATAATTAAGCAAAGGGATCGCACATGTCGGTATTGACTGGAACGAGAATGCAACAGCACAATAAGAATTAAGGCCATGATGATTCGATCATAGTGGTGGTTACAGAAGGCAAGAAGAAAGATGGATCCACGAACGTATGACCTCCTCCTCCTCAACTTAGTGCGCCAGGACACCGACCGGCGGCTAAGGAGCGGCGGCTTTTGTGGCGAGGTCGAGGTGCTTCTCAGCAAAGGCATCCAAGGCTTCCAGCCAGTTAAGGAAGGCCAACATCGTAGCGTCCTCACTGGCCTTGTAGATACCTATGTACACGATTTCCTCGTACACGTGGATGTGTAGGTCGACAAATTCTTGCAGGGCGAGGCGCCTCGCGCTGAGCGCGACCTCCAGGTGGACATTCTTTGTGGCGTCAGCGGGCAGTCACAAGGCCACCAGTGCTTGAAAGAGGTTCCGGCCATGGAGGTCGATTAGGGTGGCATGCAATGAGGAGCCCAGGCGCGTGGGCTGGAGGAGTACGACGATGTCGTCCACGAGCTTCTTGAGGACGGTGAACTTGTTGCTGGTGGCAACGATCATCTGGTCCAACTAAGAGTCATAGTTGGCATCGACGGCGGCCATCCACCAGCCGGTCTCCAACACCGTCTGGAGACGATCCTCAGCGCCATGCCGCGGGGCGGCATCATGGACCATCTGGTGCAGCCGCTGGCCGCTCACGCGCATCGCCGCCATGGGTATGGAGTGAGCTCTTTTGCACTTAGTGTAGGTGCTTAGGAAAATGCTTAGGTGCGTACGATGTGGTAGATGCATTGGAATGGAGGGGCGCCTTTATATGAGGGCAATGAGGGCAAACTGCGTTGCATTCACATCGTGCAGCCTCTTTTCCTGGACCTCCTCCCATTACTTCCCTCATGCATTAATTGAAGGAGGATGCATTGGCCGTTCAACATATCGGGAACCGCTACTCCCTCCCTCGTCTGCATTAAAGCCATATCGGGAACTACGTCGCCCGCTGTCAAATCGAATACTCCCTCCGTCAAGGTGAGTATTAAGTCATCTTACGAAAACCAAATAGTAAATACATAGGCGTGGTGCATTAACTCTAACGTTGTTTCTTTTTTTTGACATAAATAGAGGAATCAACCAAGAAGAGATGTGGGGCTTGTATGCTTTTAATGACTTGAGACTATCAAACATGACATGCAGTGGTCAGTTTGTTGCACAAGAACAAATACAACCCACGTCAGCACACACGCATCTTATATAGCATCACATCCAATGGCTATAAAAGATGAATGAGACCAAATTATATCTCATCTAGATGAGTTCTAGCAAAACTGTATTAATAATACTTAGTACTCCTGCGCCATGTATCATATATTAGTATCATGTAGTACTTTATTTATTTATGAGGTATCCAGATGGCACTGCACCGCCAAGAAAAGAGGGTAACATCAAAATTATGGACTACTTTTTTGAGTATGTTGGTAAGGTCCGGTCATAGTCACTTGTTGAAATCTCTAAAAAGACAAATACTCCCTCCGTCTAGAAATACTTGGCATCAAAATGGATAAAAGGAAATGTATCTAGACATATTTTAGTTTTAGATACATCTCTTTCTATCCATTTTGATGACAAGTATTTTCGGATGGAGGGAGTAGAAAACAGAGTTGGTGATGATGGTGTGTGTGTCATCCTGCAATATAGGCTGTCGGATTTATATCTAACGGATAGGAAAGAAACTATGGCAATTTTGCAAAAATATACCCACATGTCTCTCCATGTTCGCAAATAAGGCCTTCCCTTGTTCAACCTTTTCCCTCACAAGATAAACTACTCATACAAATGCATCTTGATGTTCCGTGCAATGCACGGGCAGCTAGCTAATTTCTTTTAAAATAGTTGCTGCGATAATTGGGTTGAAGTGATATATATTATGTCTGCCCCGAATGATTTTAGATTCACTAATAGTAACTGCTACGTCTTGACCTTGCGTTGGTTTTCCCCGAAGAGGAAGGGATGATGCAGCAGAGTAGCATAAGTATTTCCCTCAGTTTTTGAGAACCAAGGTATCAATCCAGTAGGAGCCCATGCTCAAGTCCCTCGTACCAGCACAAAGCGATAGCTACTCGCAACCAACGCGATTAGGGGTTGTCAAGCCCTTCATGGTCACTTACGAGAGTGAGATCTGATAGATAGAATATTTTTGGTATTTTTGATATAAAGATGCAAAGTAAAAAGTAAAGGCAAAGTAAATAGCAAAACAATATAAAAGTGATGGAGATTGATATGATGAGAATAGACCCGGGGGCCATAGGTTTCACTAGTGGCTTCTCTCAAGAGCATAAGTATTCTACGATGGGTGAACAAATTATTGTTGAGCAATTGATAGAATTGTGCATAATTATGAGAATATCAAATCATGATCATGTATATAGGCATCACGTGCATGACAAGTAGATCGAAATGATTCTGCATCTACTACTATTACTCCACTCATCGACCGCTATCCAGCATGCATCTAGAGTATTAAGTTAAAAACAGAGTAACGCCTTAAGCAAGATGACATGATGTAGAGAGATAAATTCATGCAATATGAAATAAACCCCATCTTGTTATCCTCGATGGCAACGATACAATACGTGCCTTGCTGCCCCTTCTGTCACTGGGTAAGGACACCGCAAGATCGAACCCAAAGCTAAGCACTTCTCCCATGGCAAGAACTACCAATCTAGTTGGCCAAACCAAACGGATAATTCGAAGAGACTTGCAAAGATAACCAATCATGCATAAAAGAATTCAGAGAAGATTCAAATATTATTCATAGATAGACTTGATCATAAACCCACAATTCATCGGTCTCAACAAACACACCGCAAAAAGAAGATTACATCGAATAGATCTCCACAAGAGCGGGGGAGAACTTTGTATTGAGATTCAAAGAGAGAGAAGAAGCCATCTAGCTACTAACTATGGACCCGAAGGTCTGAGGTAAACTACTCACACTTCATCAGAGGGGCTAGGATGATGTAGAAGCCCTCCGTGATGACGGCCCTCTTCCGACGGAGCTCCGGAACAGGCCCCAAGATGGGATCTTGTGGATACAGAAAGTTGCGGCGGTGGAATTAGGTTTTTGGCTCCTGTTCTAATCGTTTGGGGGTACGTGTGTATATATAGGAGGAAGGAGTACGTCCGTGGAGCACCGAGGGGGCCACGAGGCAAGGGGGCGCGCCCCCCACCCTCGTGACCACCTCTTTGATCCCTTGCAGTAGGGTCCAAGTCTCCTGGATCACGTTCGGTGAGAAAATCACGTTTCCAAAGATTTTATTCCGTTTGGACTCCGTTTGATATTCCGTTTATCCGAAACACTGAAATAGGCAAAAAAACAGCAATTCTGGGCTGGGCCTCCGGTTAATAGGTTAATCCCAAAAATAATATAAAAGTGGAAAATAAAGCCCAATATAGTCCAAAACAGTAGATAATATAGCATGGAGCAATCAAAAATTATAGATACGTTGGAGACGTATCAGGCATCCCCAAGCTTAATTCCTGCTCGTCCTCGAGTAGGTAAATGATAAAAAGAGAATTTTTGATGCGGAGTGCTACTTGGCATAATTTCAATGCAAATCTTCTTAATTATGGTATGAATATTCAAATTAGAAAGATTCAAGACAAAAGTTTATATTGACATAGAAAATAATAATACTTCGAGCATACTAACAAAGCAATTATGTCTTCTCAAAATATCATGGCCAAAGAAAGTTATCCCTACAAAATCATATAGTCTGGCTATGCTCCATCTTCCCCACACAAAATATTTAAATCATGCACAACCCCGATGACAAGCCAAGCAATTGTTTCATACTCTAACTTTTTCAAAAAAAATATCAATCTTCACGCAATACATGAGCATGAGCCATGGATATAGCACTATAGGTGGAATAGAATGGTGGTTGTGGAGAAGACAAAAAAGGAGAAGATAGTCTCACATCAACTAGGCGTATCAACGGGCTATGGAGATGCCCATCAATAGATATCAATGTGAGTGAGTAGGGATTTCCATGCAACGGATGCACTAGAGCTATAAATGTATGAAAGCTCAACAAAAGAAACTAGTGGGTGTGCATCCAACTTGCTTGCTCATGAAGACCTAGGGCAATTTGAGGAAGCCCATCATTGGAATATACAAGCCAAGTTCTATAACGTAAAATTCCCACTAGTATATGAAAGTGACAACATATGAGACTCTCTATATGAAGAACATGGTGCTACTTTGAAGCACAATATATGAGACTTCCTATATCATGGTGTTACTTTGAAGCACAAGTGTGGAAAAAAGGATAGTAGCATTGCCCCATTTTTATTTATTTATATATTTTTTTGGGACTTCTTCTTTTCTTTGGCCTTTTTTTGGGACAATTCTCTATTGAATGATGATCATCACACTTCTATTTATTTACAACTTGATACTAAAACAAAGTATGACTCTATATGAATGCCTCCGGCGGTGTACCGGGATATGCAATGAATCATGAGTGACAAGTATGAAAGAATTATGAACGGTGGCTTTGCCACAAATACTATGCCAGCTACATGATCATGCTAAGCAATATGACAATGATGGATGTGTCATGATGAACTAGATGGTGGAAAGTTGCATGGCAATATATCTCGGAATGGCTATGGAAATGCCATAATAGGTACGTACGGTGGCTGCTTTGAGGAAGGTATATGGTAGGTGTCTGATACCAGCGAAAGGTGCACGGTATTAGAGAGGCTAGCAAGGGTGGAAGGGTGGGAGTGCGTATAATCCATGGACTCAACATTAGTCATAAGGAACTCATATACTTATTGCAAAAATTTAGAAGTTATCAAAGCAAAGTATTACGCGCATGCTCCTAGGGGATAGATTGGTAGGAAAAGACCATCGCTCATCCCCGACCGCCACTCATAAGGAAGACAATCAATAAATAAATCATGCTTCGACTTCATCACATAACGGTTCACCATACGTGTATGCTACGGGAATCACAAACTTCAACACAAGTATTCTTTAAATTCACAACTACTCAACTAGCATGACTTTAATATTATCACCTCCATATCTCAAAACAATTATCATGCTTCAATCTTTTCTTAGTATTCAACACACTCAAAAGAAAGTTTCACAAATCTTGAATACCAATTATATTATTATTAGGCAAATTACCATGCTATTAAGAGACTCTCAAATTAATTTAAGTGAAGCATGAGAGATCAATAGTTTCTTTAAAACGAATCCACCACCATGCTCTAAAAGATCTAAGTGAAGCACACAGAGCAAAATTATCTAGCTCAAAAGATATAAGTGAAGCACATAGAACAAAATTATCTAGCTCAAAGGATATAAGTGAAGCACATAGAGCAAAATTATCTAGCTCAAAAGATATAAGTGAAGCACATAGAGTATTCTATCAAATTTTAATTCATGTATGGCTCTCTCAAAAGGTGTGTACAGCAAGGATGATTGTGGCATACTAACAAACAAAGACACAAATAATACAAGACGCTCCAAGCAAAACACATATCATGTTTGTCGGTGTCAAAACCGGCGGATCTCGGGTAGGGGGTCCCGAACTGTGCGTCTAAGCCAGATGGTAATAGGAGGCAGGGGACATGATGTTTTACCTAGGTTCGGGCCCTCTTGATGGAGGTAAAACCCTACGTCCTGCTCGATTAATATTGATGATATGGGTAGTACAAGAGTAGATCTACCACGAGATTAGAGAGGCTAAACCCTAGAAGCTAGCCTATGGTATGATTGTATGTTGTGATTGTTGTCCTACGGACTAAAACCCTTTGGTTTATATAGACATCGGAGAGGGTTAGGGTTACACAAGGTCAGTTACAAAGGAGGAGATATCCATATCCGTATTTCCTAGCTTGCCTTCCATGCTAAGTAGAGTCCCATCCGGACAGGAGACGAAGTCTTCAATCTTGTATCTTCATAGTCTAACAGTCCGGCCAATGGAGATAGTTCGGCTGTCCGGAGACCCCCTAATCCAGGACTCCCTCAGTAGCCCCTGAACCAGGCTTCAATGACGATGAGTCCGGCGCGCAGTATTGTCTTCGGCATTGCAAGGCGGGTTCCTTCTCCGAATACATCACAGAAGAATTTGAATACGAGGATAGTGTCAAAACCTACAAAATAAGTTCCACATACCGTGGTAGAGAGAATAATATTTTCGCAAATCCAATTTGCTGACTTGTTTTGGCAGCATGACGTTATGTCATGGCCCGGTGACTATTCGAACCGTTTTTCTTCAACCAGCTCCACACATAACGTGAGGCGGTTTCTTGACATGTCTTGTCAAAGTAGAGATCGTGTTCCCCCAATTACGGGATTCTCATTAATGCGGTCGTGGGTAACCCAACCGTGTCTAGGACTCCTAGATTGTAGGCAAGTCCTAAACGGCTACGGAGAGGATGCTTGATATTCACCCTCTTTATAAAGGGACAAGGTTTTCGCTTTTTCCCTCTCGTGCTCAATCGAACCCTTCCCCCGCCTCGAGTTCCAACACCCAAAGCCCAGGTTAGGTGCTCCGGATCTTCAATCATGTCCGGATCCAGCCTTCAAGGCCGATGGATGCCCTCCTCCGTGACGGAAGAGGACATCAAGAAGTTGAGGGAGGCCAGATACCTGACCGCCGAGGTTTCGCATCGGCTTCCTGCTCGAGGGCAGGTCATCCCTACTCCCGAACCCAACGAGAACATCGTGTTCATCTCCCACTTCCTCCGAGGCCTAGGGCTCACTCTGGATCCCTTCGTCAGGGGTTTGATGTTCTATTACGGGCTAGATTTCCACGATCTAGATCCGGACTCCTTTCTCCACATCTCGACATTTATTGTCATGTATGAGGCCTTCCTCCGCATTACCCTCACTTCGGCCTGTGGCTCAAGACCTTTGAAGTCAGGCCGAAGATGATCGAGGGGCAACATGCAGCGTGCGAAGGTGCATTAATAAGCAAGATGGCAGGAGCTCCATGGCCGAAAGGTTCCTTTCCAGAGGTGTCTGAATTATGGCAACGGGAGTGGTTTTACGTCACGGCTCCCAGAAGTGCCAAGTGGGCGGATGCCCCCGCTTTCCGCTCGGGCCCCCCACCACGACTAATGTCATGGATTAGCAGAGGTTTGAGCTGGGGTCCAGCCAAGGACGTGCCTATAATGCAAAGCCGCATTCGATATCTCTTCGAGGGAGATTTTAATTTGGTCATGGTAATACAAGTTATGTTGGTTCGCCGAGTCCAGCCTTGCAAACAACGGCCCCTTCGCTTGTGGGAGTTCAAACCAGAAGGACCACATGCCATTCAAAGTTTCCTCGGCCTGACGCATGAGGAGATGTACAAGTCACTCTTCGGACCTCAAATAGAGTGTCCGGATACTACCGAGGATGTGGGCCTGAGCAGTAACCGCACCGCCGAACAAGTAAGAAATCCTCTAGCCAAACACACCGCTTTTATTCATCATGAAGTTATTTCTGAGAGATCGCTCTTCGACCAGGACTGGCTAACAAAGGCGAAGATGATTCGATGTTCGGCCCCCCACCCTGAGGGTTTGGAAAATCCGGTATTGGAAAAGATGCTCGAGCTCGCACCTTGCCCGGAGCCCTCGAAGGAAGATACAGGGGAATAATATGGGCGGAAGCAGGCCCCCATCGCTGTCAGTTCCAACCGAGGGAATGAGCACCTCCTTAAAGGAGGATAACCGGGGGAGGAACAGGACTGCTTCCGAGGATCCGGAAGCCGAGGCCTCCAAACGAGAGAAGAAGTCTCCAACAGAGGGTCTTGCCTCGGGGGGTGCTCTTGCCGCACAAAGTCCGCGGGGGGATCAGCCCTCCAACGAGTTGTAAGTGATCCAAAAATACTTTAATAGTGAAGGTATACTATCTTTCTTCTGAGAAAATAACCGCCGCATATATCTTGCAGTTCGGGCCTTAGCCCCTCTCAGCTGAGCTCGTCTTCGGGGGATCTTCTTCCAGAGATGATGGAGAGCGAAACGCCTCCCCCGGACTCCTCCGCTCAAGAAGCGGGCGGCCCCGAAGTGTCGTCACGGAGGGCCTCTCCGGATCCGGTGAGGCCAGAAGATAATCCCATAGACCCCCGAAGTCCCCAGCGTCCGGCTCCCGAAGAGAGCAAACAAAAGAGTCCGGCACCGTCTGGTATGCGGTCGGACGTTCTGAGGGAGCTGTTGGGGCGAGCGGCCATCTCAAAAAAACACCGTACGCTGATGGGTATGGTGATGGAAAGAATTTCATCCGTCGAAAGCAGATTACATGAAGCCTTTATGAGTCTACTGACAGGCTTTGAGGTACGTGAAATAATATGTGATAGTACCGCACATGTTAGGTGTGCCCTGTGTAGATAGTAGCCCCTGAGACTCTGGTTGTCGTCGAGAACGGCGGCGAACAGAGGATCATAGTCCCAGGCAATAACCAGACTGCCTTTATGTGCAAGTGATGGAAGCTCTGGTGGCTAGCCGGACTAGTGAGTTTGCCGAATTAAAACGGCAACTGGATGCGGCAGACGCCGACATTGAGCTTGTTAACAAGCGGCTTGAAGAATCACAGGGTAAGTAATGTTTTCTGGTGAATGTCACACAATAAGAGCAGCATGATGCCAGTATCTTTAATATGTTGTGACTGCAGACGGAGCTGCCACCGTGGAGACCCTTCGGGCGGAACTCGCCCGAGCCAAGGAACAAGCGAGGGTTAGTAATGCGGCTGCTTTGAAGGCAGCCAAAGAGTTAAGAGCCGAGAAGGCCGCCCATTGCGAAATCAAAGAAAAGATGGCCAAGATGGCCGTAGAATTAAAAGGCACTGCCGACCGTTGCCAGTTCCTTGAAGAAGAGAACCGAGTGAAGGCAGCGGACCTTGAGAAGGCCACTATGGCGACCAAAGACAGTCGCTCTGCTATGAGGGCGAAGAAGGAGGAGCTGCGCGAAGCCGGGGATATTGCGGCTAGGAAGCCCTTTCTGCTGCGGAGAAAGTTCGGAGATCCGTGGTATGCCCCTCTGGATTGGCTGTGGAGTTCGGCAGACGCATATATGGACTTGGCGGCGAGCGCTGTCGATGCGGTCGAATACTTCTGAGATCAATCAGATCGTGAAGTGGACAAGCTATTCTGGTCGCAATTCAACGTTCCAGAGCATGCGCTTCCCTTGACTGATCAGCTAGCCGAATGGGCCGAACTTAATAGGTTGTCCGGACTCGCCATGAGGTCTGTTGTAGATCATTTGTGGCCGGAGAAGCCGAAGCCGAACACCTATTTCAGCTTAGTGCAGCAGTTCCTTGGTGTGGTGCCGCACATCAACGCGATGAAGAGGTCGGCGTGCATAGAAGGCCCGCGGATGGCCTTTGCCCGTGTCAAGGCATACTGGGCGGAGATGGATGCTACCACTGTTGCGGCGCAAGGTTCGGCCATAGGCCGAGTAGCTGTTGAGCACTATTTTGAAGAGGTTCTTGAGGGTGCTCGTTTGATAGAGTCCCAGTGCTCGAAGAATATTATGTTTGAATGACATGTATTCCCATTGTAAACACAATGTTTTTATGAATAGTAAGGCTGTATTTATACTTTTGCCGGAAAGTAATGTGATGCCTCTTGTGCGGCCGTTTGTGTATATATGTATATAACCTAAAAGATTGCAGTCGTCGGCTTCAACCCCCACGCATATAATGCGGAGGTGCTCGCAAAAAATGTGTGTTCACACTTAACCCAATGTCTTGGTCCTATTAAGGAGGTGATAGCGCAGCGAACGAGGCAACCGGACTATAATGCTTTAACACTTTCACTTAGCCATAGGAGTTTGACAGTGGGGCTACTAGATAGCCGCTGGTGGCTCCGCACTCTCCCGATCTCGGGGTGCGTACATGTCTGGCCAGAAAACGACCCTTCGTTAAGGCGGAGGAATTCTAACATTCCTATAGGTCATCGAGTGGTTGACCAGTCTCACACTATATCATGACAGTCAGTTTTCGGCTTTCTCTACTGAGGTGCTCGTCCGGATGAACCAGGGCACAATCGCCGTAGTTCTCCTGGTGCTGCCTTAGCCGATAAAGCGGAACGTAAGGCACCAAAACACAGGAGCCGGGCAAACCCAACATTTGACCAAAGACAATGATTCGGAGCTGATACATATAAGGCTAAACTCGCGACGCCGAACACTCCCTAAGGTATTCGGTCTTTATGGTATAAATCGGGCCTAAATAGTGCCCTTTGTAAGAAGCCCCTTGTGTCCAGGTACGTGCATTATTCTGACGTGGCCACATGCCAAGACGCCAGCATCCTTCTCAATTGTACTGAGAATTCGAGGGATGTGTATCAACAAGAGACAGTAAAAAAGGTTTACACGGGGTCTTAATCTAAAAAGAATCCTTGGAGCGGGTCCCTGCTGCACGTCTGCGCCTGTGTCTCCGTTGTGCCGTATCCTGGACGGGTGTAGCACAGTGATCATCTGTAAAAGAGAGGAACTTAGGTGAAAAAGTTGTCGTGCAAAAAGATAGTTTTTAAAGAAACCATGTATAACTAAAAATGAGTAGAAATTGCCACTTGTCTGCGCGCGTTGAGCCCCTTGTATTTGTAATAGGGGTGTGGCCATCAATCCGGTACAAATTACATATAGCAGCACCGGACTCGTCTAACCGCATTCATGGTCTTGACGACCTATCAAATGCTTTAGTTGGTGAGGCCATTTTTAGTGTGCGGCTGCCAAGGCAGTCGCATTCTCTTCGGCGTGCAAAGATCGCTTAATACTTCCGTTCACTATAATGATGCCGCATGGACCGGGCATCTTGAGCGTCGGGGAAGCGTAATGTGGTATTTCATTAAAGCGAGCAAAAGCTTCACGTCCAAGTAGTGCTTGATAGCCACTTTGTAACAGAGCGATGTGGACGGTTAAATGTTCACTACGGAAGTTATCGGGGAAGCCGAATATAACCTTTAGTAGCAGGGAGCCCGTGCAATGAGCCCCTGGGCCTGGCGTTACTCCTTTAAAGGTAGTACTGCTATGGCAAATTTTCGTTGGGTCTATCCCCATTTCGCGGATTGTATCCTGGTATATCAGGTTGAGACTGTTGCCACCGTCCATCAGGACTCGCTGAAGTGGTATCCGTCGATTATTGGGTCTAATACCAGGGCAGCCCATCCTGCACGCCGGATACCTACTGAGTAATCACGGTGGTCGAAAGTGGTCGGTTGAGACGACCAGTGGCAGGGCTTCGCGGTGATAGGCCCTTGGGCATATTTTTCTGGGAGTGTCGTTTTGTTTCTCCCCTTGATCACGTGTAACACGTTTACTGTTTTGACTTCTGGTGGAAATTTCTTTTGTTCCCCAGTGTCTTGCTTGAGAGGCTCATCCTCATCTTCGCTTGGTGTATCTTCCCCCTTGTGTACGGCGTTGAGCTTGCCGGACTAGTTGAAGACCCAACATTCTCTGTGGGTATGATTAGTGGGTTTACCAGGGGTGCTATGGATCTGACATGTTTGGTCCAGAATTTTGTTTAGGCTAGACAGTTCGTCTCTAGCGCCTTTAGAGGGCGGCTTTTGCTGACTTGGCCGAGAGCTTTTGAATCCGGCGTTCACCTGCCGTGTTCTTCGTGCTGTCTTCTTTATTCCGGTGTTTGTTATTGTTGTTGCGCCATGATTTCCCGTTTCCATCTCTAACTTTGGATGTACTGGGGTTGCTGGTGCTGCATCTGGCTAGCCAGCTATCCTCACCCGCGCAAAAGCGGGTCATGAGGCTTCTTAATGCTTCCATTGTTCTCGGCTTTTCTTGGCCGAGGTGTCTGGCAAGCCATTCGTCACGGACGCTATGCTTAAAAGCTGCCAAGGCTTCGGCGTCCGGACAGTCGACAATTTGGTTCTTTTTAGTAAGAAACCTGTTCCAAAGCTTTCGGGCTGACTCTCCGGGATGTTGAGTTATATGACTCAAATCATCCGCGTCCGGAGGTCGAACATAAGTCCCTTGAAAATTTGCCCGAAAGGCGTCTTCGAGCTCTTCCCAACTTCCAATGGAGCTTTCAAGGAGGCTCTTAAGCCAGTGCTGAGCTGGCCCTTTGAGTTTGAGGGGTAAATACTTAATGGCGTGGAGATCATCTCCCCGAGCCATGTGGATATGGAGGATATAGTCCTCAATCCAGACCCCAGGGTCTGTTGTTCCATCGTATGCCTCTATGTTTACGGGTTTGAATCCCTCTGGAAATTCATGGTCCAGCACCTCATCGGTGAAACATAGGGGGTGTGCGGCACCCCTATATCTGGGTGTACCGCGTTGTTCGGATGTTTGTTGTGTTGCATCGTATGCTGGAGCACGCTTGCGTAGTCTGTAGATGGATCTGGTTTCGCCCTTCTTTTGATGCGAGCCCTCGCGTAGACCGCATATTGGCTTATGTGCGGCGTTGCTTGCTGCTTTATGTTGGTCGTGAGGTCGTCTATCCGGCCAGATGGCTGTTTTAATTTTTGGTTGTGGGGGGTCTGAGGCCTCCTCATCGAATTCAGGTAGCAACTTCCGCTTTGGGTAGCTCTTGGTGGGGCGATTGCCGCCGTACTTTGCTGATGTGTTGAGTACTTTACTCCATCTGATTTGGAGTGTATCTTGCGCAACCTTGAGCCTTTGCTTCTACTTTTTCAGACTCCTCATGATGGCAACAAGCCTTTGACGGGCACTCTGCTGCTCCGGGTGCATGTCCGGTGTTATGTCGTCCGGAGTATTATCTTTGACAGAATTGGTTTGTTCGGTTTGATTCTCCGTATTGCCGTGGTCCGGCAGTGGTTCGCCCTGCTCCAACGCTGGGTCTGTATGATCGTTATTTCTGCCGAGGCGGGATTTGGGGCGGTGCTTGCGCCGCCGCTTTGACTGCTTCTCGAGGGAACAAGCCTTCGGTGCGTCCTTCCGTTCCTCGTCGTCGTCTTCTTTTGGTGTGTCCACCATGTATACGTCATATGATGAGGTGGACGACCAGCGCCCTATGGGCGATGGTTCCTCTTCACCTCCCGCATCGTCGTCCATACCGTCGATGTCTTCAGAGTCGAAGTCGAGCATGTCAGTTGAGTCATCGACAGTGGCTATTAAGTGGGTGGTGGGTGGGCGTCGAATTTCTTCGTCGTCCGCATCCCAATCATGTTGGCCATAATCCGGACAGGGCTCTCCTGACAAAGAGAGAGACCTTAGTGAATTCAGAATGTCGCCGAAGGGCGAGTGCTGAAAGATATCCGTGGCGGTGAATTCCATGATCGGCGCCCAATCGGATTCGATTGGCAGGGGCGCGGGCGGTTCGGAGTCAGAAAAAGAGTCCGGCACCTTGGAGTCACGGGCTGGGCAGAGGATTATGCTGGTGTTCGACTCGATCGCCGTTGAGACTGCAGCCCCTGAGGCGGTGTCTATCCACTCGTCCTCGATTGGCGCAGTTGGCTCCGAGCTAAGGGTCGGAGCTGATGCGGGCGCGGCCTCTGGGGTACTGTTCAGCGGCAGAGCTAGGTCATACCCATCGTGACAGTGCAGTGCGTCCGGCTGCGGCTCAAATCCGTCGAAGATCAGGTCTCCGCGGATGTCGGCCGTGTAGTTCAAACTTCCAAATCTGACCTGACGGCCAGGGGCGTAGCTTTCAATCTGCTCCAGATGGCCAAGCGAACTAGCCCGCAGTGCAAAGCCGCCGAATACAAAGATCTGTCCGGGGAGAAAAGTCTCACCCTGGACTGCATCACTATCGATGATAGTAGGAACAATCAAGCCTAACGGTGACGACACAGAGGAACTCTCAATGAAAGCACCAATGTCGGTGTCAAAACCGATGGATCTCGGGTAGGGGGTCCCGAACTGTGCGTCTAGGCCGGATGGTAACAGGAGGCAGGGGACACGATGTTTTACCCAGGTTCGGGCCCTCTTGATGGAGGTAAAACCCTACGTCCTGCTCGATTAATATTGATGATATGGGTAGTACAAGAGTAGATCTACCATGAGATCAGAGAGGCTAAACCCTAGAAGCTAGCCTATGGTGTGATTGTTGTCCTACGGACTAAAACCCTTCGGTTTATATAGACACCCGAGAGGGTTAGGGTTACACAAGGTCGGTTACAAAGGAGGAGATATCCATATCCGTATTGCCAAGCTTGCCTTCCACGCTAAGTAGAGTCCCATCCAGACACGAGACGAAGTCTTCAATCTTGTATCTTCATAGTCTAACATTCCGGCCAATGGAGATAGTCTGGCTGTCCGGAGACGCCCTAATCCAGGACTCCCTTAATGTTGGTGAATAAAAATATAGCTCCAAGTGAATTACCGATAGAAGTGGACGAAAGAGGAGATGCCTTCCGGGGCATCCCCAAGCTCTGACTTTTTGGTGTCCTTGGATTATCTTGGGGGTGGCATGGGCATCCCCAAGCTTAGGCTCTTGCCACTCCTTGTTCCATGATCCATCAAAAGAATTCACCCAAAACTTGAAAACTTCACAACACAAAACTCAAAATAGAAAACTCGTGAGCTCCGTTAGCGAAAGAAAACAAAGGAGCACTTCAAGGTACAGTAATGAACTCATTCTTTATTTATATTGGTGTTAAACCTACTGTATTCCAACTTCTCTATGGATTATAAACTATTTTACTAGCCATAGATTCATCAAAATAAGCAAACAACACACGAAAAACAGAATCTGTCAAAAACAGAACAGTCTGTAGTAATCTGTAGCTAGCACAAAATCTGGAACCCCAAAAATTCTAAAATAAATTTCTGGACGTGAGTAATTTATCTATTAATCATCTTCAAAAAGAATTAACTAAATATCACTCTTCAAATAAAAATGACAGCAGTTCTCGTGAGCGCTAAAGTTTCTGTTTTTTACAGCAAGTTCAACAAGACTTCCCCCAAGTCTTCCCAACGGTTCTACTTGGCACAAACACTAATTAAACACACAAAAAATACAACCAAAACAGAGGCTAAATAATTTATTAATTACTAAACAGGAGCAAAAATCAAGGAACAAAAATAAAATTGGGTTGCCTCCCAACAAGCGCTATCGTTTAACGCCCCTAGCTAGGCATAACGAGCAAGAATAGATCTAGGTATTGCCATCTTTGGTAGGCAATCCATAAGTGGCTCTCATGATAGTTTCATATGGTAATTTTATTTTCTTTCTTGGGAAGTGTTCCATGCCATTTTTTAATGGAAATTTAAATCTAATATTCCCTTCCTTCATATCAATAATCGCACCAACCGTTCTAAGGAAAGCTCTACCAAGAATAATAGGGCAGGAAGGATTGCAATCTATATCAAGAACAATGAAATCTACGGGCACATAATTCCTATTTGCAACAATAAGAACATCATTAATTCTTCCCATAGGTTTCTTAATAGTGGAATCCGCAAGATGCAAGTTTAGAGAGCAATCATCAAAATTACGGAAATCTAGTAAATCACACAAAGTCTTGGGAATAGTAGAGACACTAGCACCCAAATCACACAAAGCATAAAACTCATGATCTTTAATTTTAATTTTAATAGTTGGTTCCCACTCATCATAAAGTTTTCTAGGTATAGAAACTTTCAACTCAAGTTTTTCTTCATAAGATTGCATCAAGGCATCAGCAATATGTTCGGTAAAGGCTTTATTTCGACTATAAGCATGTGGAGAATTTAGCACGGATTGCAACAAGGAAATACAATCAATCAAAGGGCAATTTTCATAATTAAATTCCTTGAAATCCAATATAGTGGGTTTAGCAACATCTAGATTTTTATTTCTTTCCATCCCACTTTCATCATTAAGATCTAAACACTCCGAATTTTTAGAACGCCTTCTAGGTAAAGGAAGGTCATATTCAGTTTCATCAAGATTCATATTGCAAAATAAATATTTAATAGGAGACACATCAATAACTTTTAGATCTTCATCTTGATTTTCATAAGAATTAGAAGAACACGATTTAATAAAGGCATCTTTGGAAGCATGCATCCTAGCGGTTCTTTCTTTACACTCATCAATTGCAATTCTCATGGCTTTTAGAGACTCATTAATATCATGCTTAGGTGGAATAGATCTAAGTTTCAAAGCATCAACATCAAGAGCAATTCTATCAACGTTCCTAGCCAAATCATCAATCTTAAGCAATTTTTCTTCAATCATAGCATTAAAATTCTTTTGCGAAGAAATAAATTCTTTAATATTAGATTCAAAATCATAGGGCATCTTATTATAATTTCCATTAGAGTTGTTGTAGGAATTCCCATAATTATTAGAAGGATTACTAGGATATGGCCTAGGATTAAGATTCCCTCTATAAGCATTGTTACCAAAATTATTCCTACCAACAAAATTCACATCCATAGATTCATTGTTATTCTCAATCAAAGCAGACAAAGGCATATCATTAGGATCAGAAGAAACACTCTTAGTAGCAAATAATTTCATAAGTTCATCCATCTTTCCACTCAACACATTAATTTCTTCTATCGCATGCACTTTTTATTAGAAGTTCTTTCAGTATGCCATTGAGAATAATTAACCATAATATTATCTAGGAGTTTAGTAGCATCTCCTAAAGTGATTTCCATAAAAGTGCCTCCCGCGGCCGAATCTAAAAGATTTCTAGAAGCAAAATTCAATCCGGCATAAAAAATTGTATAATCATCCACAAATTCAAACCATGAGTAGGGCAATTACGTATCATTAATTTCATTCTCTCCCAAGCTTGTGCAACATGTTCATGATCAAGTTGTTTAAAGTTCATTATATCATTTCTAAGAGAGATGATCTTAGCGGGAGGAAAATACTTAGAGATAAAAGCATCTTTGCATTTGTTCCATGAATCAATACTATTCTTAGGCAAAGACGAAAACCAAGCTTTAGCACGATCTCTAAGCGAAAAAGGAAATAGCTTCAATTTAACGACATCATTATTGACATCTTTTTTCTTTTGCATATCACATAAATCAACGAAGCTATTCAGATGAGTAGCGGCATCTTCACTAGGAAGGCCGGCGAATTGATCTTTCATAACAAGATTCAACAAAGCAGTATTAATTTCACAAGATTCAGCATCGGTAAGAGGAGCAATTGGAGTGCTAAGGAAATCATTATTATTGGTATTGGTGAAGTCACAGAATTTGGTAGTATCTTGAGCCATCGCGGCAAACAAGCAATCTAACACACGAGTAAACAAAAAGCAAGCGGACAAAAGGAGGCAAACAGAGAGGGAGGATAGAGAGAGAGGGCTAATAAAACGGCAAGGGTGAATTGGGGGGAGAGAAAAATAAGATGCAAATGGCAAATAATGTAATGCGAGAGATAGGGATTGTGATGGGTACTTGGTATATTGACTTTTTGCGTAGACTCCCCAGCAACGGCGCCAGAAATCCTTCTTGCTACGTCTTGAGCTTGCGTTGGTTTTCCCCAAAGAGGAATGCATGATGCAACAGAGTACCGTAAGTATTTCCCTTAGTTCTTGAGAACCAAGGTATCAATCCAGTAGGAGCCCATGCTCAAGTCCCTCGTACCTGCACAAAGCGATAGCTACTCGCAACCAACGCGATTGGGGGTTGTCAAGCCCTTCGCGGTCACTTACGAGAGTGAGATCTGATAGATAGAATATTTTTGGTATTTTTGATATAAAGATGCAAAGTAAAAAGTAAAGGCAAAGTAAATAGCAAAACAATATAAAAGTGATGGAGATTGATATGATGAGAATAGACCCGGGGGCCATAGGTTTCACTAGTGGCTTCTCTCAAGAGCATAAGTATTCTACGGTGGGTGAACAAATTACTGTTGAGCAATTGATAGAATTGTGCATAATTATGAGAATATCTAAGCATGATCATGTATATAGGCATCACGTTCGTGACAAGTAGATCGAAACGATTCTGCATCTACTACTATTACTCCACTCATCGACCGCTATCCAGCATGCATCTAGAGTATTAAGTTAAAAACAGAGTAACGCCTTAAGCAAGATGACATGATGTAGAGAGATAAATTCATGCAATATGAAATAAACCCCATCTTGTTATCCTTGATGGCAATGATACAATACGTGCCTTGCTGCCCCTTCTGTCACTGGGTAAGGTCACCGCAAGATCGAACCCAAAGCTAAGCACTTCTCCCATGGCAAGAACTACCAATCTAGTTGGCCAAACCAAACGGATAATTCGAAGAGACTTGCAAAGATAACCAATCATGCATAAAAGAATTCAGAGAAGATTCAAATATTATTCATAGATAGACTTGATCATAAACCCACAATTCATCAGTCTCAACAAAACACAACAAAAAGAAGATTACATCAAATAGATCTCCACAAGAGAGGGGGAGAACTTTGTATTGAGATTCAAAGAGAGAGAAGAAGCCATCTAGCTACTAACTATGGACCCGAAGGTCTAAGGTAAACCACTCACACTTCATCGGAGGGGCTAGGATGATGTATAAGCCCTCCGTGATGACGGCCCTCTTCCGGCGGAGCTCCGTAACAGGCCCCAAGATGGGATCTCATAGATACAGAAATTTGCGGCGGTGGAATTAGGTTTTTGGCTCCTGTTCTGATTGTTTGGGGGTACGTGTGTATATATAGGAGGAAGGAGTACGTCGGTGGAGAACCGAGGGGCCCACGAGGCAGGGGGCGCGCCCCCCACCCTCGTGACCACCTCTTTGATCCCTTGCAGTAGGGTCCAAGTCTCCTGGATCACGTTCGGTGAGAAAATCACGTTTCCGAAGATTTTATTCCGTTTGGACTCCGTTTGATATTCCATTTATCCGAAACACTGAAATAGGCAAAAAAATAGCATTTCTGGGCTGGGCCTCCGGTTAATAGGTTAGTCCCAAAAATAATATAAAAGTGGAAAATAAAGCCCAATATAGTCCAAAACAGTAGATAATATAGCATGGAGCAATCAAAAATTATTGATACGTTGGAGACGTATCAGTAACAGAGAAAAGGTTGCCTTGTTTATTAACAGAAAACAGGGTGAAAACTATCACATGAGGCCGGTAAAAACAAGGCACACTGGGTTCAGCGTCATCGTCACTAAAGCTGTGCGCGCGCGAGAAGTCTACATATCGAGGGGGATACCGAGTGAGGCACCGAGACACAATGTTTGAGAGAGAAACCAATTGACAGATTATGATCAGATCGAGTTGTCACCCTTCTGCTGTCATTGTTGGGGGAGAGAAAGACATATCGAGAATGTGCGCAGTAGGCACAGAGGCACAACTAGCGAGAGAGAGAGAGAGAGAGAGAGAGAGAGAGAGAGAGAGTTTGAAAGAGGAGTAGATAGATTATTATCAAGATCGATGTGCCACCCTACTCCTTCGGTGCCGGGTAGTGTGTGTGTATGTTTGAGAGAGAAGCCAGTCGATAGATTAGTATCAAGATCGAGGTGTCACCCTACTCCTTCGGTGTTGGGAAGTGTGGGTGTGTGCGGGGGGCAGTGACACTCACATATCTCTACTCTTATAAAAAACAGAGTTGGTGATGATGGTGTTCCTGCCATCCTGCAATATAGGCCATCCGATTTATATCCGACGGACAGGAAGGAAACTATGGCAATTTTGCAAAAAGATACCCACACCCCTCTTCGCATTTGCAAATAAGGCATTCCCTCGTTCATCCTTTTCTCCCACAAGATAAACTTCTCATACAAATGCATCTTGATGTTCCGTGCAATGCATGGGCATCTTTCTAGTAGGGAGAAGGAGTTTGTGTGACACATATCTAGCTATATTAAGGGATAGGTAGATAGCATATGTGTGATAGACATTATTATACTTTGAGACATTAGTGGCTGTGGGTGGGCGGAATTAAAGGGGTGGGCGTGTTAGACATAGAGAGCGTGTGTGTTTCTGTGTGAGAGACTTGTAGGACAGGGTAGAAAGACGAATTTAACCCTAACGGAGGGAGAGAAATACACGAAGTGCGCGTGTGTGATTCCGATGCCCACAGGGAAATGAGATATGTATGCGTGTGAGAGAGATTGCACAATTCATTCACGTATCACTATCTAGCGATCGTGGACGTGCATCGCTTGAACATAAGTCAATATCTACTTCGTATCGTGGCCAAAGGTACAATATCGATTCAACTCTATAAAGATTGGACACTCACATATCACATTTTTTATATTTAAATAAACCTTTTCAATTGTGCATGCCAAAGTTACAGTGATGTTTCTTCAAACAACCAATGTAGCTATCATGTACATGCACCATTGTTACTCTTGCATTCAAATTCATTAGTCTTGGATGATTTAAGTTTCTATTTTGAAGTGATATATGTAATATTCATATATGAATTCAACAGGTACGCAATTTATGAAATGGAGGCTATGTAATCATATGAGGTAACACTTTTAAGTAGCTGACTACAATATCCATTTCTTTTTATGTGCCTCTACACTAACACGTCAATGCATTATGTTTAAAGTAAATAACCAATGGCACTAAATTATCTATTTACACGAGAAACAAATAGGCTGAGCGTTTCATCCCTTTTTTTGAGAACGCGCCACTACACCTGTACGATTGGCCGCGCCCGTGTGAACGTCCAAGTTATCGGCACATCATCCCGAGTTATTGTCTTTTTTCTGGGGTGGACTTCACACCAGTTATTAACTGCTGACGTGTGCCCCGTGTACACAGTCTAGCATGACCTTCCCGCTAGCACGGTCCAAAATTAGTTGAAACTGGATACGAACGATCCCGCAGGTGGCAAAATCTCCCGCCTCCTTCTAAAATTTCCGCCACCTTAGTCTTTAGCATGCGAAATCCCCCTTTTGTCCTTGGTGCACGGAGACCAACAGTTACAATACTGCCCTCATCTACATGATAGGTCGGGGCTGCTTTGGTAACTTCCGGTTCCCCCACTACACGGCACCCCCATTTCCTCTCCCCCTCCCGCAAAAACGACTAACTCCACAGCACCAGAGCATCTTACATCACGCTGTCCGTACTTCATCGCCCTTTCTCCCCTCCCCTCTCGAAACCCTAGACTGCTCATCCACCGGCGTACCATAGCCCATTCACTGCCAGCGGCGTCCACCTCGCTGGATCTGCTTCTGCGGCCGCATCTACCCCTCCCACCTCCCCTAGAAACAAGTAGACTGCTCATCCACCACTGTACCATAGCCCATTCAGTGCCGGCCTTGTCCACGGTGCCGGATCTGCTTCCCCGGTACTCTCGTCAACCGCCACGCATCTGCAGCGGCTCATTCGTACTCCCCACCGGAGACGCTTCGTCCACACCCCCCGGAGCCGCCCCACCGACGCCCCCGTCGACGGCCTCTGATCCTCTTCACTGACACCTTCCTCAACCCTACCGGAGCCGCTTCGCCGACACCTTTCTCAACTCTACCGGAGCCGCTTCGCCGACACCATCATCAACCCTACCGGAGTAGCTTTGCCTATACCATTCTCAACCCTACCGGGGCCGCTTTGCCAACTCACAAGTCCATGGCCTCAGATCCGCTTCCTCGCACCCTCATCCAACCTACCAGAGCAGCTTCTGACACCCTGTCCATGGCTGCAGATCCGCATCATCGACACCACCCATAACCCAACCACCGGAGCAGCTTCTCACGCCCCGTCCACGGCCGCAGATCTGCATCGACACCATCCTTAACCCAACCACCGGAGCAGCTTCTGACGCCCCGTCCATGGCCGCAGATCCGCGTCGTCGACACCATCCTTAACCCAACCACCGGAGCAGCTTCACCTACGCCCTCATCCACGGCCACAGATCCGCTTCGCCCACACCGTACTCCACCCTACCGGAGCCGCTCCACAAACACCCTACTCGACGGTTCTAGATCTCCTTATCGAACCCCGATAGCCAGCGCAACATCATCACCCTCGACGTTTCTAACCTGATTCCCACCGTCTCGAGAGATGCCAAGCACCCTCCATGGCCTAGGTACTTGTCACCTTTAAACCCGTCCAGCATCACCTGCCCGATGTACTTCAAATATACTAACCGGTCGCTGTTACCTGTTATGCAGCTGGCAAAAACTACAAGGATGATGTTTCTTCTGGATCTAACAGCTTCGCTAACCAAGATCCTGGACTGAGGCATTGCTATGATCTTGTAATCGCGTCTCTCTCTCTTGTATTGTTCTGTGCCTGCCAGCGTGCTTTGCTAGGATTTTCGACCAGTAATCCCTTTCTGCAGACAATGATTTCTACTACTGGCTGCTAAATTAGATATGTAGATGTCATACATGATACTACCTCGTACCTCTATTCCTAAATATAAGTCTTTCTAGAGATTCCACTATAGGCTACATACGGAGCAAAATGAGTGAATCTACACTCAAAAATGCATCTATATGCATCTGTATGTGGTCCATATTGGAATCTCTACAAAGACATATATTTAGGAACAGGGGCAGTACATTACACAAAATCGTAGGTGGCATGTAGGAATTCCAGTGCACTACATTAGGCTCCCTTAGAGTGCCTGCTAGTCCAGCATACAGAGTCATGGCTAGTTTATGGTACGCACACAATCGTTAATTGGTGGTTTAAATATGCGCAAGGGATATGCAATGTAGTATCATGTAGAGATGTCTGAAATTAGCCGTGTTAACTTGCAGATAGGGTTACACAATGAAAAAGTACAAGATGTATGTGGCACTTTCATGGAACATCGCAAAAAAGGAGAGGCAGCGGTGAGCCTATACAGTGTGCTATGGTACGTCACTCCTCCATTGCAATCATTGTGACATGTTATTTGTATGCCAGTTCTATTAGCCAAGTTTCTTAGGGACAGTTATTACGAGTTATCCTAAGAAAATAAGCACCTATGAATATAAGCTCCATGTAATAAGCCAACCAGTTCTTTTCATTGCGTTTTCAGCTTATCTTTGGTATGATCAGTGGAAAGTCTAGATTGCATTATATTTTTTTCATTTAGCTGCCTATATGGAAATTAATTTGACTTGCAAACATCACAAATTGAACCCAGTGCAGTAATTAATATGATAGGAAAACAAACCATCACTATTTGCTCAAAATGCAAATACAAAGATACCATCTACTTGGCACAATCTACTTTGGTCAATGTTTTCCATAGAGATCCCATTGCCTAATTTAAACGAAGAACGCATGACCCACATTTAAATGAATAACAATTATTTATTGAAATTCGATGGTCCAAGTGGCTAGTTATTATCGTATAGCAGCACCACCTGAAAGCATCATATAGCAGCAGCAGCTCATAGCAACTCATCATACAGCAGCAGCAGTCTGCAATTCATCATATACCAGCAGCAGCTCATAGCAATTCATCATACAGCAGCAGCAGTAGCAGCTCATAGCAATTCATCATATAGCAGCAGTAGGAGCAGCTCATAGCAATTCATCATATAGCAGCAGCAGGAGCAGCTTGTAGCAACTCATCATATAGCAGTAGTAGCTCATAGCAATTCATCATATAGCAGCAGCAGCAGCTCATAGCAACTCATCATACAGTAGTAGCAGCTCATAGCAATTCATCATATAGCAGTAGGAGCAGCTCATAGCAATGCATCATATAGCAGCAGCAGAAGCAGCTCATAGCAATTCATCGTATAGTGGATCAGAATGAAAAATTGGCAAAAAATCAGAGGAGATGCTCACCTTGTTGGATGAGCTCATCCTTCAACAGCACCTCAAGGCCATGGCCTGGGAGGAGGGGAGGGGGAATAAGGTGCCTTCTGCCATAGTGTGGCATCATCCGTAGTTGTGCAGCGCCTGCCGGAGTAGTGCGTTGGACGAACCACAGTGGAGCACCTGCTGGAGACCATGAGAATGAGGGGAGGCGCCAGAGGGAGGAGCAGCCAGGGAGATTTGCCCCTACTCGCCGGCCATGTAGCCTAGCTGGACATAGCATCGTCGAGGACCAGGCCAGATGGGACCAGTGGCGACGGCTCGCTGGAGGAACCCTAGTGATGCAGGCAGGGGGTCGAGGTAGAGGGAAAGGGGAGAGGAGATGCAAGCGGGCAGGGCAATGAACGCTTGCGTGTTTGTTTTTACTTGAGGGTCACGTGTGCCACGGGCGTCAGCAGTTGCATTTTGAGTGTAACATAGGCAGACAATAGAGTCATTTCACTATTCCCCTTCCCTTCAATTTTTAGTGAGGTTCTACCCGAAACACCCCCCTCCAAAGCGAAATTAGTTAAGCCCAAGCCTATAACTCAAAAATGACTTCTTTACATCTTTTATGGCTTATTTTGACAATATGCCCTGAAAAGGCGAAATCAAACTGGCCCTTAACCTGCAATTCAATTGTGCGTGCAATGATGAATCACTCCTGCCTGCTATCTATACATTTAGGCATCATCATACATGGCATAACCTAATACATGTTCATTCCATTGTAGAATCTGGAATATGTAATGTTTATGTTAGTTCATACATTGCACATGATGTTTAAATGCCCCTTAAATCTGGTCAGTCAAGTGATGGTCTTTAAGCCTCCTTCTTTACTTCTTTTCTCAATATGTAAGATTTGCTCACACATCTGTTCAATTGCTTGTTTGCATCAGCCAGCCATACTAGGACTGTTTGCTTTGATTACTTGTTGTTCTTGACCTAACACTCTAACAGAGCTTGTCAACGATTTAAACACTAAGGGCTGGTGTAGTGGGGCCTTGTCTAACTCATAGGTGACATAAAGGTTTGGCTGTACACTACAGTAAGCTCTCCAAGAGTACCTGGAGATCCAGTTCAAAGGTACGCCTAGTTTTTACATAGTGCAGACATAGTAAATGCTCATTTCATTGTGTGCAAGTGCAAGAGATGCGGCATGTTTCATTATGTGGTGTTGTTTTGTTATAATCTCATCCTTTTGTGTTCATAGACTGGAAAGTATGCATATTTATCTTCCAAGGAGACGAGTAACTAGTTTGTGTCACCTTGCAGAGGGGGTGCAATGAAGATAAGATTGAGGATTTCCATGTACAAGATGTTAGGAAGGAGCCTTGCAAGAGAAGTAGGACCTGCGCTGAGCCTCTTCAACATGTTAAGGTAAGTCACTGTATGCAACTCAACAGTTCAATTCCTTGTTTGTTTCAGGCATAGTTAATTTTCTCTTTTCAATTGCTTTATTTGTCCTTGGTTAATGAGATGCCCAAATAATCATGCCTGATGTTCGGTACTTGTATCACTATTAGTTGACATAATTAAAGGCCTTACCATTTAATTACTCTGCCGAAGTGTGCCTAAAGCTTTGCAGTCTATTAACCAACTATTATTGCATGAGGCTAACAATCTAGTTTATACTACGGTAATGATTGCATAGTTTTGCCTATTGTAGTATGTTTGTATGAAACCCTCTGCTGTTCATTATGCTCCCTAAGACTTTAATTGAGGCACAGAATGGCCAACTGCTTGCTTACTTATACGCAACGTGTTATCTAAATTTGTAACTTGTCTGTGTTTTTGATTGGGCCCCAACATCATGCTCCTCTGGTGAGCTAAGAGGGATTTCTGTATGCAGGCTGCACAGACTATCTTTTTTATAATTTTTAAAATATCACCTACTTATGCTTCATGACGTGTAACATCTTTTTAAAGTGACGTGTAACATTATTGTTAGTCCTGTTTTGCCATGTAGTACAAAATAGTGTCTTGTTCGCTTCATTGTTGTAACTATATTTTTCCCTACTCATGTGTACTTACAGAAACATTTCAGGATGAAGTGACATCAACACAAAGATCTGCGAGCAGTGCGGCATGGCCATTACCGAATGATTATGGATTGGAATTGGAATGTGTTGATGTTCTCGAGCATCAACTAGAGGTGGCAAGACAATGTTTACATGATTGTCAACGTATAATCAACAAGTTGAGACTGGACATGCAGGTATTAGATGCAGGAGTCAAAAAAATGAAACAATACACTAAGGTAACCATGAAGGAATTGGAAATTTTGCAGACTGAAATTTGTGCTATCTGAATCCGGCCAATCCTATTTTATGAAAAGATTATAGTTCAAATGGAGTTAAGTTGATGCGCGTCCATGATGTATGAGCTGTATTTGCCCAGTGTATGTAATTTGCTATTTGTGTATGCTTTATTATCACATGTGCCGAACCATAATGCCAAGTGGGTATAATCGGTTGTAATTTCTTTATTGTATAGTGTAGGATTATTCTACCTTTCTATGCCTTGATGTCTATGTTGTATAGTGTATGCTTTTTAGAGGTGATAGTATTGAGTAGGATAATTCTTTGAATATCCTATATCGTTCAAACGGGGGCCAACTCGCCCGACCATGGCCCTTCACGGGCCGTCGAATCCATGGGCCTTCTACGTCTCGTAGGATCCATGGGCCTTCTATGTCTCGTAGGATCCATGGTCCTTGTACGTCTCATAGGATCCATGGGCCTTCTACGTCTCGCAGGATCCATGGGTCTTCTACGTCTCATAGGATCCATGGGCCGCCGACTCATTTATGGGTCTTGTACGGGCCTTTAATGGGACGTAGACGGGCCTTTAATGGAAATCGTACGTTTTATGGGCTGACCATAATGGGTCGTTAATAGGCCGTATTTGGTGATGGTATGAAAATTCCCCAACAGACTAACGGTCCACAAACGGGCCGACTGTAACGACGGGCCGAATTTGGCCCACAAGTAGAAAATGACAGTAACGGGCCGTAAGTAATCGAATGCTGCAAATGAGCCCAAGAATAAATGGGCCCTCAGAAGGCCGAAACTTAACTTGGGCTGGAAATGGCCCAACGGAATAATGGGCTGTTAATGGGTATAAAGTGATACACTGTTCATTACGGGCCAGTTTCACCACGGGCCGGTAATGGGTGTAAAGTAATACATTGTTCATTACGGGCTAGTTTCAGCACGGGCCGCTAATGGGCCAAGAGTTACAAAGGGCCTCATATGGGCCGAAAGACGTCATGGGCTATACATGGGCCAGAAGTGAAAACGGGCTGGAATCATATTGGATGGCCCAGATGACGCTACTGGGCCTAATTCAGATAGGGCGTAACGGGCCTTGGGTTAGCGGGCTGTAAATGGGCTATATGTGAACAGACCGTTAACAAGCTTTCCATGGGCCGGCTCGCCAGTTTTTGACCAAGTCAAACGGGCTGGCCTTTTCATAGGAATGGGCCACTGTTGGGCCGTGCCACGTGTTGACGTATCATAGGCGCCTTCTGTCCAGTGAGTGGATGACATCTGTCCCAACGATGAGCCGACACGTGTTTCCTCTAGCCAATGATGATTTTACACGTGGAAAATCCCCATTGGTCGGGGCTGTTAACAGGTTATCGAATCCAAAACCCGACCCGATAGCTTAACGGCATTCCGTTACGGTGGGTGCCACGTGTCGGTCACCCTTCACGAAAGCACTTCTGTGACGCGCAATTTATCGTCATGGAAGTGGACACTTCCGTGATGATAATTTTGGTAATGTCATGGAACACTTCTACGACAGCACAGGTATGACTATCTTGATTCTGTCATGGATGTACATGCATGACAAAAAACGCGACCTACTGTGACAAACACGTATCATCACAGAAGTGTATTTTTTGTAGTGAGCCCTCGAAGGAATGGGTGAATTGGAAATCCCACACCCCTTAGCAACTAGGGGATGAGGCACACTCGTTCCCCCGCAGATGGATTGGGGAAATCCTCCGCCTGGGTTTTTCCGTTGAAAGAGGCCAACCCCGCTCGAACAGGGACCAGATCTGCAGGAGGGAGAAATCCCTGCGTTTGCAACTTCTCCAATTGACTGTGGGACACAAAGCACCTCTCCCACTCGCCTTTCTCTGGGTCGGAACGGGAGGAGGAGCTGGGAATATTGGCCACATTGGAATGGTCTTTCCTGGCAATCTCTGAGGATCTTCTCTGCGCGGGGCCGAATGGATCTGAGACCCAATCTCTTTAAATACATGCTCTTTCTTGCATGGCCAGGGTGTTATTTGCAAAAAATACCCTGATCGTCCGCGTTCGCCCGACACATGGAAGCTGAATTCATAAATGCACAGAAGCCGAGGGGTACGTCATTGAATTGTAAGTCGAATACATTAATTGGAAGTCATCAGAAGAGGAACCAGCCTTGCAATCCGCGCGCCGAACACCTCGTCATTGAAGCCTGGTTCGGGGGCTACCGAGGGAGTCCTGGACTAAGGGGTCCTCGGGCGTCCGGCCTGTTAGCCATGGGCCGGAGTGATGGGCTATGAAGATACGAAGACCAAAGACTGCACCCGTGTCCGTATGGGACTCTCCTTGGCGTGGAAGGCAAGCTTGGCGACCAGATATGTAGATTCCTTTCTTTGTAACCGACCTTGTGTAACCCTAGATCCTCCCAGTGTCTATATAAACTGGAGGACTTAGTCTGGAAAGATAGATACTCATTACGATAGTCATACGGGCTAGACTTCTACGGTTTAGCCATTACGATCTCGTGGTAGATCAACTCTTGTAATACTCATATTCATCAAGATCAATCAAGCAGGAATTACGGTATTACCTCCATAGAGAGGGCCCGAACCAGGGTAAATATCGTGTCCCCTGTCTCCTGTTACCATCGACCTCAGACGCACAGTTCGGGACCCCCTACCCGAGATCCGCCGGGTTTGACACCAACACACACCCTATAAACCAAGACGGGGGGAGTAGTACTAGCTAGTATTGATAGATTGCGTCATGGAGCAAAACTAACAAGATGAAATTAAACAAAAAATGTGGTACATATAGAGAGCGCTCGTCGCCAAGTTATGCATATAGTCTATACCAATATAAAAAGACCCAAAGGGGCAGATCCAATTTGTCGGATGTGGGGTTCCGAAAAACCCTTAAGGTTCGAACACTGGGGTGCGTGCGAAGTCTTTCCCTCCTACCGATCTATGCCCTAGCTCGCTAAGATCTCGTGGACGAACTCGACCAACTCGCAATACAAAAGGACACAAGATTTATACTGGTTCGGGCCACCGTTGTGGTGTAATACCCTACTCCAGTGTGGTGGTGGTGGATTGCCTCTTGGGATGATGATGAACAATACAAGGGGAAGAACTGCCTCCTGAGGTTGAGGTGTTCTTGTGCTTGGCTAACTTGTGTGGGTGAGAGTGATCTCCATCCTTTCCCACTCGGTGGTGGCTAGCTCTACTTATATATGACCTGGTGCTCTTCACAAATCTTGAGCTGGAAGGGAGCCAACAATGGCGGGCTAATTTGAAGGGGGACAGCTAGTACAAGCCATCCTGACAAAAGTGGTCTTCGCCTGCGAAAAGCTCTGGTGGTGACGCCATCTCGGGCTCCACGATGACCTCTGTCTTGTCGTCCTTCTGGTCCTAGTCTTGTTGCAACAAAATGGCAACTTTTGCCTGATGCCTCGGTACTCCTCGCCTGCGCTGGCCTCCTTAGCACCAAAGAGGAAACAAGGACGCTGCACGCGCTGGCGCCCACCTGGCGCCCACCTGGTGTCGATCGTCACAGCTCACGTCACGAGAGCCTCATGAGGTTTGCCTCGCCTTGGTATCTCCGCTCCTCGTGAGCCTACCCGACTAGGCCACTCCAGAGGAGGTCCTGCGTCGTCCGCCTCGTGAGGCTTGGCCCCTCGTGAGGGTCTTGGATGCCTTGTTTGATGAAGATGGGCCATACGGCCTGCTGGCTTAGCCTCACCGTGGGCCGCGGGCAGGCAAGTCTGGGGACTCCGGTTACCAGAACGCCGACAATAGCCCTCGGGCCCAAGGTGCGCTTGGGCTTGGCTTTGCAGCGAAGCCAAGGGTCAAGCACGGAGCACCATGGGCCCCAAAAGCCTGCGGCCTCGGTTGGCACATGGCGGTTGATTGGATGTGGGCGTCTCCGCTTCCCCATGCTGCCTCGGTGAATGCATGACTTGATGAGTCCCTGCGACATGCAAGGGAAACCATCATTACCTGTGATCATGGGGGGTGCCGGTTAGCCTTCTCTTGCTATAAATGGGGCGGGGGGTGGAGCCCTCGTTGCCCATCTCTTCCTTGCTCGCTTGCTTCTTCTTCCTCGCTCCATTGCTCATTGTGCCACCAATGGCGCCACGAAGGAAGTTCTCCGCCGCCGAGAAGGGAAAGACCCCTCGTGAGGGACACGGCTCGCCGGCGCCCAAGCGCGGACGTGGTCGTCCGTGCAAGCATGCCGTATCCCCTATCATGGCCCACTGTCGGAGCAGTGCCACGGCACGCGGAGGGGGTCATCCTAGCCATGGCGATCCAGTTGACGAGGGGAGGCGAGCTTTGGTGG